>NC_067244.2:34607217-34915217 GCF_019359855.2 Lolium perenne
AGCATCACACATAATTTCAAATGGTAAATTCCAATCAGGAGGTTCAACTATAGGAGCAGTTGTTAAGGATTTCTTTAGAGTTTCAAAAGCTTCCTTACAATCATCATCAAAAACAAAAGGTACATCTTTTTGAAGAAGATTAGTAGGAGGCTTTGAAATCTTGGAGAAATCTTTAATAAATCTCCTATAAAACCCAGCATGTCCAAGAACACTACGAATACCTTTAACATCCCTCGGATAGGGCATCTTCTCAATAGCTTCAACTTTAGCTCTATCAACTTCAATACCTCTCTCAGAAATTTTATGTCCCAATACAATTCCTTCATTAACCATAAAGTGGCATTTCTCCCAATTAAGAACAAGGTTAGTTTCTTCACATCTCTGCAAAACTTTATCAAGGTTTCGCAGCCAACTATCAAAAGAATTCCCATAGACAGAAAAATCATCCATGAATACTTCCACAATACTCTCACAAAAGCCATGAAAAATAGCAGACATGCATCTTTGAAAAGTAGCAGGAGCATTACATAAACCAAAAGGCATACGCCTATAAGCATAAGTTCCATAGGGACAAGTAAAAGTGGTTTTCTCTTGATCTTTAGCTTTAACAACAATTTGTGAAAACCCAGAATAACCATCAAGAAAGCAAAAATGAGTATTTTTAGATAACCTTTCTAGCATTTGATCAATAAATGGTAAGGGATAATGATCTTTCTTAGTGACTTTATTAACTTTTCGATAATCAATGCACATTCTATACCCTACAACTACTCTCTGAGGTATGAGCTCATCATTATCATTAGGCACAACAGTCATTCCTCCTTTCTTAGGAACGCAATGCACAGGACTAACCCATCTACTATCAGCAATAGGATATATAATACCTACTTCAAGAAGTCGTAATACCTCATTTCTTACCACATCCTTCATCTTAGGAATTAGACGACGCTGAGGTTCAACAACAGGCTTCACATCATCTTCCATATTAATGGCATGTTGGCAAATAGAGGGAGAAATCCCCTTCAAGTCATCAAGAGTATAGCCAATAGCACCTCGGTGTTTCTTCAATATTTGCAATAATCTTTCTTCTTCAAACTCTGTAAGCTGAGAACTAATAATAACAGGATATATTTTCTTATCATCAATATGAGCATATTTAAGATTATCAGGCAAAGGCTTTAAATCAAAAACAGGATCTTCCTTTGGTGGCGGTGTTGTACCCAAGTCTTCCACCGGTAAATCATGCTTGAGAATAGGTTGGCGAAGAAAAATCTCCTCAAGCTCATCTCTTTCTTTCCTAAAAACTTCACTCTCGCTATCTTCCAAATGTTGCTGCAAAGGATTATTAGGAACAAGAACAATAGATGCACACTGCTCCATTTTAAAATCATTACTAGGCAAATCAGCTTTATAAGGAGTTTTGGTAAATTTAGAGAAGTTAAACTCATAAGATTCACCAGCAAATTTAGTCAAAATTTTCTCTTTCTTGCAATCTATAATAGCTCCACAAGTATTTAGAAAAGGTCTACCAAAAATGATAGGACAATAATCACTAGCAGCAGAACCAAGTACCAAAAAGTCAGCAGGATATTTAATCTTACCACATAGAACTTCCACATCTCGAACAATACCAATTGGAGAAATAGTTTCTCTATTAGCCAGCTGAATAACCACATCAATATCTTCAAGTTCACAAGAATCAATTTCGTGCATAATCTCCGTGTAAAGCTCATAAGGTATAGCACTAACACTTGCACCAATATCACATAAACCATAATAGCAATGATCACCAATTCTAACAGATAGCATAGGAACACTAGCTTGTTTGGGTTTATTAGGATGTGAAACAATATTAGAAGCATCTTCACAGAAAATAATATGACCATCCTCTACATTTTCAGTCACAAGATCTTTAACTATTGCAACAGCAGGTTCAACTTTTATTTGTTCTTCAGGTTCTATAGGTTTCTTTTCACTTTTATGAACCGCACTATTTATAATAGAGTACTCTTTCATTTTAGCAGGAAAAGGAGTTTTTTCAATATAAGCTTCAGGAATAACACGATCAGCAGTTTCAACTACAACACACTTATTAATAGATGAATCAATTTTATCTTTGTACGGTTCATGATACTTATCAAAATTCTTCTTAGGCAATTCATAATGAGAGGCAAAAGCTTTATAAAGGTTTGCAGCAACTTGAGAATCAAGACCATATGTAGCACTCATATTACGAAATGTATCAGTATCCATAAAAGCTTCAATGCATTTATAATCATAAATTATACCTGATTCTCTATCTTTGTCGTTCTCCCAACCTTCAGTATTTTCTTGGATCCGATCAAGAAGGTCCCTTTTAAACTCTTCTTTGTTGCGTGTAAATGATCCAGAACAAGAAGTATCCAGCAAGGTCTTGTCTTGAAAAGAAAGTCTTGCATAGAAATTATCAATAATAACATTACCAGGAAGCTCATGAATGGGGCATTTGAGCATTAAAGACTTCAATCCCCCCCAAGCTTGGGCAATACTCTCTCCATCATGAGGCCAGAAATTATATATGCGGTTCCGATCTTTGTGAATTTCACTTGGAGGATAAAATTTGGAATAAAATAAAGGCACAATGTCCTCCCAATCAAGAGAATCACCATTCTTGACAATTTATACCAATGCGCCGCTTTACCGACATATGATATAGAGAATAGTTTCTTTCTAACTTCATTCATAGCAATACCTGCACATTTGAATAACCCGCATAATTCATGCAAAAACAGTAAATGATCACCGGGATGGACAGTTCCATCCCCTTCATAGCGGTTATCCATAACATGTTCAATAATTTTCGTAGGTATTTTATATGGTATTACTTCCTCACCTGGCGCCTCATCCACTACCGTTGCAGTAGTAGTAGATTTCCCAAATAGAAATTGAAGAGAAGATCTCTCCATAATGACTTATAGCAGCAGGCAGAAATAAAATCAGCACAAACAGTAAAGGTTTTCCTTACCAATTCCACTTACCAATAGCGCTTCACTCCCCGGCAACGGCGCCAGAAAATAGTCTTGATGACCCACAAGTATAGGGGGTGTATCGTAGTATCTTCGATAAGTAAGAATGTCGATCCCAACGAGGAGCAGAAGGTGTTGACAGGTAGTTTTGATGAAGGATTCACTGTAAATGCTCACAGACAAGTATTCAGGGGGTTTTGATGTAACAGATGAATAAAGTACGAGTAAGTAAAATGCGAGAGAAATAATTGCAGCGAGTGGCCCAATCCTTTTTAGCACAAAGGACAAGCCGGTTTGTTTACTTATAATGACCAAACGTTCTCGAGGACACACGGGATTTTAGTCTAGTGCTTTCGCTACATACAGTTGATTAATCTTCATTGTTTTGATAAGTGTTGTGTGGGTGAACCTATGCTAATGTACCGCCCTTCCTAGGACTAATACATACTTGTGATTATACCCCTTGCAAGCATCCGCAACTACAAGAAAGTAATTAAGATAAATCTAACCGCACCCTTAAACTCTGAGATCCTACGATCCCTCCTGCATCGATATACCAACGGGGGTTTAGGTTTCTGTCACTCCGGCAACCCCGCAATTGGCAAACGAGTACAAGATGCATTCCCCTAGGCCCATAAATGGTGAAGTGTCGTGTAGTCGACGTTCACACGACACCACTAGAAGAATAACACCACAACTTAAATATCATAACATTGAATATTACTTAACCATAGTTCACTACTAACATTTAGACTTCACCCATGTCCTCAAGAACTAAACGAACTACTCACGAGACATCATATGGAACATGATCAGAGGTGATATGATGATGAATAACAATCTGAACATAGACCTTGGTTCAATGGTTTCACTCAATAGCATCAACAACAAGTAGAAATCAGTATCGGGAGAGTTTCCCCTATCAAACAATCAAGATCAAACCCAAATTGCTACAGCGGTGACGATGTCCAGCGGTGGAGATGGCGGTGATGATGGTGGAGATGATGATGATGGTGATGGAGATGATGTCCAGCTCGATGGCGGTGACGATGGCGTCGATTTCCCCCTCCGGGAGGGAATTTCCCCGGCGGATTCCCGCTCACGGAGAGCTCTTTTCTCTCTGGTGTTCTCCGCCCCGCAGAGGCGGCTGTAACCCTTCGTGAGTATTCCTCTGTGGCTTAGGTCTTCGGGACGAAGGGTTTCGCGAAGAAAAGGAGGCGAAAGAGGCCGAGGGGGCTCCACACCACATGGTGGCGCGGCCAGGCCATGGGCCGTGCCGCCCTATGGTGTGGGCCCACCTTGGGTCCACCTGACTCCCCCTTCTGGCTTCCTTCGTCATCTGGAAAAATAGGATTTTTGGTAAAACTTCCTTCCACAGTTGATCTTCCGAAATATTGCATCCTGACGGTGCTTTTTCCAGCAGAATCCTGGCTCCGGTGCTCGATCTCCAAATAATCATGAAACATGCAAAATAGATGAAATAACATAAGTATTGTGTCCCAATATGAAATATATCAATGAATAACAACAAATTATGATATAAAATAGTGATGCAAATTGGACGTATCAACTCTATATCTACAAAATTGATGGCACTAACACATCCTACCAAGCGGAAAGCATGTCTACCCTACTGCTTCCAAAAGGTGGAATTATGACAATAATGTGCAACTGTTAAAATTTGGTAGCCCTCCTTCACAAATAACACACATCTAGCCATTTTTGTACAGTAATAAAAAAGGGAAATCATTCTTTCATGCATGCATATAATTGTTAGAATCTCTTGTTTGTGAAGTTGCTTAAAATACGATCTCTTCCAAACTTGAGGTCATATGATAACTAAAAAGTTTTGTATGGCGGGATTTTGCATCAAAGTACATGCGCACAATACTCACTTGTGGGCAGAAAGCCAAACAAACTCATATTACTAGGTTTGTATTAATTTGTTCTAGAAATTTCACCATCACACATGATTTTGTGCTTGCGTTAATTTTAGTTAAAAAACTTCTTCCAAATTCAAATTTTCTTCAAACATGCCAACGGTACATGTCTACCAATTAATAATTAAGGGTACACCACACGTACTGCCTCGTAGGGTACATAAAAAATTACTATATTTTATGGCATGTACTAATTTCACATAATCTACAACTCAATGTTGAGTTTAATGATCAGCCCAGAACTAGAAAACAAATATACATATAGTTGCAAATTAACCTAGAAAAGCTCTAGTATCCTTTAAAACCCTAGAAAATGGCCATGCATGCATGCATCCTACCCATAATAATTAATTAAGGTCTCGATCTCTATACTGCTCACGAAGTTTGGAATTCTGGCAAATATGCAACTTGTTTCATTAATTTACCATGGCGAGATAGATGCATGCACATCGATCTCTTAAAAAATATAAGGGCTCCTTTGATTCATAGGATTGATATAGGAATTATGTAGGAATTGGATCCTATAGGAAAATTTCTATACAAGTCATTTGATTCATAGGAACATATCCTATAGGAATTATTCCTATAGGAATCTTGTAGTACAAATCCTATAGGAAAAAAGCATTAGCTCATACCTCATGGAAAAATTCCTTTGCTACAATCAAAGACACACCATATTCCTATAGGATTCAACTTGGCATGACATTCCAATCCTACACCTTTCCTATTCCTACACTCTTCATATTCCTATGAATCAAAGGAGCCCTAAGTTTGTAAAGGATTTGGCATCCATATATGCTCACCGGATATATAGATAAGGCCAAGCAAACACATCGAATATTTGTGAAGAAATGTTTTTGCTAGAACCTTCAAATTTTTAGATTTACATCACACACAAAGAACACACCTTTAATTTCGCCAGGTTTGTGCACTAATAAAGTACTTCTACAGTACTAGAAATTGGATTGTTCTACTCCGGAGTGATATGCTCACCGGAGTATTTTTGGATCTTAGCTGGAGCGGCGTTTGGTGGTTGCACGAAGCCGTGCTGGATGTTAAGCCTGTCGAGGCACGCCTGGTGGAAAGCGTGCGCCACCTTAGCCTCATCGGCGGGCCGCTGCAATGCTGCGTCCCTGGGATTTGTAGCCGCCGCATTCTTAGCCTGCACGAAAGCTTGCAGAGCATCCCGGCATCTATAGAGTGCCGGGAACATCACGTTATATACGAGCTCCTTGGCGGTGTTGCTCCTGCAAAGGGCGTCGCCGTGATGCGCTTCGAAAGAACGGCCTGGCTCCACGGCCGGCACCGCCTGAAGTGCGGTCGGATTAGGCGGCTGGCCACGGGAGCTCCCTGCCTCCGCATCGTTCGCGCCGGCCGGGAAGGGGATCTCACCTGCTGGCAAAGAAAACCATGCGGCATGCGCGGGCGGAAAAGCCGGCCAGGGCCGAGCGGGCATCGCATGCGGGGTTGCGTGGGAGATCCCTGCCTCCGCATCCATCGGCCCGCACGGGAAGCGGCTGGCGAGGGGCTCCACGGCCAGCGCCGCCGCCGCGGGCTGAACAACCGGCCAGTGCAGAGCGGGCGGGTTATGCCTTGGTGCGCGATGGACGAAGCGAAGGCGGCGCTGATGCTCCGCTTCCTCGTCGGTGGTAGGACTACGCGCGCGGCGACCAGAGCCAAGTCGGAAGGCCATAGCTATGTCGATTGGTCACTTAAGCTGGAGAGATCTCTTACGTACCATTTCGGAGAAGCGGAGTAAGAGGAAGTTGTTGCTTATACGGGTTCACTGCCACGTTGGGTTAAGACGGGCAAAGTTGGTCAATGCCTAGGAAGTTGGAATCGTTTTGGCCCCAATTTTTTAATTACCTTGCGGTTCATCTCTCGGTCTCTCCCACCTCTTCACTATCCCTCCCCTTGCCTCCTTTCATGCTTCATCGTAGTGAATCTTGTTTTTCTAGCACCTTCACAAAAATCATACACATTTGGCCGATTCTGTCATTGTGTGCACTAATAAAGTAAAAAAAATCCATTATATGTGAATAAACGTTTAATACACTAGCTCGCAAAGATGTTTCTCAAGGCGATATGCACAATGCACACTTAAAAAATGGGTCATGATAACTAAATTTCGTGTTAATTTTTGCATGACATGTACTCACTTGTGTATGAAGCCAAGCAAACTCATAATCTATACCAAAAAATGTGAAAGAGTTCTTTTTAGTATCCTTCATACATGGGGTTCCTATTTTTACTTTCTATTTTTACTAGTTACAAGTAGTCATGCATGAAAACTTTTGAAAATATGTGCATTTTGGGCTATGTGGAGACATGGTACAATAATATATTCAAGTTGATATACAAAGTCTAGACATATTCAAACTAGACAAATAATGTATCTAACCCCCTGACCCTAAACTCTGTCTTATGAAGTCAAGCATGCATGAAGAGAATTGGTTTTGGGTTTCAAACATGGAAATTTCAAAATCATCCCAAAAGCTTCATTTTAGAGCGACTAAGAAGGATCCAGGCTTACCTTTCCATTTTCATGTTTTAAACTTGTTTAAATCTTGGTCAAATTTAGGATTTGACCACGATTCAAATGGGCATAAAATAAAAAAATGAAAAAATGAAAAACCAAAGCGCACATAGTCTTCTTATATGTCATATAGTAAGCATTAAAGTTGGTAAACAAGGTCTAGACATATTCAAACTAGACAAATCATGTATCTACCCCCTAACCCCTAAACTCTGTCTTATGACGAAGTCAAGCATGAAGATTAAGTGGTTTTGGGTTTCAAACATGGTGTTATCACCAGAATTTGACCAAGTCAGAGGTGGGCCGCGATCAAGATGGACTCGAAGAATATATATAGAAGAAATACGTGAATCGGCCTTTTATACCAAGTTGGGCTTGTTTGCCCACGTATCTGTAACATATTAGATCGCATCTTAGTTTAGAAGTTAGAATCTTATTCGTGCACGGTTTGGTGCACGCCCACATTAGAAAGTCCGCTGGACTATAAATATGTATCTAGGGTTTATGGAATAAACAACAACCAACGTTCAACCACAAACAAATCTCGGCGCATCGCCAACTCCTTCGTCTCGAGGGTTTCTACCGGTAAGCACCATGCTGCCTAGATCGCATCTTGCGATCTAGGCAGCGTAATGCCTATCCACGTTGTTCATGCGTTGCTCGTACTGAAGCCTTTTTGATGGCGAGCAACGTAGTTATCTTAGATGTGTTAGGGTTAGCATTGTTCTTCACATTACATGCTTTCGTTATGCGACCCTTGCACATCTAGCCGCCCTTACACCTATCTTAGGTGTAGGGGCGGCACCCCGCTTGATCATTATTTAGTAGATTCGATCCGTTACGGTTGCTCCTTGTTTCATCAAGGATTAGTTTAATATCTGCAATAATTAGGCCTTACAAAGGGTTGGAGGATCCAGCGGCGTGTAGGGTGGCGTTTGCTAGCCCTAGAAAGGATGTTCCGGGGATCAACCTCGTGTTGGTTTTTAGGCCCTGTCTAGGATAGGCTTACGGTCACCGTGCGCGAGCGCGAGGCCCAATCGTGAGTAGGATGATCCGATTATGTGGTGAAAACCCTAAATCGTCGTAGATCTTATCAGCTTTATCTTGATCAAGCAGGACCACCATATATTCGGACACCTCGTCTGAATCATGGGTGAATCGGCTCTTTGAGCCGATTCACAGGATAACCTGAGAGCCGATCGAGGCTCGTATTTAACATTTACGTGTGTGCCCTGCAGGAAACTAAGCGAGGCATCATCCACACCTTCCTGACCAGGTATAGGTCAGGTGGCACGCCCTTGTGATAAACATCGGACGTGCGACCAGGAGGCTTTGCGGGCCGTCGCTACGAGGGGCCAGGGCCAGCCGCAGCCCTAGTTGTTCCCGGCTCTACCGTGTTGCCCGTCTCTGCCCGCCAGGGGGTTTCTGACGTCAACACATTCTGGCACGCCCGGTGGGACGACCTTCGACATCCACAACATCGCCATCTACATCCGAGATGGCGGAAGGCACTCCGGTCAAGTACGAGGATCTGCCTGATGAGCTCAAGAAGAAGCATGACGAAATCAAGGCAGTCCTCGAAGCCGAACTCATCGGCTCTTTCCACCGAACCCGCTCCCATGGCGTCAGGTGGAAGGGTTTCACACCTGAAGGCGCACTCGATGGAGTGGACCTGTCCGCCCCGTCAGAAGAACGCACCAGGTCACTGCGGCAGGAGATCAACTACATGGTGGCTCATTCGCTGCACCGCCACTCTGAGAGCCTGGTGAACACTTTGGAGCGTGTCGCTCTGCGCGTCGTCCAGGAAATCATGAGCCACCGGTATTCTCCATCGGGACCAGCTCTGGGGACTTTCAAGGGAGAGATGCCGCTCCAGCCCCAGCCGTTCGCATGGGCAGCACCGGAACTGCCGAACTCATCGGCATACGTCGTCTACAAGATTGGTGGTGATCCTAGTGACTACCAATTCCTACCTGAGGCACCCAAGGAGATCCCGCACGGATACGCATGCGCGTACGTACCGGACTGCAACACCTGGGCACTCTCGAACCAGGCTGCAATATCAGGGGCCTCTGGAACGGCAGGAGGAACGTCAGGAGCCGATCCTGAGAAGCAATCGTGGCTAGCTAAGTACGCCACTCCGACAAACCTCCAGAGCCCAGCTCCTGCAGTTGGCTCAGAACCGGAAAAGCAAGCATGGCTGGTTAAGTATGCCACCCCGGCGAATCTTCACGGTTCGACACCTTCAGCCATCACAGCGGATCAGATTTGTGCAATTCTGAAAGATCAGTTTGGCATGATGCCGAAAAGGAAGACGTTCGGCTACACCAAGCCGTACCCCAACGACTACGAACTGATCCCGCTACCACCCAAATATCGGCTCCCGGACTTCACAAAGTTTAGTGGATCAGATGGTTCCAGCTCCATCGAGCATGTGAGCCGATATTTGGCACAGCTGGGCACGATCTCAGCGTCAGACGAGTTGCGTGTGAGGTTCTTCGCACAGTCCCTCACAGGATCGGCTTTCGGGTGGTACACATCGCTGCCACCGAACTCCATTCGGCCTTGGAAGCAGTTGGAAGAACAGTTCCGTGAGCAGTATCACTCAGAGGCTTCCGACGTTGGTATTGCCGATCTAGCGCAAGTACGACAGAAGCGCGGGGAGACAGTGTCAGAATACGTCCAGCGCTTCAGGACCATTAGGAACCGATGCTTTTCGGCTCATATAAGTGAAAAAGAAGCAGTCGAGCTGGCGGTGGTGGGTCTCTCATCATCGATTAAGGACGTGGCCTCCCAAGCAGACTACCCTTCATTGGCGCACATGGTGCAGAAGCTGTCAGCATATGAGCAGCGCCACCCAGATGTTTACCAGGACAAATTCAAGCGTGCGGTGACCCTGGTTGAGGCAGACGAGGATGAAGGTGCTGCGGGAGATCGAGAGATAGCAGTGGCTGAATGGACTCGAGCGACAGGCCCCGTGACCTGCAAATGGGTAAAGCCACAAGGCCCTCCAAAAGGGTTCGACTTCGACGTGACCAAGACGGAGCAGATTTTTGATCTCTTACTCACGGAGAAGCATATAAAGGTACCCGAAGGCCACAAGTTCCCCACGGTGCAAGAGCTGAACGGAAAGCCATACTGCAAATGGCATAACACGTTCTCCCACACCACCAACGACTGCAGGGTGTGGCGGCAGCAGATCCAAATGGCGATAGAAAATGGACGGTTGATTTTTAACCAGTACGCCATGAAGGTCGACACACACCCTTTCCCCGCCGTAAATATGGTGGAGTATACTTACCATGGAGGGTGCCAGCCGGATTTTTCGTGCAAAATCAACATGGTAGATCTTGGGCACCACTCTGGTGAGGACGGAGATGAGGGCAGCTGCTCTCATAGCAAAGATACAGAGGAAGCCGCTCCACGCGATCGGCTCCGCCAAAACGGCAAGCGCTACGTCACAGAGGGAGAGGTGAAAAACATAAGGTATCAACGACCTCTCTCTGATCACCTCGTCAACAAGTATGTGAGTCAGTATGACCAACGCCGGCGATACAACGGCGATGATGAAGAAGATCGTCTGGCTAGGGACGACAGGAGACGTCGTCGGCATGATCATGATGAGGAGGAGCACGAGCGCCGTGCCAAGGAAAAGCTGGGGGAGCAAGTCAACAAGGATAGGCATTGGGACTGTCCCTTCTTCAGACACTGCTGGGATTCAGGAATGAGCCGATTGCCCACAATCGGCAATTGCCCAGAATGCAACCAGAAGAAGAAGGAGGCAGCCAACGTGTCCGTATTCAAGCGCCTAGGGCCTCTCCCGCCACAGAGCAAACGAGCTGAGTCCCCTCGGTTGAAAGATCTCGAAGATTCAGAAGGCGAGGGGGAAGAAGAAGACAGGTACCACCGGCCAAGGTGGTGCCCTGATGGACTCAGCCGTTCTCAGAAACGCAGGGTTCAGCGATTGCGCGGCCTGGAGGAAGCCGAGAGGTTATACTTGCATACATTGAGGAAGGCAAGGCCTGATCTGGCCGCGAAGATTCAGCGAGCCCTGGATGAAGAGGGTCGTCCACGGAAAATGGAGTGGCGCCCCAAGCAAAGGAAAGCCGATGATGAAACATCGGCTGGCACAAACATGGTGCTCGTTCTTCCGACGAAGCTTAGTGCTCCACGATTATACGATGCACTCAAGGTGGACGACAGCGAGCGCACCAACAGGATAAAATCAGAGATTGGGCTGGTTTTATCTACCGGCCTGAGCGAGTAGCAAGAGCTCGTCAATAAGCTAACGTGGCGAGGCTGATCCTTGTGATCGGCCCCAAAAAATTTTATGAAGGGACATTACAAAACCTTCATCGAACAAGCAACATGGAGGCCGATTCCAGCAATCGGCCAAAATTATCCTCACCATCCATTCTGCCTGGGTTCAACATGTTATCCAACAGAGCCGATACCATCAATTCTCTTGACAGAATCGGCTCGGGGGGGCACCCAGGTGGATAAAACACGAGGATATGCAGTAGAAGTAGCTCATCCTTTGGTGATGGGTATTGGAGTGTGGGGGCCGATGCATAAGTCGGCCGTAAAAAAAATTTCAAAAAATTCGAAATTTTTTGAGCACAGCCGATGCAGCAGACATCGACTTAAGGATATGAAAGCCGATGCATGGCCATCGACTCAAGAGGAATAACGAAGGGAGATTTTAATGGAAGAACTCCTCAATGGAGTCGTTTAAGGGCTTGGATCCTCTCTTCAAGAGCAATGCCAAGAGCAGCCTGGACGTGCAGATCAGGTCAAGGATGGATTGCCTCAGATCCACCGAAGGAAGGGGGCCGACTGAAAAGCTCGGGGGGCAGCTCACCCTGAAGGTTCTCTGCTCTGGGGAGCCGATTTTGTTGAAATCGGCTGGCTCTGCATTGTGGCATGAGGTCAATGGCGACCTGATTGGCTATTTCGCTACCTTTCTCGCCTTGACTAAAGCTCGGAGGGCCACTAACTTGGGAGGTGCTCTATTTTTGAGAGCCGATTGGAGTTACCTCGGCTGCCTCTGCATCATGATCTTCTCAGGGAGGAACTGGGAAGGAAAGGCCGTCGTCTGGTACGAGGTTTGGACCGTGCTGGTGCTGCAAGAAAAGGAAGGAGACTGGTTCCTCAAATTAGCCGATGAACTGTCATCGGCTGTGGGACTGCGAAATACCACAGTCAAGAAAAACACAATAATCCGATTCGTTGCTATCGGTCTTGGTGTGACAAGCGGAAGGAGGGAAATTGGATTAATGGAAAGAGAAATTGAGAGAACAATTCTCATTAATTCAAAGGAGCGGCTTTACAAGAAGAGCCGATGGCTCTCAAAAGAGGGATCTGGTGCCTAGTGCACTACTACTACTGGTCCTACTCTTCTAGTCGTCGCTATCCTCATCATCGCCGTCGTCGAGGTCGTCGGCGCTGCTCCCAGGAAGCTCCTCGCCGCTGCTGCCCCAGCCGTCGGCTGGAGCTTCCTCCTCCTCCTCGTCATCATCATCATCCTCGCTATCCGCCCAGCTGCGGAAGCGCTTCGTTGGAGGATATCCAGCGGAGGAGGAGGAATCGTCTTCCTCCTCCTCATCTTCTTCTTCTTCGTCGTCGTCGTCGTCCTCGCTGTCCGCCCACATGCGGGAGCGCTTCCTCGGCGGAAGCCCGGCGGAGGGGGAGGCCTTGGTCTTCTCCGCTTCTCCTTCTTTCTTCTCCTTGTCAGAGGAGATGGGGTTCGCCCCGGAGCGGGGATCGTCCTCTTCCTTGTTCTTCGGCGACGAGTGGAGAGAGAGGCTTGAAGCAGAGGAGGAAGAGGAAGACATGGCTGCAGGGGGAGAGGGTTTTTTGGTTTGGTGAACAGAGCAGAGCAAGGGGATGGAGCGGTGAACCGTTTGGCAAAGATAAATAAAGAGAGTGAAGTGGAGATTTAATGCCATGACGGTTCTCGAGGGTGTGATGCTGAAATTGCCAATTCATACAGAGAAGCCCAGGAGGCGAGGCGTAATGATGGAAGATTCTGCGGCAGTTCTGCTCTGCCACGACATGACCCGACGAAAGGAAGCGTAATGATTTTGGAAATGTCATTTCCAAAACCAGGGGGGCATGTGTTATCACCAGAATTTGACCAAGTCAGAGGTGGGCCGCGATCAAGATGGACTCGAAGAATATATATAGAAGAAATACGTGAATCGGCCTTTTATACCAAGTTGGGCTTGTTTGCCCACGTATCTGTAACATATTAGATCGCATCTTAGTTTAGAAGTTAGAATCTTATTCGTGCACGGTTTGGTGCACGCCCACATTAGAAAGTCCGCTGGACTATAAATATGTATCTAGGGTTTATGGAATAAACAACAACCAACGTTCAACCCCAAACAAATCTCGGCGCATCGCCAACTCCTTCGTCTCGAGGGTTTCTACCGGTAAGCACCATGCTGCCTAGATCGCATCTTGCGATCTAGGCAGCGTAATGCCTATCCACGTTGTTCATGCGTTGCTCGTACTGAAGCCTTTTTGATGGCGAGCAACGTAGTTATCTTAGATGTGTTAGGGTTAGCATTGTTCTTCACATTACATGCTTTCGTTATGCGACCCTTGCACATCTAGCCGCCCTTACACCTATCTTAGGTGTAGGGGCGGCACCCCGCTTGATCATTATTTAGTAGATTCGATCCGTTACGGTTGCTCCTTGTTTCATCAAGGATTAGTTTAATATCTGCAATAGTTAGGCCTTACAAAGGGTTGGAGGATCCAGCGGCGTGTAGGGTGGCGTTTGCTAGCCCTAGAAAGGATGTTCCGGGGATCAACTTCGTGTTGGTTTTTAGGCCCTGTCTAGGATCGGCTTACGGTCACCGTGCGCGAGCGCGAGGCCCAATCGTGAGTAGGATGATCCGATTATGTGGTGAAAACCCTAAATCGTCGTAGATCTTATCAGCTTTACCTTGATCAAGCAGGACCACCATATATTCGGACACCTCGTCTGAATCATGGGTGAATCGGCTCTTTGAGCCGATTCACAGGATAACCTGAGAGCCGATCGAGGCTCGTATTTAACATTTACGTGTGTGCCCTGCAGGAAACTAAGCGAGGCATCATCCACACCTTCCTGACCAGGTATAGGTCAGGTGGCACGCCCTTGTGATAAACATCGGACGTGCGACCAGGAGGCTTTGCGGGCCGTCGCTCTGAGGGACTGGGGCCAGCCGCAGCCCTAGTTGTTCCCGGCTCTACCGTGTTGCCCGTCTCTGCCCGCCAGGGGGTTTCTGACGTCAACACATGGAAATTTTAAAAACCTCCCAAAAACTTCATTTTAGGGTGACTAAGAAGGATACATGCTTCCCTTTTCATTTTCATGTTCTATACTTGTTTAAATCTTGGTCAAACCTAGGATTTGACCAAGATTCAAATGTGCATCAAAATTCCAAAAAAAATCAGAAAAATGAAAAACCAAAGCACATAGTTTTCTTATGTCATATAGTAAGCATTAAAGTTGATAAACAAGGGTCTAGACATATTCAAACAAGAAAAATCATGTATCTACCCCCTAACCCTAAACTTTGTCTTATGTAGTCAAGCATGAAGAGAAGTGGTTTTGGGTTTCAAATATGGAAATTTCAAAAACCTATCAAAAGCTTCATTTTAGAGTGACTAAGAAGGATCCATGCTTACCTTTTCATTTTCATATTTGATACTTGTTTAAATCATTGTCAAACCTAGGATTTGACCAAGATTTAAATGGGCATAAAATTAAAAAAAAATCGGAAAAATGAAAAACAAAAGCACATAGTCTTCTTATGTCACATATATATAGTAAGCATTCAAAAGTTGATAAACAAGGTCTAGCTAGACATATTCAAATAAGACAAATCATGTATCTACCCCTCTAACCCTAAACTCTGTCTTATGAAGTCAAGCATGAAGAGAAGTGGTTTTAGGTTTCAAACATGGAAATTTCAAAAACCTCCCAAAAACTTCATTTTAGAGTGACTAAGAAGGATACATGTTTCCCTTTTCATTTTCATGTTTTAAACTTGTTTAAATCTTGGTCAAACCTAGGATTTGACCAAGATACAAATGGGCACAAAAAAATGAAAAACAAAAAGCACATAGTGTTCTTATGTCATATCGTAAGCATTCAAGTTGATAAACAAGGTCTAGATATATCCAAACCAGACAAATCATGTATGTACCCCGTGTCGATCTTATGAAGTCTAGCATGAAGAAAAGTCGTTTTGGCCGGGTTTCAAACATGGAAATTTCAAGAACATCCCAAAAGCTTCATTTTAGAGCGACTAAGAAGGATCCAGGCTTACCTTTCCATTTTCATGATTTAAACTTGTTTAAATCTTGGTCAAATCTTGCTCAAGCATGAAGATAAGTGGTTTTGGGTTTCAAACATGGAAATTTCAAAATCCTCCCAAAAACTTCATTTTAGGGTGACTAAGAAGGATACAGGCTTCCCTTTTCATTTTCATGTTCTATATATACTTGTTTAAATCTTGGTCAAACCTAGGATTTGACCAAGATTCAAATGTGCATCAAAATTCTAAAAAAATCAGAAAAATGAAAAACCAAAGCACATAGTCTTCTTATGTCATATAGTAAGCATTAAAGTTGATAAACATGGTCTAGACATATTCAAACCATACAAATCATGTATCTACCCCCTATCGACCCTAAACTTCGTCTTATGAAGTCAAGCATGAAGAGAAGTGGTTTTGGGTTTCAAACATGGAAATTTCAAAAACCTCCCAAAATTAAAGCTTCATTTTAGAGTGACTAGTTAAGAAGGATCCAGGCTTACCTTTTCATTTTCATGTTTTAAACTTGTTTAAATCTTGGTCAAACCTAGGATTTGACCAATATTCAAATGGGCATAAAATAAAAAATAAATAAAATAAAAAACCAAAGCACATAGTCTTCTTATGTCATATAGTAAGCATTCAAGTTCATAAACAAGGTCTAGACATATTCAAACCAGACAAATCATGTACCCAATAACCCTAAACTTTGTCTTAATTATATATGAAGTCAAGCATGAAGCAGAGAAGTGTGGTTTTGGGTTTCAAACATGGAAATTTCAAAAACCTCCCAAAAAGCTTCATTTTAATTAGACTGGCTGGTTAATTAAGAAGGATCCATGATTAATTACCTTTTCATTGTCATGTTTTAAACTTGTTTAAATCTTGGTCGAACCTAGGATTTGACCAAGATTCAAATGGGCATAAATTTCAGAAAAAAATCGAAAGAATGAAAAACCAAAGCACATAGCCTTCTTATGTCATATAGTAAGCATTCAAATTGATAAACATGGTCTAGACATATTCAAACCAGAAAAATCATGTATCTACCCCTAACCCTAAACTCTGTCTTATGAAGTCAAGCATGAACAGAAGTACGGTGGTTTTGGGTTTCAAACATGGTAAATTCAAGAACCTCCCAAAAGCTTCATTTTAGAGTTACTAAGAGAAAGATCCAGACTTAATTACCTTATCATTTTCACATGTTAAACTTGTTTAAATCTTGCTCAACAAACCTAGGATTTTACCAAGATTCTCAAATGGGCATAAACATCAAAAAAATGAAATACCAATGCACATAGTCCTCTTATGTCATATAGTAAGCATTCAAGTTGATAAACAAGGTCTAGACATATTCAAACAAGACAAATCATGTATCTACCTCCTATCGACCCTAAACTTCGTCTTATGAAGTCAAGCATGAAGAGAAGTGGTTTTGGGTTTCAAACATGGAAATTTCAAAAACCTCCCAAAATTCAGCTTCATTTTAGAGCGACTAAGAAGGATCGATGCTTACCTTTTCATTTCCATGTTTTAAACTTATTTAAATCTTGGTCAAACCTAGGATTTGACCAAGATTCAAATGGGCATAAAAATTTAGACAAAAAATCTAAAGAATGAAAAACCAAAGCACATAGCCTTCTTAATTATGTCATATAGTAAACACTCAAGTTGATAAACAAGGTCTAGACATATTCAAACCAGAAAAATCATGTGTATATCTACCCCGTAGTTGGATTTTTTGAACCTTGATCTGTAGTACTGGGCAAAACCCTAGTTTAACCTATTTAATTATAGATTCGTAGGTCGATTTTTCTACCTTTTTATTATTACTATGCAGCACATGTGTGTTTGCCCGTCGAGTGAAACTCGGAGGAATCGGAAGGAGAGAAGAAGGGAGAGAATTATGGTGTCTCCCCTTTTTCGGGTGATGATGTTGACTTTTGTGCAGGGTTTGTCAGTGAGCAGGAGGTGCGAGCGAGCGAGCGAGTCGAGCGAGGCCGAGAATGAGAGAGATTTGTTTTTTTTTGTGAGAGGGACAACCGAAGGATCCAGAAGGACCCACGGACTTCCAATGCGCATCCTGATGCGTCTTCTCTTGACAAAGAAAATGGCTGGGAGTTTGCGTACCTATTGCACGTGACCTGTGCTCACTGAAGTGTGGGACCTCACGCATGGGCACCACACGTAAGTGACATACCTGCTGGTGTAAAAGCTCGGTTGATTAGTATAGTGCATTAGAACAAAGTTTCCTATGGATTCAAGGGTAGGAAATCCAAGTTAACTCATTTACATGACATTATTTTTTCCATGAAGCAAAGTTAACGCACCTATCAATTGGTACATTTTGGAGTGACTAAGAAGGATCCAGGCTTACTTATTCGTTTTCACGTGTAAAACTTGTCTAAATCTTGGTCAAACAAAATTGGCAGAAAATTCAAAAAAAAAAACAGAAAAATGAAAAACCAAAGCACATAGTCTTCTTATGTCATATAGTAAGCATTAAAGTTGATAAACAAGGTCCAGACATATTCAAACCATACAAATCATGTATCTACCCGCTAACCCCTAAACTATGTCTTAAGAAGTCAAGCATGAAGAGAAGTGGTTTTGGGTTTCAAACATGGAAATTTCAAAAACCTCCCAAAACTTCATTTTAGGGTGACTAAGAAGGATACAGGCTTCCCTTTTCATTTTCATGTTCTATACTTGTTTAAATCTTGGTCAAACCTAGGATTTGACCAAGATTCAAACGGGCACAAAAAAACAAAAAAAAAACACATAGTGTTCTTATGTCATATCGTAAGCATTCAAGTTGATAAACAAGGTCTAGATATATCCAAACCAGACAAATCATGTATCTACCCCCTATCGACCCTAAACTTCGTCTTATGAAGTCAAGCATGAAGAGAAGTGGTTTTGGGTTTCAAACATGGAAATTTCAAAAAACCTCCCAAAATTCAGCTTCATTTTAGAGCGACTAAGAAGGATCGATGCTTACCTTTTCATTTCCATGTTTTAAACTTATTTAAATCTTGGTGAAACCTAGGATTTGACCAAGATTCAAATGGGCATAAAAATTCAGACAAAAAATCTAAAGAATGAAAAACCAAAGCACACATAGCCTTCTTAATTATGTCATATAGTAAACACTCAAGTTGATAAACAAGGTCTAGACATATTCAAACCAGAAAAATTATGTGTATATCTACCCCTAACCCTAAACTCTGTCTTATGAAGTCAATCTAGGATTTGACCAAGATTCAAATAATGGGCATAAAATAAAAAAACAGAAAAATGAAAAACCAAAGCGCACATAGTCTTCTTATATGTCATATAGTAAGCATTAAAGTTGATAAACAAGGTCTGGACATATTCAAACTAGCTAGACAAATCATGTATCTACCCCCTAACCCCTAAACTCTGTCTTATGACGAAGTCAAGCATGAAGATAAGTGGTTTTGGGTTTCAAACATGGAAATTTCAAAAACCTCCCAAAAACTTCATTTTAGGGTGACTAAGAAGGATACAGGCTTCCCTTTTCATTTTCATGTTCTATACTTGGTTAAATCTTGGTCAAACCTAGGATTTGACCAAGATTCAAATGTGCATCAAAATTCAAAAAAAAATCAGAAAAATGAAAAACCAAAGCACATACTGTAGTTTTCTTATGTCACATACATATATATAGTAAGCATTCAAAAGTTGATAAACAAGGTCTAGCTAGACATATTCAAATAAGACAAATCATGTATCTACCCCTCTAAAACCATAAACTCTGTCTTATGAAGTCAAGCATGAAGAGAAGTGGTTTTTGGTTTCAAACATGGAAATTTCAAAAACCTCCCAAAATTAAAGCTTCATTTTAGAGTGACTAGTTAAGAAGGATGCAGGCTTACCTTCATTTTCATGTTTTGAACTTGTTTAAATCTTGGTCAAACCTAGGATTTGACCAATATTCAAATGGGCATAAAATAAAAAAAAAAACCAAAGCACATAGTCTTCTTATGTCATATATAGTAAGCATTCAAAAGTTCATAAACAAGGTCTAGACATATTCAAACCAGACAAATCATGTTCCCCCTAACCCTAAACTTTGTCTTAATTATATATGAAGTCAAGCATGAAGCAGAGAAGTGTGGTTTTGGGTTTCAAACATGGAAATTTCAAAAACCTCCCAAAATTCAGCTTCATTTTAGAGCGACTAAGAAGGATCGATGCTTACCTTTTCATTTCCATGTTTTAAACTTATTTAAATCTTGGTCAAACATAGGATTTGACCAAGATTCAAATGGGCATAAAAATTCAGACAAAAAATCTAAAGAATGAAAAACCAAAGCACATAGCCTTGTTATGTCATATAGTAAGCATTCAAATTGATAAACATGGTCTAGACATATTCAAACCAGAAAAATCATGTGTATATCTACCCCTAACCCTAAACTCTGTCTTATGAAGTCAATCTAGGATTTGACCAAGATTCAAATGGGCATAAAATAAAAAAAACAGAAAAATGAAAAACCAAAGCGCACATAGTCTTCTTATATGTCATATAGTAAGCATTAAAGTTGATAAACAAGGTCTGGACATATTCAAACTAGCTAGACAAATCATGTATCTACCCCCTAACCCCTAAACTCTGTCTTATGACGAAGTCAAGCATGAAGATAAGTGGTTTTGGGTTTCAAACATGGAAATTTCAAAAACCTCCCAAAAACTTCATTTTAGGGTGACTAAGAAGGATACAGGCTTCCCTTTTCATTTTCATGTTCTATACTTGGTTAAATCTTGGTCAAACCTAGGATTTGACCAAGATTCAAATGTGCATCAAAATTCAAAAAAAAATCAGAAAAATGAAAAACCAAAGCACATACTGTAGTTTTCTTATGTCACATACATATATATAGTAAGCATTCAAAAGTTGATAAACAAGGTCTAGCTAGACATATTCAAATAAGACAAATCATGTATCTACCCCTCTAAAACCATAAACTCTGTCTTATGAAGTCAAGCATGAAGAGAAGTGGTTTTTGGTTTCAAACATGGAAATTTCAAAAACCTCCCAAAATTAAAGCTTCATTTTAGAGTGACTAGTTAAGAAGGATCCAGGCTTACCTTCATTTTCATGTTTTGAACTTGTTTAAATCTTGGTCAAACCTAGGATTTGACCAATATTCAAATGGGCATAAAATAAAAAAAAAAACCAAAGCACATAGTCTTCTTATGTCATATATAGTAAGCATTCAAAAGTTCATAAACAAGGTCTAGACATATTCAAACCAGACAAATCATGTTCCCCCTAACCCTAAACTTTGTCTTAATTATATATGAAGTCAAGCATGAAGCAGAGAAGTGTGGTTTTGGGTTTCAAACATGGAAATTTCAAAAACCTCCCAAAAAGCTTCATTTTAATTAGACTGGCTGGTTAATTAAGAAGGATCCATGATTAATTACCTTTTCATTGTCATGTTTTAAACTTGTTTAAATCTTGGTCGAACCTAGGATTTGACCAAGATTCAAATGGGCATAAAAATTTAGAAAAAAATCGAAAGAATGAAAAACCAAAGCACATAGCCTTGTTATGTCATATAGTAAGCATTCAAATTGATAAACATGGTCTAGACATATTCAAACCAGAAAAATCATGTATCTACCCCTAACCCTAAACTCTGTCTTATGAAGTCAAGCATGAACAGAAGTACGGTGGTTTTGGGTTTCAAACATGGCAAATTCAAGAACCTCCCAAAAGCTTCATTTTAGAGTTACTAATTAAGAGAAAGATCCAGACTTAATTACCTTATCATTTTCACATGTTAAACTTGTTTAAATCTTGCTCAACAAACCTAGGATTTTACCAAGATTCTCAAATGGGCATAAAAATCAAAAAATGAAATACCAATGCACATAGTCCTCTTATGTCATATAGTAAGCATTCAAGTTGATAAACAAGGTCTAGACATATTCAAACAAGACAAATCATGTATCTACCCCCTATCGACCCTAAACTTCGTCTTATGAAGTCAAGCATGAAGAGAAGTGGTTTTGGGTTTCAAACATGGAAATTTCAAAAACCTCCCAAAATTCAGCTTCATTTTAGAGCGACTAAGAAGGATCGATGCTTACCTTTTCATTTCCATGTTTTAAACTTATTTAAATCTTGGTCAAACCTAGGATTTGACCAAGATTCAAATGGGCATAAAAATTCAGACAAAAAATCTAAAGAATGAAAAACCAAAGCACATAGCCTTCTTAATTATGTCATATAGTAAACACTCAAGTTGATAAACAAGGTCTAGACATATTCAAACCAGAAAAATCATGTGTATATCTACCCCTAACCCTAAACTCTGTCTTATGAAGTCAATCATGAAGAGAATTGGTTTTGGGTTTCAAACATGGAAATTTCAAGTACGTCCCAAAAGCTTCATATATTTTAGAGTGACTAATTAAGAAGGATCTTGGCTTACATTTTCATTTTCATGCTTGAAACTTGTTTAAATCTTGGTTGAACCTAGGATTTGACCAGAATCAAATGTGCATAAAATTCTTAAAAAAAAATAGAAAAATGAAAAACAAAAGCACATGGTCTTCTTATGTCATATAGTAAGCATTCAAGTTGATAAACAAGGTTTAGACATATTCAAACCAGACAAATCATGTATCTACCCCCTAACCCTAAACTCGGTCTTATGAAGTCTAGCATGAGGAGAAGTCGTTTTGGGTTTCAAACGTTTAAGCCAAAAGCCCCATTTCAAATATTTCAAACTTATTCAAATTTGGTTCAAATTTGAAAGACACACAAGTTATAGCACACATAGTGCATACATTCTCACACATACTGCACTAGATGCTAACCCGGCCTATAGTTTGAGGCCATTGGATGAGGTCGAAAAAAATCTTGGATTAGAAATGGGGTTGTTCGAACCCCGTAGTTGGATTTTTTGAACCTTGATCTGTAGTACTGGGCAAAACCCTAGTTTAACCTATTTATTTATAGATTCGTAGGTCGATTTTTCTACCTTTTTATTATTACTATGCAGCACATGTGTGTTTGCCCATCGAGTGAAACTCGGAGGAAAGAGGGATCACTAGGAAGGAGAGAAGAAGGGAGAGAATTATGGTGTCTCCCCTTTTTCGGGTGATGATGTTGACTTTTGTGCAGGGTTTGTCAGTGAGCAGGAGGTGCGAGCGAGCGAGCGAGCGAGCGAGTCGAGCGAGGCCGAGAATGAGAGAGATTTGTTTTTTTTTGTGAGAGGGACAACGAAGGATCCAGAAGGACCCACAGACTTCCAATACGCATCCTGATGCGTCTTCTCTTGACAAAGAAAATGGCTGGGAGTTTGCATACCTATTGCACGTGACTTGTGCTCACTGAAGTGTGGGACCTCACGCATGGGCACCACACGTAAGTGACAGACCTACTAGTGTAAAAGCTCGGTTGATTATTATAGTGCATTAGAACAAAGTTTCCGATGGATTCAAGGGTAGGAAATCCAAGTTAACTCATTTACATGACATTAATTTTTCCATGAAGCAAAGTTAACGCACCTATCAATTGGTACATTTTGGAGTGACTAAGAAGGATCCAGGCTTACTTATTCGTTTTCACGTGTAAAACTTGTCTAAATCTTGGTCAAACAAAATTGGCAGAAAATTCAAAAAAAAAACAGAAAAATGAAAAACCAAAGCACATAGTCTTCTTATGTCATATAGTAAGCATTAAAGTTGATAAACAAGGTCTAGACATATTCAAACCATACAAATCATGTATCTACCCGCTAACCCCTAAACTATGTCTTAATAAGTCAAGCATGAAGAGAAGTGGTTTTGGGTTTCAAACATGGAAATTTCAAAAACCTCCCAAAACTTCATTTTAGGGTGACTAAGAAGGATACAGGCTTCCCTTTTCATTTTCATGTTCTATACTTGTTTAAATCTTGGTCAAACCTAGGATTTGACCAAGATTCAAATGGGCACAAAAAAATAAAAATAAAGCACATAGTGTTCTTATGTCATATCGTAAGCATTCAAGTTGATAAACAAGGTCTAGATATATCCAAACCAGACAAATCATGTATCTACCCCCTATCGACCCTAAACTTCGTCTTATGAAGTCAAGCATGAAGAGGGGTGGTTTTGGGTTTCAAACATGGAAATTTCAAAAAACCTCCCAAAATTCAGCTTCATTTTAGAGCGACTAAGAAGGATCGATGCTTACCTTTTCATTTCCATGTTTTAAACTTATTTAAATCTTGGTCAAACCTAGGATTTGACCAAGATTCAAATGGGCATAAAAATTCAGACAAAAAATCTAAAGAATGAAAAACCAAAGCACACATAGCCTTCTTAATTATGTCATATAGTAAACACTAAAGTTGATAAACAAGGTCTAGACATATTCAAACCAGAAAAATTATGTGTATATCTACCCCTAACCCTAAACTCTGTCTTATGAAGTCAATCTAGGATTTGACCAAGATTCAAATGGGCATAAAATAAAAAAAACAGAAAAATGAAAAACCAAAGCGCACATAGTCTTCTTATATGTCATATAGTAAGCATTAAAGTTGATAAACAAGGTCTGGACATATTCAAACTAGCTAGACAAATCATGTATCTACCCCCTAACCCCTAAACTCTGTCTTATGATGAAGTCAAGCATGAAGATAAGTGGTTTTGGGTTTCAAACATGGAAATTTCAAAAACCTCCCAAAAACTTCATTTTAGGGTTACTAAGAAGGATACAGGCTTCCCTTTTCATTTTCATGTTCTATACTTGTTTAAATCTTGGTCAAACCTAGGATTTGACCAAGATTCAAATGTGCATCAAAATTCCAAAAAAAATCAGAAAAATGAAAAATCAAAGCACATAGTTTTCTTATGTCACATACATATATATAGTAAGCATTCAAAAGTTGATAAACAAGGTCTAGCTAGACATATTCAAATAAGACAAATCATGTATCTACCCCTCTAAAACCATAAACTCCGTCTTATGAAGTCAAGCATGAAGAGAAGTGGTTTTTGGTTTCAAACATGGAAATTTCAAAAACCTCCCAAAATTGAAGCTTCATTTTAGAGTGACTAGTTAAAAAGGATCTAGGCTTACCTTTTCATTTTCATGTTTTGAACTTGTTTAAACTTTGTCAAACCTAGGATTTGACCAATATTCAAATGGGCATAAAATAAAAAAATAAATAAAATAAAAAACCAAAGCACATAGTCTTCTTATGTCATATAGTAAGCATTCAAAAGTTCATAAACAAGGTCTAGACATATTCAAACCAGACAAATCATGTTCCCCCTAACCCTAAACTTTGTCTTAATTATATATGAAGTCAAGCATGAAGCAGAGAAGTGTGGTTTTGGGTTTCAAACATGGAAATTTCAAAAACCTCCCAAAAAGCTTCATTTTAATTAGACTGGCTGGTTAATTAAGAAGGATCCATGATTAATTACCTTTTCATTGTCATGTTTTGAACTTGTTTAAATCTTGGTCGAACCTAGGATTTGACCAAGATTCAAATGGGCATAAAAATTCAGAAAAAAATCGAAAGAATGAAAAACCAAAGCACATAGCCTTGTTATGTCATATAGTAAGCATTCAAATTGATAAACATGGTCTAGACATATTCAAACCAGAAAAATCATGTATCTACCCCTAACCCTAAACTCTGTCTTATGAAGTCAAGCATGAACAGAAGTACGGTGGTTTTGGGTTTCAAACATGGTAAATTCAAGAACCTCCCAAAAGCTTCATTTTAGAGTTACTAAGAGAAAGATCCAGACTTAATTACCTTATCATTTTCACATGTTAAACTTGTTTAAATCTTGCTCAACAAACCTATGATTTTACCAAGATTCTCAAATGGGCATAAAAATCAAAAAATGAAATACCAATGCACATAGTCCTCTTATGTCATATAGTAAGCATTCAAGTTGATAAACAAGGTCTAGACATATTCAAACAAGACAAATCATGTATCTACCCCCTATCGACCCTAAACTTCGTCTTATGAAGTCAAGCATGAAGAGAAGTGGTTTTGGGTTTCAAACATGGAAATTTCAAAAACCTCCCAAAATTCAGCTTCATTTTAGAGCGACTAAGAAGGATCGATGCTTACCTTTTCATTTCCATGTTTTAAACTTATTTAAATCTTGGTCAAACCTAGGATTTGACCAAGATTCAAATGGGCATAAAAATTCAGACAAAAAATCTAAAGAATGAAAAACCAAAGCACATAGCCTTCTTAATTATGTCATATAGTAAACACTCAAGTTGATAAACAAGGTCTAGACATATTCAAACCAGAAAAATCATGTGTATATCTACCCCGTAGTTGGATTTTTTGAACCTTGATCTGTAGTACTGGGCAAAACCCTAGTTTAACCTATTTAATTATAGATTCGTAGGTCGATTTTTCTACCTTTTTATTATTACTATGCAGCACATGTGTGTTTGCCCGTCGAGTGAAACTCGGAGGAAGAGGGATCACTCGGAAGGAGAGAAGAAGGGAGAGAATTATGGCGTCTCCCCTTTTTCGGGTGATGATGTTGACTTTTGTGCAGGGTTTGTCAGTGAGCAGGAGGTGCGAGCGAGCGAGGCCGAGAATGAGAGAGATTTGTTTTTTTTTTTGTGAGAGGGACAACCGAAGGATCCAGAAGGACCCACAGACTTCCAATACGCATCCTGATGCGTCTTCTCTTGACAAAGAAAATGGCTGGGAGTTTGCGTATCTATTGCACGTGACCTTGATACGTCTCCGACGTATCGATAATTTCTTATGTTCCATGCCACATTATTGATGTTATCTACATGTTTTATGCACACTTTATGTCATATTCGTGCATTTTCTGGAACTAACCTATTAACAAGATGCCGAAGTGCCGATTCTTGTCTGCTGTTTTTGGTTTCAAAAATCCTAGTAAGGAAATATTCTCGGAATTGGACGAAATCAAAGCCCAGAGGCCTATTTTTCCACGAAGCTTCCAGAAGTCCGAAGACGAGACGAAGAGGGGCCACGGGGTGGCCAAACCCTAGGGCGGCGCGGCCCCACCCCTGGCCGCGCCGGCCTATGGTGTGGGCCCCCCGTGCCGCCTCTTGACTTGCCCTTCCGCCTACTTAAAGCCTCCGTGATGAAACCCCCAGTACCGAGAGCCACGATACGGAAAACCTTACTGAGATGCCGTCGCCGCCGATCCCATCTCGGGGGATCCAGGAGATCGCCTCCGGCACCCTGCCGGAGAGGGGAATCATCTCCCGGAGGACTCTACGCCGCCATGGTCGCCTCCGGTGTGATGTGTGAGTAGTCTACCCCTGGACTATGGGTCCATAGCAGTAGCTAGATGGTTGTCTTCTCCCCATTGTGCTATCATTGTCGGATCTTGTGAGCTGCCTAACATGATCAAGATCATCTATCTGTAATTCTATATGTTGCGTTTGTTGGGATCCGATGAATAGAGAATACTTGTTATGTTGATTATCAAAGTTATATCTATGTGTTGTTTATGATCTTGCATGCTCTCCGTTATTAGTAGATGCTCTGGCCAAGTTGATGCTAGTAACTCCAAGAGGGAGTATTTATGCTCGATAGTGGGTTCATGCCTCCGTGAATCTGGAGGAGTGACAAGAACCACTAAGGTTATGGATGTCTTTGTTGCCACTAGGGATAAAACATTAGTGCTATGTTCAAGGATGTAGTCACTAGTTACATTACGCGCAATACTTAATGCAATTGTCTGTTGTTAGCAACTTAATACCGGAGGGGGTTCGGATGATAACTTTGAAGGTGGACTTTTTAGGCATAGATGCAGTTGGATGGCGGTCTATGTACTTTGTCGTAATGCCCAATTAAATCTCACTATACTCATCATGATATGTATGTGCATGGTCATGCCCTCTCTATTTGTCAATTGCCCAACTGTAATTTGTTCACCCAACATGCTGTTTATCTTATGGGAGAGACACCTCTAGTGAACTGTGGACCCCGGTCCAATTCTCTTTACTGAAATACAATCTACTGCAATACTTGTTCTACTGTTTTCTGCAAACAATCATCTTCCACACAATACGGTTAATCCTTTGTTACAGCAAGCCGGTGAGATTGACAACCTCACTGTTTCGTTGGGGCAAAGTACTTTGGTTGTGTTGTGCAGGTTCCACGTTGGCGCCGGAATCCCTGGTGTTGCGCCGCACTACATCTCGCCGCCATCAACCTTCAACGTGCTTCTTGACTCCTACTGGTCCGATTAAACCTTGGTTTCTTACTGAGGGAAACTTGCCGCTATGCGCATCACACCTTCCTCTTGGGGTTCCCAACGGACGTGCCAACCACACGCATCAAGCAAATTTCTGGCGCCGTTGCCGGGGAGATCAAGACACGCTGCAAGGGGAGTCTCCACTTCTCAATCTCTTTACTTTGTTTTTGTCTTGCTTAGTTTTATTTACTACTTTGTTTGCTGCACTAAATCAAAATACAAAAAAATTAGTTGCTAGTTTTACTTTATTTGCTATCTTGTTTGCTATATCAAAAACACAAAAAAATTAGTTTACTTGCATTTACTTTATCTAGTTTGTTTTATTTACTGTTGCTAAAATGGCCAACGCTGAAAATACTAAGTTGTGTGACTTCACAACCACAAATAATAATGATTTCTTATGCACACCTATTGCTCCACCTGCTACTACAGCAGAATTCTTTGAAATTAAACCTGCTTTACTGAATCTTGTTATGAAAGAGCAATTTTCTGGTGTTAGTTCTGATGATGCTGCTGCCCATCTTAATAATTTTGTTGAACTATGTGAAATGCAAAAATATAAAGATGTAGATGGTGACATTATAAAATTAAAATTGTTCCCTTTCTCATTAAGAGGAAGAGCTAAAGATTGGTTGCTATCTCTGCCTAAGAATAGTATTGATTCATGGACTAAATGCAAGGATGCTTTTATTGGTAGATATTATCCCCCTGCTAAAATTATATCTTTGAGGAGTAGCATAATGAATTTTAAACAATTAGATACTGAACATGTTGCTCAAGCTTGGGAAAGAATGAAATCTCTGGTTAAAAATTGCCCAACCCATGGACTGACTACTTGGATGATCATCCAAACCTTCTATGCAGGACTAAATTTTTCTTCACGGAATTTATTGGATTCAGCTGCTGGAGGTACCTTTATGTCCATCACTCTTGGTGAAGCAACAAGGCTTCTTGATAATATGATGATCAACTACTCTGAATGGCACACGGAAAGAGCTCCGCAAGGTAAGAAGGTAAATTCTGTCGAAGAAACCTCTTCCTTGAATGATAAGGTTGATGCTATTATGTCTATGCTTGTGAATGATAGGACTAATATTGATCCTAATAATGTTCCGTTAGCTTCATTGGTTGCACAAGAAGAACATGTTGATGTAAACTTCATTAAAAATAATAATTTCAACAACAATGCTTACCGGAACAATTCTAGTAACAACTATAGGCCATATCCTTATAATAATGGCAACGGCTATGGTAATTCTTATGGGAATTCTTACAACAATAATAGGAATTCACCCCCTGGACTTGAAGCCATGCTTAAAGAATTTATTAGTACACAAACTGCTTTTAACAAATCTGTTGAAGAAAAGCTTGGGAAAATTGATATACTTGCTTCTAAAGTCGATAGTCTTGCTGCTGATGTTGATCTTTTGAAATCGAAAGTTATGCCTAATGAAAATCATAATAATAAGATTGTTACTACAGCAAATGCCATCCAAGTTAGAATTAATGAGAATATAAGATTAATGGCTGAGCTGCGTGCTAGGTGGGATAGAGAAGAAAATGAAAAACTGGCTAAAGAGAAGAATATAGCTAAAGTTTGGACTATTACCACCACTAGTAATGCTAATGCTACACATGTTGCTGCACCTCCTACTAATACTAATAAAAGAATTGGTGTTAGCAATGTTTCCACTTCTAATGCAAAGCAAAAAACTGCTAAACTGCTAAATCATTAAATCGCTGTGATAAAGCTGCTGAAAGTTTTTCCAACATTGGGGATGATGATCCCATTGCTTTAGATTATAATGGTTTGAATTTTGATGATTGCCACATCTCTGAAGTTATAAGGTTCTTGCAAAAACTTGCTAAAAGTCCTAATGCTAGTGCTATAAATTTGGCTTTCACGCATCATATTACAAATGCTCTCATAAAAGCTAGAGAAGAGAAACTAGAGCGTGAAGCCTCTATTCCTAAAAAGTTAGAGGATGGTTGGGAGCCCATCATTAAGATGAAGGTTAAAGATTTTGATTGTAATGCTTTATGTGATCTTGGTGCAAGTATTTCTGTTATGCCTAAGAAAATTTATAATATGCTTGACTTGCCACCGCTGAAAAATTGTTATTTGGATGTTAATCTTGCTGATCATTCTACAAAGAAACCTTTGGGTAAAGTTGATAATGTTCACATTACCGTTAACAATAACCTTGTTCCCATTGATTTTGTTGTCTTGGATATTGAATGCAATGCATCTTGTCCCATTATATTGGGAAGACCTTTTCTTCGAACTGTTGGTGCTATTATTGATATGAGGGAAGGTAATATAAAATATCAATTTCCTCTCAAGAAAGGTATGGAACACTTCCCTAGAAAGAGAATGAAGGTACCTTTTGATTCTATTATGAGAACAAATTATGATGTTGACACTTCGTCTCTTGATAATACTTGATACACACTTTCGCGCCTAGCTGAAAGGCGTTAAAGAAAAGCGCTTATGGGAGACAACCCATGTTTTTACCTACAGTACTTTGTTTTTATTTTGTGTCTTGGAAGTTGTTTACTACTGTAGCAACCTCTCCTTATCTTAGTTTTGTGTTTTGTTGTGCCAAGTTAAGCCGTTGATAGAAAAGTAAGTACTAGATTTGGATTACTGCGCAGTTCCAGATTTCTTTGCTGTCACGAATCTGGGTCCACCGCCCTGTAGGTAGCTCAGAAAATTATGCCAATTTACGTGCATGATCCTCAGATATGTACGCAACTTTAATTCAATTTGAGCATTTTCATTTGAGCAAGTCTGGTGCCATTTTAAAATTCGTCAATACGAACTATTCTGTTTTGACAGATTCTGCCTTTTATTTCGCATTGCCTCTTTCGCTATGTTGGATGAATTTCTTTGATCCACTAATGTCCAGTAGCATTATGCAATGTCCAGAAGTGTTAAGAATGATTGTGTCACCTCTGAATATGTCAATTTATATTGTGCACTAACCCTCTAATGAGTTGTTTCGAGTTTGGTGTGGAGGAAGTTTTCAAGGATCAAGAGAGGAGTATGATGCAACATGATCAAGGAGAGTGAAAGCTCTAAGCTTGGGGATGCACCCGGTGGTTCACCCATGCATATATCAAGAAGACTCAAGCGTCTAAGCTTGGGGATGCCCAAGGCATCCCCTTCTTCATCGACAACATTATCAGGTTCCTCCCCTGAAACTATATTTTTATTCCATCACATCTTATGTGCTTTTTCTTGGAGCGTCGGTTTGTTTTTGTTTTTGTTTTGTTTGAATAAAATGGATCCTAGCATTCACTTTATGGGAGAGAGACACGCTCCGCTGTAGCATATGGACAAGTATGTCCTTGGTTTCTACTCATAGTATCCATGGCGAAGTTTCTTCTTCGTTAAATTGTTATATGGTTGGAATTGAAAAATGATACATGTAGTAATTGCTATAAATGTCTTGGGTAATGTGATACTTGGCAATTGTTGTGCTCATGTTTAAGCTCTTGCATCATATGCTTTGCACCCATTAATGAAGAAATACATAGAGCATGCTAAAATTTGGTTTGCATATTTGGTTTCTCTAAGGTCTAGATAATTTCTAGTATTGAGTTTGAACAACAAGGAAGACGGTGTAGAGCCTTATAATGTTTTCAATATGTCTTTTATGTGAGTTTTGCTGCACCGGTTCATCCTTGTGTTTGTTTCAAATAAGCCTTGCTAGCCTAAACCTTGTATCGAGAGGGAATACTTCTCATGCATCCAAAATACTTGAGCCAACCACTATGCCATTTGTGTCCACCATACCTACCTACTACATGGTATTTTCCCGCCATTCCAAAGTAAATTGCTTGAGTGCTACCTTTAAAATTCCATCATTCACCTTTGCAATATATAGCTCATGGGACAAATAGCTTAAAAACTATTGTGGTATTGAATATGTAATTATGCACTTTATCTCTTATTAAGTTGCTTGTTGTGCGATAACCATGTTTACTGGGGAACGCCATCAACTCATTGTTGAATTTCATGTGAGTTGCTATGCATGTTCGTCTTGTCTGAAGTAAGGGCGATCTACACTGAGTTGAATGGTTTGAGCATGCATATTGTGAGAGAAGAACATTGGGCCGCTAACTAAAGCCATGATTCATGGTGGAAGTTTCAGTTTTGGACAAATATCCTCAAATCTCTAATGAGAAAAGAATTAATTGTTGTCAAATGCTTAAAGCATTAAAAGAGGAGTCCATTATCTGTTGTCTATGTTGTCCCGGTATGGATGTCTAAGTTGAGAATAATCAAAAGCGAGAAATCCAAATGCGAGCTTTCTCCTTAGACCTTTGTACAGGCGGCATAGAGGTACCCCTTTGTGAAACTTGGTTAAAGCATATGTATTGCGGTGATAATCCAGGTAGTCCAAGCTAATTAGGACAAGGTGCGGGCACTATTGGTACACTATGCATGAGGCTTGCAACTTATAAGATATAATTTACATGATGCATATGCTTTATTACTACCGTTGACAAAATTGTTTCATGTTTTCAAAATCAAAGCTCTAGCACAAATATAGCAATCGATGCTTTTCCTCTATGAGGACCATTCTTTTACTTTCAATGTTGAGTCAGTTCACCTATTTCTCTCCACCTCAAAAAGCAAACACTTGTGTGAACTGTGCATTGATTCCTACATACTTGCTTATTGCACTTACTATATTACTCTATGTTGACAATATCCATGAGATATACATGTTACAAGTTGAAAGCAACCGCTGAAACTTAATCTTCTTTTGTGTTGCTTCAATACCTTTACTTTGAATTATTGCTTTATGAGTTAACTCTTATGCGAGACTTATTGATGCTTGTCTTGAAGTGCTATTCATGAAAAGTCTTTGCTTTATGATTCACTTGTTTACTCATGTCATACACATTGTTTTGATCGCTGCATTCACTACATATGCTTTACAAATAGTATGATCAAGATTATGATGGCATGTCACTCCGTAAATTATACGTGTTATCGTTTTACACCGCTCGGGACGAGCAGAACTAAGCTTGGGGATGCTGATACGTCTCCGACGTATCGATAATTTCTTATGTTCCATGCCACATTATTGATGTTATCTACATGTTTTATGCACACTTTATGTCATATTCGTGCATTTTCTGGAACTAACCTATTAACAAGATGCCGAAGTGCCAGTTGCTGTTTTCTGCTGTTTTTGGTTTCAGAAATCCTAGTAAGGAAATATTCTCGGAATTGGACGAAATCAAAGCCCAGAGGCCTATTTTTCCACGAAGCTTCCAGAAGTCCGAAGACGAGACGAAGAGGGGCCACGGGGTGGCCAAACCCTAGGGCGGCGCGGCCCCACCCCTGGCCGCGCCGGCCTATGGTGTGGGCCCCCCGTGCCGCCTCTTGACTTGCCCTTCCGCCTACTTAAAGCCTCCGTGATGAAACCCCCAGTACCGAGAGCCACGATACGGAAAACCTTACTGAGATGCCGTCGCCGCCGATCCCATCTCGGGGGATCCAGGAGATCGCCTCCGGCACCCTGCCGGAGAGGGGAATCATCTCCCGGAGGACTCTACGCCGCCATGGTCGCCTCCGGTGTGATGTGTGAGTAGTCTACCCCTGGACTATGGGTCCATAGCAGTAGCTAGATGGTTGTCTTCTCCCCATTGTGCTATCATTGTCGGATCTTGTGAGCTGCCTAACATGATCAAGATCATCTATCTGTAATTCTATATGTTGCGTTTGTTGGGATCCGATGAATAGAGAATACTTGTTATGTTGATTATCAAAGTTATATCTATGTGTTGTTTATGATCTTGCATGCTCTCCGTTATTAGTAGATGCTCTGGCCAAGTTGATGCTAGTAACTCCAAGAGGGAGTATTTATGCTCGATAGTGGGTTCATGCCTCCGTGAATCTGGAGGAGTGACAAGAACCACTAAGGTTATGGATGTGCTGTTGCCACTAGGGATAAAACATTAGTGCTATGTTCAAGGATGTAGTCACTAGTTACATTACGCGCAATACTTAATGCAATTGTCTGTTGTTAGCAACTTAATACTGGAGGGGGTTCGGATGATAACCTGAAGGTGGACTTTTTAGGCATAGATGCAGTTGGATGGCGGTCTATGTACTTTGTCGTAATGCCCAATTAAATCTCACTATACTCATCATGATATGTATGTGCATGGTCATGCCCTCTCTATTTGTCAATTGCCCAACTGTAATTTGTTCACCCAACATGCTGTTTATCTTATGGGAGAGACACCTCTAGTGAACTGTGGACCCCGGTCCAATTCTCTTTACTGAAATACAATCTCTTTGCCAATACTTGTTCTACTGTTTTCTGCAAACAATCATCTTCCACACAATACGGTTAATCCTTTGTTACAGCAAGCCGGTGAGATTGACAACCTCACTGTTTCGTTGGGGCAAAGTACTTTGGTTGTGTTGTGCAGGTTCCACGTTGGCGCCGGAATCCCTGGTGTTGCGCCGCACTACATCTCGCCGCCATCAACCTTCAACGTGCTTCTTGACTCCTACTGGTCCGATTAAACCTTGGTTTCTTACTGAGGGAAACTTGCCGCTGTGCGCATCACACCTTCCTCTTGGGGTTCCCAACGGATGTGCCAACCACACGCATCAGACCTGTGCTCACTGAAGTGTGGGACCTCACGCATGGGCACCACACGTAAGTGACAGACCTGCTGGTGTAAAAGCTCGGTTGATTAGTATAGTGCATTAGAACAAAGTTTCCTATGGATTCAAGGGTAGGAAATCCAAGTTAACTCATTTACATGACATTATTTTTTCCATGAAGCAAAGTTAACGCACCTATCAATTGGTACATTTTGGAGTGACTAAGAAGGATCCAGGCTTACTTATTCGTTTTCACGTGTAAAACTTGTCTAAATCTTGGTCAAACAAAATTGGCAGAAAATTCAAAAAAAACAGAAAAATGAAAAACCAAAGCACATAGTCTTCTTATGTCATATAGTAAGAATTAAAGTTGATAAACAAGGTCTAGACATATTCAAACCATACAAATCATGTATCTACCCGCTAACCCCTAAACTATGTCTTAAGAAGTCAAGCATGAAGAGAAGTGGTTTTGGGTTTCAAACATGGAAATTTCAAAAACCTCCCAAAACTTCATTTTAGGGTGACTAAGAAGGATACAGGCTTCCCTTTTCATTTTCATGTTCTATACTTGTTTAAATCTTGGTCAAACCTAGGATTTGACCAAGATTCAAATGGGCACAAAAAAATAAAAAAAAAGCACATAGTGTTCTTATGTCATATCGTAAGCATTCAAGTTGATAAACAAGGTCTAGATATATCCAAACCAGACAAATCATGTATCTACCCCCTATCGACCCTAAACTTCGTCTTATGAAGTCAAGCATGAAGAGAAGTGGTTTTGGGTTTCAAACATGGAAATTTCAAAAAACCTCCCAAAATTCAGCTTCATTTTAGAGCGACTAAGAAGGATCGATGCTTACCTTTTCATTTCCATGTTTTAAACTTATTTAAATCTTGGTCAAACCTAGGATTTGACCAAGATTCAAATGGGCATAAAAATTCAGACAAAAAATCTAAAGAATGAAAAACCAAAGCACACATAGCCTTCTTAATTATGTCATATAGTAAACACTCAAGTTGATAAACAAGGTCTAGACATATTCAAACCAGAAAAATTATGTGTATATCTACCCCTAACCCTAAACTCTGTCTTATGAAGTCAATCTAGGATTTGACCAAGATTCAAATGGGCATAAAATAAAAAAACAGAAAAATGAAAAACCAAAGCGCACATAGTCTTCTTATATGTCATATAGTAAGCATTAAAGTTGATAAACAAGGTCTGGACATATTCAAACTAGCTAGACAAATCATGTATCTACCCCCTAACCCCTAAACTCTGTCTTATGACGAAGTCAAGCATGAAGATAAGTGGTTTTGGGTTTCAAACATGGAAATTTCAAAAACCTCCCAAAACTTCATTTTAGGGTGACTAAGAAGGATACAGGCTTCCCTTTTCATTTTCATGTTCTATACTTGTTTAAATCTTGGTCAAACCTAGGATTTGACCAAGATTCAAATGGGCACAAAAAATAAAAAAAAGCACATAGTGTTCTTATGTCATATCGTAAGCATTCAAGTTGATAAACAAGGTCTAGATATATCCAAAACAGACAAATCATGTATCTACCCCCTATCGACCCTAAACTTCGTCTTATGAAGTCAAGCATGAAGAGAAGTGGTTTTGGGTTTCAAACATGGAAATTTCAAAAACCTCCCAAAACTTCATTTTAGGGTGACTAAGAAGGATACAGGCTTCCCTTTTCATTTTCATGTTCTATACTTGTTTAAATCTTGGTCAAACCTAGGATTTGACCAAGATTCAAATGGGCACAAAAAAATAAAAAAAGCACATAGTGTTCTTATGTCATATCGTAAGCATTCAAGTTGATAAACAAGGTCTAGATATATCCAAACCAGACAAATCATGTATCTACCCCCTATCGACCCTAAACTTCGTCTTATGAAGTCAAGCATGAAGAGAAGTGGTTTTGGGTTTCAAACATGGAAATTTCAAAAAACCTCCCAAAATTCAGCTTCATTTTAGAGCGACTAAGAAGGATCGATGCTTACCTTTTCATTTCCATGTTTTAAACTTATTTAAATCTTGGTCAAACCTAGGATTTGACCAAGATTCAAATGGGCATAAAAATTCAGACAAAAAATCTAAAGAATGAAAAACCAAAGCACACATAGCCTTCTTAATTATGTCATATAGTAAACACTCAAGTTGATAAACAAGGTCTAGACATATTCAAACCAGAAAAATTATGTGTATATCTACCCCTAACCCTAAACTCTGTCTTATGAAGTCAATCTAGGATTTGACCAAGATTCAAATGGGCATAAAATAAAAAAACAGAAAAATGAAAAACCAAAGCGCACATAGTCTTCTTATATGTCATATAGTAAGCATTAAAGTTGATAAACAAGGTCTGGACATATTCAAACTAGCTAGACAAATCATGTATCTACCCCCTAACCCCTAAACTCTGTCTTATGACGAAGTCAAGCATGAAGATAAGTGGTTTTGGGTTTCAAACATGGAAATTTCAAAAACCTCCCAAAACTTCATTTTAGGGTGACTAAGAAGGATACAGGCTTCCCTTTTCATTTTCATGTTCTATTCTTGTTTAAATCTTGGTCAAACCTAGGATTTGACCAAGATTCAAATGGGCACAAAAAAATAAAAAAAAGCACATAGTGTTCTTATGTCATATCGTAAGCATTCAAGTTGATAAACAAGGTCTAGATATATCCAAAACAGACAAATCATGTATCTACCCCCTATCGACCCTAAACTTCGTCTTATGAAGTCAAGCATGAAGAGAAGTGGTTTTGGGTTTCAAACATGGAAATTTCAAAAACCTCCCAAAACTTCATTTTAGGGTGACTAAGAAGGATACAGGCTTCCCTTTTCATTTTCATGTTCTATACTTGTTTAAATCTTGGTCAAACCTAGGATTTGACCAAGATTCAAATGGGCACAAAAAAAATAAAAAAAGCACATAGGGTTCTTATGTCATACCGTAAGCATTCAAGTTGATAAACAAGGTCTAGATATATCCAAACCAGACAAATCATGTATCTACCCCTATCGACCCTAAACTTCGTCTTATGAAGTCAAGCATGAAGAGAAGTGGTTTTGGGTTTCAAACATGGAAATTTCAAAAACCTCCCAAAATTCAGCTTCATTTTAGAGCGACTAAGAAGGATCGATGCTTACCTTTTCATTTCCATGTTTTAAACTTATTTAAATCTTGGTCAAACCTAGGATTTGACCAAGATTCAAATGGGCATAAAAATTCAGACAAAAAATCTAAAGAATGAAAAACCAAAGCACACATAGCCTTCTTAATTATGTCATATAGTAAACACTCAAGTTGATAAACAAGGTCTAGACATATTCAAACCAGAAAAATTATGTGTATATCTACCCCTAACCCTAAACTCTGTCTTATGAAGTCAATCTAGGATTTGACCAAGATTCAAATGGGCATAAAATAAAAAAACAGAAAAATGAAAAACCAAAGCGCACATAGTCTTCTTATATGTCATATAGTAAGCATTAAAGTTGATAAACAAGGTCTGGACATATTCAAACTAGCTAGACAAATCATGTATCTACCCCCTAACCCCTAAACTCTGTCTTATGACGAAGTCAAGCATGAAGATAAGTGGTTTTGGGTTTCAAACATGGAAATTTCAAAAACCTCCCAAAACTTCATTTTAGGGTGACTAAGAAGGATACAGGCTTCCCTTTTCATTTTCATGTTCTATACTTGTTTAAATCTTGGTCAAACCTAGGATTTGACCAAGATTCAAATGGGCACAAAATAAAAAAAAAGCACATAGTGTTCTTATGTCATATCGTAAGCATTCAAGTTGATAAACAAGGTCTAGATATATCCAAACCAGACAAATCATGTATCTACCCCCTATCGACCCTAAACTTCGTCTTATGAAGTCAAGCATGAAGAGAAGTGGTTTTGGGTTTCAAACATGGAAATTTCAAAAAACCTCCCAAAATTCAGCTTCATTTTAGAGCGACTAAGAAGGATCGATGCTTAACTTTTCATTTCCATGTTTTAAACTTATTTAAATCTTGGTCAACCCTAGGATTTGACCAAGATTCAAATGGGCATAAAAATTCAGACAAAAAATCTAAAGAATGAAAAACCAAAGCACACATAGCCTTCTTAATTATGTCATATAGTAAACACTCAAGTTGATAAACAAGGTCTAGACATATTCAAACCAGAAAAATTATGTGTATATCTACCCCTAACCCTAAACTCTGTCTTATGAAGTCAATCTAGGATTTGACCAAGATTCAAATGGGCATAAAATAAAAAAACAGAAAAATGAAAAACCAAAGCGCACATAGTCTTCTTATATGTCATATAGTAAGCATTAAAGTTGATAAACAAGGTCTGGACATATTCAAACTAGCTAGACAAATCATGTATCTACCCCCTAACCCCTAAACTCTGTCTTATGACGAAGTCAAGCATGAAGATAAGTGGTTTTGGGTTTCAAACATGGAAATTTCAAAAACCTCCCAAAACTTCATTTTAGGGTGACTAAGAAGGATACAGGCTTCCCTTTTCATTTTCATGTTCTATACTTGTTTAAATCTTGGTCAAACCTAGGATTTGACCAAGATTCAAATGGGCACAAAAAAATAAAAAAAAAGCACATAGTGTTCTTATGTCATATCGTAAGCATTCAAGTTGATAAACAAGGTCTAGATATATCCAAACCAGACAAATCATGTATCTACCCCCTATAGACCCTAAACTTCGTCTTATGAAGTCAAGCATGAAGAGAAGTGGTTTTGGGTTTCAAACATGGAAATTTCAAAAAACCTCCCAAAATTCAGCTTCATTTTAGAGCGACTAAGAAGGATCGATGCTTAACTTTTCATTACCATGTTTTAAACTTATTTAAATCTTGGTCAACCCTAGGATTTGACCAAGATTCAAATGGGCATAAAAATTCAGACAAAAAATCTAAAGAATGAAAAACCAAAGCACACATAGCCTTCTTAATTATGTCATATAGTAAACACTCAAGTTGATAAACAAGGTCTAGACATATTCAAACCAGAAAAATTATGTGTATATCTACCCCTAACCCTAAACTCTGTCTTATGAAGTCAATCTAGGATTTGACCAAGATTCAAATGGGCATAAAATAAAAAAACAGAAAAATGAAAAACCAAAGCGCACATAGTCTTCTTATATGTCATATAGTAACCATTAAAGTTGATAAACAAGGTCTGGACATATTCAAACTAGCTAGACAAATCATGTATCTACCCCCTAACCCCTAAACTCTGTCTTATGACGAAGTCAAGCATGAAGATAAGTGGTTTTGGGTTTCAAACATGGAAATTTCAAAAACCTCCCAAAAACTTCATTTTAGGGTGACTAAGAAGGATACAGGCTTCCCTTTTCATTTTCATGTTCTATACTCCGGATGGCAATGGGTACCCGCCACCCGTTAACCCGGCGGGTACCCGCATCAAATGGAGGAGGGTATGGTGAGAAAAAAGACCCATGGGTCTCTTAATGGTAAATTATCTGACCCAACGGGTCTAGCGGAGGCGGGTATGGAGGTATGAAACCCATACCCTTTAACCCGTGCACCCGTCTCAGACATGTAAAGCCCACCTGTCATTGAGTAAACAAACCCTAAGGCACCCCACCGGTCATCCCAAAAGGCCCAAACCCATCCCATTTCCCATCCCACCCCTCGCGTAGAGCCGCAGCGCGCAAATGACCCAGTCGGCCAGTCCCGACCCCATCATCCTCTCACGCCGCCGCCCGCACCTCCACCTCCCTTCTCCTCCCCGGCCGCCGCCACACGCACCTCCACCCAGCTCCTCCCCGGCCGCCGCACCCGCACCTCCACCCTGCTCCCCCACGGCCGCCGCCGCTGCCATGGAGGCCTTGCCGATCGAGGTCGAGGAGGGGCGCGACCAAGCAGCGTCGCCGCCGCCGGTTGGAGCGGACGCCCGTGCATCTGGAGATGCCGCCGCTGGGGAGCGGGGCGAATCTGGGCTTCCTCGTCGGCGTGCCCCGTCGCGGCCAACATCCAGGGCGGTGCAAGGATCTGTGATGTCAACTATCAAGTCATTTTATTGTTGAAGCAATCTGCGAATCTGTGATGTGTATAAATTTTGAGAACGAAATTGATATGTACCGTGATGAATTTGGTTCCTACTGCTAGATCTGATTTGTATGTACTGTGAACCGCCTCGATCTGCTTTGTATCTTGCATATTATGTAGCTTTTGAATGGACAAAACTTGTATGGAATTATTCGCTGCCGCTTCTATATGAACCTCAAATTTGCTGCCAATTTTTTTTGTTGACTTGTTCTATACCGTTGTGCATGATCATGGGTCTCCACCGGATCGCGGGTACCCGTCACGGGGCGGGTATGGTGGAGATCTTGACCCGCCAGCGGGTATGGAGGCGGGTGGTGGTGGCGGGGAGAGGTGGCCGGGGCGGGTATGGAGGTGGCATACCCGCCTCCATACCCGGCGGGTGCCATCCGGATTCTATACTTGTTTAAATCTTGGTCAAACCTAGGATTTGACCAAGATTCAAATGTGCATCAAAATTCCAAAAAAAATCAGAAAAATGAAAAACCAAAGCACATACTGTAGTTTTCATATGTCACATACATATATATAGTAAGCATTCAAAAGTTGATAAACAAGGTCTAGCTAGACATATTCAAATAAGACAAATCATGTATCTACCCCTCTAAAACCATAAACTCTGTCTTATGAAGTCAAGCATGAAGAGAAGTGGTTTTTGGTTTCAAACATGGAAATTTCAAAAACCTCCCAAAATTAAAGCTTCATTTTAGAGTGACTAGTTAAGAAGGATCCAGGCTTACCTTTTCATTTTCATGTTTTGAACTTGTTTAAATCTTGGTCAAACCTAGGATTTGACCAATATTCAAATGGGCATAAAATAAAAAAAATAAATAAAATAAAAAACCAAAGCACATAGTCTTCTTATGTCATATATAGTAAGCATTCAAAAGTTCATAAACAAGGTCTAGACATATTCAAACCAGACAAATCATGTTCCCCCTAACCCTAAACTTTGTCTTAATTATATATGAAGTCAAGCATGAAGCAGAGAAGTGTGGTTTTGGGTTTCAAACATGGAAATTTCAAAAACCTCCCAAAAAGCTTCATTTTAATTAGACTGGCTGGTTAATTAAGAAGGATCCATGATTATTACCTTTTCATTGTCATGTTTTAAACTTGTTTAAATCTTGGTCGAACCTAGGATTTGACCAAGATTCAAATGGGCATAAAAATTCAGAAAAAAATCGAAAGAATGAAAAACCAAAGCACATAGCCTTGTTATGTCATATAGTAAGCATTCAAATTGATAAACATGGTCTAGACATATTCAAACCAGAAAAATCATGTATCTACCCCTAACCCTAAACTCTGTCTTATGAAGTCAAGCATGAACAGAAGTACGGTGGTTTTGGGTTTCAAACATGGCAAATTCAAGAACCTCCCAAAAGCTTCATTTTAGAGTTACTAATTAAGAGAAAGATCCAGACTTAATTACCTTATCATTTTCACATGTTAAACTTGTTTAAATCTTGCTCAACAAACCTAGGATTTTACCAAGATTCTCAAATGGGCATAAAAATCAAAAAATGAAATACCAATGCACATAGTCCTCTTATGTCATATAGTAAGCATTCAAGTTGATAAACAAGGTCTAGACATATTCAAACAAGACAAATCATGTATCTACCCCCTATCGACCCTAAACTTCGTCTTATGAAGTCAAGCATGAAGAGAAGTGGTTTTGGGTTTCAAACATGGAAATTTCAAAAACCTCCCAAAATTCAGCTTCATTTTAGAGCGACTAAGAAGGATCGATGCTTACCTTTTCATTTCCATGTTTTAAACTTATTTAAATCTTGGTCAAACCTAGGATTTGACCAAGATTCAAATGGGCATAAAAATTCAGACAAAAAATCTAAAGAATGAAAAAGCAAAGCACATAGCCTTCTTAATTATGTCATATAGTAAACACTCAAGTTGATAAACAAGGTCTAGACATATTCGAACCAGAAAAATCATGTGTATATCTACCCCTAACCCTAAACTCTGTCTTATGAAGTCAATCATGAAGAGAATTGGTTTTGGGTTTCAAACATGGAAATTTCAAGTACGTCCCAAAAGCTTCATATATTTTAGAGTGACTAATTAAGAAGGATCTTGGCTTACGTTTTCATTTTCATGCTTGAAACTTGTTTAAATCTTGGTTGAACCTAGGATTTGACCAGAATCAAATGTGCATAAAATTCTTTAAAAAAAATAGAAAAATGAAAAACAAAAGCACATGGTCTTCTTATGTCATATAGTAAGCATTCAAGTTGATAAACAAGGTTTAGACATATTCAAACCAGACAAATCATGTATCTACCCCCTAACCCTAAACTCGGTCTTATGAAGTCTAGCATGAGGAGAAGTCGTTTTGGGTTTCAAACGTTTAAGCCAAAAGCCCCATTTCAAATATTTCAAACTTATTCAAATTTGGTTCAAATTTGAAAGACACACAAGTTATAGCACACATAGTGCATACATTCTCACACATACTGCACTAGATGCTAACCCGGCCTATAGTTTGAGGCCATTGGATGAGGTCGAAACAAATCTTGGATTAGAAATGGGGTTGTTCGAACCCCGTAGTTGGATTTTTTGAACCTTGATCTGTAGTACTGGGCAAAACCCTAGTTTAACCTATTTAATTATAGATTCGTAGGTCGATTTTTCTACCTTTTTATTATTACTATGCAGCACATGTGTGTTTGCCCGTCGAGTGAAACTCGGAGGAAAGAGGGATCACTAGGAAGGAGAGAAGAAGGGAGAGAATTATGGTGTCTCCCCTTTTTCGGGTGATGATGTTGACTTTTGTGCAGGGTTTGTCAGTGAGCAGGAGGTGCGAGCGAGCGAGCGAGCGAGCGAGTCGAGCGAGGCCGAGAATGAGAGAGATTTGTTTTTTTTTTGTGAGAGGGACAATCGAAGGATCCAGAAGGACCCACAGACTTCCAATACGCATCCTGATGCGTCTTCTCTTGACAAAGAAAATGGCTGGGAGTTTGCGTACCTATTGCACGTGACTTGTGCTCACTGAAGTGTGGGACCTCACGCATGGGCACCACACGTAAGTGACAGACCTGCTGGTGTAAAAGCTCGGTTGATTATTATAGTGCATTAGAACAAAGTTTCCTATGGATTCAAGGGTAGGAAATCCAAGTTAACTCATTTACATGACATTATTTTTTCCATGAAGCAAAGTTAACACACCTATCAATTGGTACATTTTGGAGTGACTAAGAAGGATCCAGGCTTACTTATTCGTTTTCACGTGTAAAACTTGTCTAAATCTTGGTCAAACAAAATTGGCAGAAAATTCAAAAAAAAAACAGAAAAATGAAAAACCAAAGCACATAGTCTTCTTATGTCATATAGTAAGCATTAAAGTTGATAAACAAGGTCTAGACATATTCAAACCATACAAATCATGTATCTACCCGCTAACCCCTAAACTATGTCTTAAGAAGTCAAGCATGAAGAGAAGTGGTTTTGGGTTTCAAACATGGAAATTTCAAAAACCTCCCAAAACTTCATTTTAGGGTGACTAAGAAGGATACAGGCTTCCCTTTTCATTTTCATGTTCTATACTTGTTTAAATCTTGGTCAAACCTAGGATTTGACCAAGATTCAAATGGGCACAAAAAAATAAAAAAAAGCACATAGTGTTCTTATGTCATATCGTAAGCATTCAAGTTGATAAACAAGGTCTAGATATATCCAAACCAGACAAATCATGTATCTACCCCCTATCGACCCTAAACTTCGTCTTATGAAGTCAAGCATGAAGAGAAGTGGTTTTGGGTTTCAAACATGGAAATTTCAAAAAACCTCCCAAAATTCAGCTTCATTTTAGAGCGACTAAGAAGGATCGATGCTTACCTTTTCATTTCCATGTTTTAAACTTATTTAAATCTTGGTCAAACCTAGGATTTGACCAAGATTCAAATGGGCATAAAAATTCAGACAAAAAATCTAAAGAATGAAAAACCAAAGCACACATAGCCTTCTTAATTATGTCATATAGTAAACACTCAAGTTGATAAACAAGGTCTAGACATATTCAAACCAGAAAAATTATGTGTATATCTACCCCTAACCCTAAACTCTGTCTTATGAAGTCAATCTAGGATTTGACCAAGATTCAAATGGGCATAAAATAAAAAAACAGAAAAATGAAAAACCAAAGCGCACATAGTCTTCTTATATGTCATATAGTAAGCATTAAAGTTGATAAACAAGGTCTGGACATATTCAAACTAGCTAGACAAATCATGTATCTACCCCTTAACCCCTAAACTCTGTCTTATGACGAAGTCAAGCATGAAGATAAGTGGTTTTGGGTTTCAAACATGGAAATTTCAAAAACCTCCCAAAAACTTCATTTTAGGGTGACTAAGAAGGATACAGGCTTCCCTTTTCATTTTCATGTTCTATACTTGTTTAAATCTTGGTCAAACCTAGGATTTGACCAAGATTCAAATGTGCATCAAAATTCCAAAAAAATCAGAAAAATGAAAAACCAAAGCACATACTGTAGTTTTCTTATGTCACATACATATATATAGTAAGCATTCAAAAGTTGATAAACAAGGTCTAGCTAGACATATTCAAATAAGACAAATCATGTATCTACCCCTCTAAAACCATAAACTCTGTCTTATGAAGTCAAGCATGAAGAGAAGTGGTTTTTGGTTTCAAACATGGAAATTTCAAAAACCTCCCAAAATTAAAGCTTCATTTTAGAGTGACTAGTTAAGAAGGATCCAGGCTTACCTTTTCATTTTCATGTTTTGAACTTTTTTAAATCTTGGTCAAACCTAGGATTTGACCAATATTCAAATGGGCATAAAATAAAAAAATAAATAAAATAAAAAACCAAAGCACATAGTCTTCTTATGTCATATATAGTAAGCATTCAAAAGTTCATAAACAAGGTCTAGACATATTCAAACCAGACAAATCATGTTCCCCCTAACCCTAAACTTTGTCTTAATTATATATGAAGTCAAGCATGAAGCAGAGAAGTGTGGTTTTGGGTTTCAAACATGGAAATTTCAAAAACCTCCCAAAAAGCTTCATTTTAATTAGGCTGGCTGGTTAATTAAGAAGGATCCATGATTAATTACCTTTTCATTGTCATGTTTTAAACTTGTTTAAATCTTGGTCGAACCTAGGATTTGACCAAGATTCAAATGGGCATAAAAATTCAGAAAAAATCGAAAGAATGAAAAACCAAAGCACATAGCCTTGTTATGTCATATAGTAAGCATTCAAATTGATAAACATGGTCTAGACATATTCAAACCAGAAAAATCATGTATCTACCCCTAACCCTAAACTCTGTCTTATGAAGTCAAGCATGAACAGAAGTACGGTGGTTTTGGGTTTGAAACATGGTAAATTCAAGAACCTCCCAAAAGCTTCATTTTAGAGTTACTAAGAGAAAGATCCAGACTTAATTACCTTATCATTTTCACATGTTAAACTTGTTTAAATCTTGCTCAACAAACCTAGGATTTTACCAAGATTCTCAAATGGGCATAAAAATCAAAAAATGAAATACCAATGCACATAGTCCTCTTATGTCATATAGTAAGCATTCAAGTTGATAAACAAGGTCTAGACATATTCAAACAAGACAAATCATGTATCTACCCCCTATCGACCCTAAACTTCGTCTTATGAAGTCAAGCATGAAGAGAAGTGGTTTTGGGTTTCAAACATGGAAATTTCAAAAACCTCCCAAAATTCAGCTTCATTTTAGAGCGACTAAGAAGGATCGATGCTTACCTTTTCATTTCCATGTTTTAAACTTATTTAAATCTTGGTCAAACCTAGGATTTGACCAAGATTCAAATGGGCATAAAGATTCATACAAAAAATCTAAAGAATGAAAAACCAAAGCACATAGCCTTCTTAATTATGTCATATAGTAAACACTCAAGTTGATAAACAAGGTCTAGACATATTCAAACCAGAAAAATCATGTGTATATCTACCCCTAACCCTAAACTCTGTCTTATGAAGTCAATCTAGGATTTGACCAAGATTCAAATGGGCATAAAATAAAAAAAACAGAAAAATGAAAAACCAAAGCGCACATAGTCTTCTTATATGTCATATAGTAAGCATTAAAGTTGATAAACAAGGTCTGGACATATTCAAACTAGCTAGACAAATCATGTATCTACCCCCTAACCCCTAAACTCTGTCTTATGACGAAGTCAAGCATGAAGATAAGTGGTTTTGGGTTTCAAACATGGAAATTTCAAAAACCTCCCAAAAACTTCATTTTAGGGTGACTAAGAAGGATACAGGCTTCCCTTTTCATTTTCATGTTCTATACTTGTTTAAATCTTGGTCAAACCTAGGATTTGACCAAGATTCAAATGTGCATCAAAATTCCAAAAAAAATCAGAAAAATGAAATACCAATGCACATAGTTTTCTTATGTCACATACATATATATAGTAAGCATTCAAAAGTTGATAAACAAGGTCTAGATAGACATATTAAAATAAGACAAATCATGTATCTACCCCTCTAAAACCATAAACTCTGTCTTATGAAGTCAAGCATGAAGAGAAGTGGTTTTTGGTTTCAAACATGGAAATTTCAAAAACCTCCCAAAATTAAAGCTTCATTTTAGAGTGACTAGTTAAGAAGGATCCAGGCTTACCTTTTCATTTTCATGTTTTAAACTTGTTTAAATCTTGGTCAAACAAGCGCGTAATATTTGTGAAATTTTAATAATAGCTACTACTTATGTGAATTTTTTTCGTTCATACGCTTATTGGGGGGTAGGCTAACCCTAATGGCCTCCTCAAGATCCCTACCTCTACCAAGGTTTCCCGAGTTCATCCACCTCGACGGGTTCCTTGCCACTTTCGACCATGTTGTGGGCATCATTTCGGGTTCCCGTACCACGACCAGTCCTTTTCAGGAGTCCCGAACCCGATGCCATAATATTTGTTTGAAAAAAATTCAAGACCGCACAATATTTGTTGAAATAAATGAATAAGCATTTTTAAATAGCTAAATAAAAGAAGTATGAATTTTGAAAAATTTATTTTTTCTAAAACATTAATTGGAGCATTGACATGTTGAACCCACTTGTCGATTTTGCTATCAACATGACTAACTAGCTGATTAGATAACCAAGTGGTGAAATTTGCAACATATTAGACCACCACATGGTGGAAACTGCAAAAAAAATGTCCAAGTGGTGGTTTGTGCAACATATAGAGCAGTACAGTATATGGTAGTACAAGATGAATGTGCACTGCCGTGGGCCCGTTGTAATATATCATGATGATGGCAAAGGATCTTTTCTCTGCTGAAACTGTCCAGAGCTGATTTGATGAGACAAAATACAGCTCCACGGCGTGCAAGGACAGTATACAGTACATTAGCTTCTTCTCGGGTCACACGCCTTCACGACAGGTGCAGTAGTGCAGCAGAGACCAGAGAGAGAAGGCACGCCCGTAGTACTCGTATTATTGATTTCAATTCAAATTGTTTTTTTTGCCTGCTTCTCCGTCTTCTTCATCTCCATCTTCTCTGCCGACCCCGCCTACACCAGCAGCCCCTGCACCACCGCCGCCATGCCTTTTTCGGATCATCTGGAGCCACCTGTTTGATGGTACTAGTAGGAGTTGTGGACTTTTATCCGTATCGCTCTACCAGCTGCCGCTCGCACTGTCCTCCAATACCTCATACCCAAACGCCAGCGTCCCACTCCCACACCCCCACACCCACTTGACCGCATCCTTCCAATGGCGAGATCGATCAATGAGAGTGGCAGTTCTTGGGTGTTTCCTGATGGCCCCCTTGAAGAAATCGCATCCCGATGCGATGTCATCACCGCCGCGAGCCTCGTCGGTTCATGCAAGTTTTATCATGATTCAGCAACACAAAGTGTAGCTCTGCCTGCATCTCAGCCGTTTGGCATGCCCTGTGTTCTTCATACTCACCAAACTGAGGTACCGCCCGCGCACAATCCCTTCTCCCGCGTCCACAAGTTCAAGAAGCAGGGTGCGCAGAAGGACAAGCAGCATGATGCAAAAGATCGCAAGGGTACCTTGTGCCAACTGACGCCGCTGGACAGGATCTCTTCCGATGGCGTGATTCCAGATGGTGGTACAGGCATGTGGGCAGGCGCGAATGGAGATTGGATCGCCCTTCTTGGGTTCCCCTGGAATTGGGAGCTTGTCAATGTGTACACTGGTCGCCGGATTCCTCTACCACCAATAAGTGAGTTTAAATCCACCCCGGATAAACTTGTGTTCGAGTCTAATGATCAACATCTTCAACTGCTGAAGATAGCTATTTGCCGAGTTCCAACAGCTGCTTCAAATTATACTAGTTTCTCTGTTCTTGCCATCTTCAACGCGGCAATTGCAGTCCTTCACTGTGCTTCTAGCAGATGGACAGTTCTTGACAACCAGTTCTTAGCGTACGGCTACTCAGATGCAATCATCCACAAGGGTATTGTATTTGCTGTAACTCAGACAGGCGAAGTTTATGCATGGAATCAACTTTCTTGGGGTAATTTTTCTCATCTCATATGATGTGTTTTCGCTATTACCTGCTAGTTTCAGATATAGCTTTAGCCTTTTTCTTTTTGTTGTGCAGTTTTCGTGTCATGCCTGTACCTTTCCCCCTCTATATTCAATCAAAATCAGCAGCGATATGCCTTTGAGTCAAAATAAAGTACTCCCTCTGATCCAAATCAAATTGACTCAGCTTTGTCTAGCCAGTGCATCTAGCTAGACAAACTTGAGTCAATTAATTTGTGCATATCTAGCTAGACACATCCAGTTGAGTCAATTAATTTGGACCGGAGGCAGTGTTTTAGCTACATCATTATTCATGTATGTAATGAACTAATCAAGTTTTGCTGAACTGACTTCAAGCTCTGCTTTCGTTTGCAAGGTCCTTTGTTGATCAGCACGGCACCTATTCTGCCAGAACTTGATGAACAAGGTCGGTACAATCTTGGCTCCTGGTGGTTAGCACGATCTCCTGATGGTTCTAGACTTTTTCTGGTCCATACAGGCGTATCGACGGGCGGGATTATACTGGACTGGTTCGGATTTTACCTCGCTTTGCTACCTCTGAGGGTCGTCATGGTCGCACTATTCGCGGGTATGGTAAGGGTTTACTTGGCTGCGAGGTGTACAACATGGACACCAGTCAGTTGATGCCACCGAGGCCATGGAGGAGGATTATTTCCCTTGGATCATATTCTCTCTTCCTTGGAGTGAACTATCCGATTATCATTCCAGTAGAAGACGGGGCAGAACATGACCGTCCAAATATGGCGAGAAGCAACTCTGTTTACACATCGCACCATGCGGTAGGCCTTGCATATCCTCCTTCTCCAGAAATTTGCCGTCAGTTTGAATTACGAAGACTGCATCGTTGGTTTCCAAACCAACATTAGATGGACATGGCGGCAGGTTCCGTTGTGGCTCATCCCAAGCTTCGCCAACGCCCGGCAATGGAACCTGCCTTCGCGTCACAGGTCCAGAAAGAAGGGCTGATGTACTTTATGTAATACTCGTGTTGTAATGCAAGATTTGTATCTGTTGAACTATTTCATTTGCATGTTCATCTCTACCTAGGCTACTCCCTTTCCGTAGTTGTGTTGTACTATCTGTTGAACTATTTCCTTTGCCTGTTATCTCTACCTAGGCTACTCCTCCGTAGTTGTTAAATTGATGTAATGCTCCTACAATGCAGACTACACTGGGCGTGTGGCCTGTAATGTTATCAAACACCTTTTGTACTCGTTCTAGTAAGCATTTCACACTATAGCTCACATAATTAAAGTACTCCTACAACGTATTAGTTGAAAGATATCTCTCATAAGTAAGTACCCCTCTTTGAGCTTATGCGAAACAATTAGAAATATATACTCTCGACACAAGATTATATTAAAAACAATGGTACATAGTTCTATTAGAAAAAGAAAGTGTGAATAGTAGAATGATGGAGAAGTGTTTTTTGAGGTCTGTGCATAGCTAGTGTTCATGGTGCAAAAGCACTTAGACTAGTCACAATGGGAAGTATCGTAGACTGATACTAGTCTATGATACAACACCTTCAATGCATAGTATCATGAATTAGTATCATGCAATGTTGCGAAAAACCAATTATTCATTTCTTTCCAAATAGACTAGCTTTGCGAGGATGACAAAACATTTCTTTATTGCCCTCTCGTATGAATCACCTCCATACATCACCTCTCATACCGATTGAAAGCCATGCCAAATCGTTGGTTCAAGACCATGAATACCAAGCCAATTTTGTTAGCTAGTTGGACCACCCTCGGATTGAGAACGAACGGTTGAAAGAAAGGTGGACGCCAACTCATATTTTTTTCTCGAGAGTCCGACACTTGATGTTGATTGCAAAGTTCACAAAGGCCAAAATTTTGACATCCTCTTTGTGCAAGTCTTGCCACCATCCAAACTCGGTTTTGAAGTACCAACCAAGAAAAAAAAAGCTTGCACTTTGGAGGACCCCATGGACCATGAAAATTTTGAAAAACTTCCAGTAAATCATGCATATTTCGATTTATATTTTGGTGAAGTTTCATTCGATTTGAATCATAGGTTTGTGAGCAAATATATATTTAATTTAAACTAGTGCTCGAGTACGTAAGAATCTATTTAATCACAAGCTAGTCATCCGAATGGGATGAAATATTCATAGATTTTAAAACAAGGAATCTACATATTACTGGATTTTTTTCAAAATTTTCTGAATAGTTTTTCTTTTTTAGCTTCGAAATAAGAGATAGTTTGGAACGTTGGATCTCAAATGGATGGTAGATGGTGTGACACGGTCACAATGTATCTTGGAAGCATCAAGTCACCGAAGCTCTGTCCGGTTTCCAAACCAAGCTAGGAAAGGCATTGAAAATGAAGTTCTGCTCTAAAACATTTCTCATTCCATTTTGGTGCTCGCGCGGTTGCATGCTGCCCACGTGTTAAGGTACGTGTCTCTGGCATGTAGAGAACTACGATTATTGGCGAAAAATATATCGAAATGGAAACTGTAAAAAAAGCCCTCTCTGGTCAACCTTGATGTGACAAGACATCACCGCACCAAACGTCGTCGCAAATTTATAGATGGGTGGCGTGCTAGTCTACCAACAATCAAATCGGCGCCCGGTCGCGGCAGCAGCAGCCTAGAGTACTACCTAGTTTTTGCCCCTTGCATGTCTATCATCTTCTTCTTCACCCCGTTACAAAAAATAAAAAATCTTCTTCTTCACCCTCCCGAATCACGCGCACGCGCAGGATCTCGATCCCCACCACGCCGCATCACTAGTACTACTCCGTATACCTTTCTCTCCTTACCCCGGCCGGCCGCGCGCCGCATCGTTCCTTCCATAGCGCTCGCCCTCTCCTCCGAAAACCCCAAGCGCAGCTTGCATCCGCCATCCACCTAAATCCATCTTCACGTGATGGATTATTCTAGGCTTTGCCAGGCGGCGGGGACGGCCACTTGGGGGCTCTCACCGGCGACAACATCGACCTCATCGCTGCGCATCCGGACGCTACCTACACCGTCCGACTTGCTGCATGTTCCAGGGAGCTCTACGACATGATCGGCAAGGATGAAGGTAAGATGCACCATTGGGATGAACCCGCTGCCGATGCTTCCGCTCGCTTATTGGTTCGGTGAACACCGGGACCTCGGCGATAGCATCTCGTCCGCATGATACCGTGTACGACCTGGTGCCCTCGACCATCCTCGCCGTTTCGTCGCCCGCCGTTCATGCACGACAGAAAATGGCTTGGCGCGAACGGCGACTGGATCGCCGCCGCCGATCATCATGAGTGGTGCCTCGTGAACGTCTACACCGAGCGACATATCCCCCTTCCATCCCTACCTGATTCGAAGATTCATCATAGTATTGTTTCATATAGACCTGCATACTCTTTTAACTGGGGTCCAGCAATTTATTTGTTGAAGATTGTAATCTGCCAAGTGCCCACAAAAGGTGGGAGGTACGCAGATTACAAGCTCATCGCCTTGTTCGACAAAACGATTTTCTACCTTGAAGGGGGTGGCGATCGAGAATGCCGGAGGCCCTTACACCCGCACCTGATTATCCAAATTACCGTGATGCCATTGAACTCCGTGGCCACGTTTTTGCGGTGGACGAAACCGACGGCTCCACGTACTTCTGGGACACCGCAAATGGTATTTTTTCAGTCCTTATGTTGCATTGCATGATACACTGCCTTAACCAATGAAGTTATTCATGAACTACCTTGTTTATATTTTACCTTTCTTATATGACTTAATGATCACACCCCCTTTTGCTGAATATGAATGAACCGTTGCTTGCAATGAATTAGTAGTACTTATTAGTCACCAACAAACATAGTATGCTCAGTATGTGATTGCATTCCTGAATTAGTAACTCTACGGCACTGCAGAATATGGGTGTAATTAACCAGTATCTCAAAAGATAACGTGGCACTATGAAGGCACCCTTTTTGATAACCTTTTACACCCATTGTTTCATATATAACTAATTGATTTTGCCTCCAAAAGGAGGACGAGAGACCCCCGCCATCTGCATCAGAGAGATGCATAAGGACTTTCATAAGTATATGACTTAACGATCACATCCTTTATCTGAATATGAATGAACCGTTGCTTGCAATGAATTAGTACTAGTAAGTCATCAGCAAACATAGTATACTCCGTATGTGAATGCATTCCTGAATTAGTAACTCTATGCAACTGCAGAATATGGATGTAATTAACAAGTATCTCAAATGTTAACGTAGAAACAGAAGAATAGAAGAAAATCGTTTGTAATTACATGCGTAGCTTATATTTTCTAGAGATCGGGGAAAAAGCCTTGATTGGATGTACCTACATGCAGATCAAACAGTTCTTTGTTTATATCGGTGAACAATCTGCAGAATGGTATAATTAATTTTGTTTTTGATACATTTTTTCTACCATTTTCTTGAATAGATTTCAGTTTCCCACAATTATCTTTCATTAGTGATTGTGACGTCCCCTCATTCAAAATAACTCAGGTTATCTTTTTCCTAATTCAATGATATTTAAGTTTGAGTAAGTTTACGGTTAATATCTACAACCTCATATATATATAAGATTTAGCACCTGCAGGCCTAACAAAGTTAGCTGCCTCTAGTCCCCTGTATAATTCTTTCTTTTTGCTTTCTCAGTTTTTCGTAGCCTTGCTACAACCCTGTATGCTCTAATATATAATGATGCACGACTAGGCATGTGTTCGAGAAAAGAAAATCTAAATATCTTTTGTAATATATGAACCTATATTGATGTTTTAGATGTTGGTAGTATAATTTTCGATAAACTTGAACAGACTTAAATCAGTTTAACTTAGCACAACCATATAGCGTACCTTTTTTAGAACGCGAAAATGAGGTAAACAAATACCATGTGTACCCTTTACTATCAATAGTAGAGAAGAGATTATGAACCTTCAACTCTAAAATGCAAATTCTTCTACTGAATGGATAGGCGCATCGATACCTATTTTGCAAATGTTACCAGACTTGGGGTTAGCTACAAAGAGCATTTCTTTCTTGTCAAGCTTCATGCACTACCAACACAACCAAAAGTCCGAACTGATCGCAAGGGCGGCAATCCACTTATACAATTCAACACCCCCCTCACGTGTGATGGGAGACAAGTCAACATGTGGAAAGACTCAGAGGTATAGCTCAAGAGGCATATACGTGGACTCCGAGGGGGCAATAACAATTTTAGGATAAATTGCGAAAGCCAGGACTCGAACTCGAGACCCTGGCTCTGACACCATGTCACCTTCATGGACTAGCCAACGCAACCAAAAGTCCGAACTGATGAAAGGTCTAGGCAATCCACTTATACAGTTAAACATTTCTTACCCTTCGGGTGGTCACAGGGAAGCTCTCTAATAGATCACTTAAGACAAAGGGAATTAACTACAGCACAGGACTTAAACTTAAGATGATATATATTTGTCAAAATTTGAATGTATCTATATGCTTTCACTGTCTAGATACATCTGAATTTGGACAAATCTCAGACACTTTCGGTGGGACAGAGGTAGTATATAATTGTGTATACACTAACTAGTGTCTAGTTTTGGCGAAGTTTAGACTAGTTTCGTGGGATGGATGCAGTATAACTGATATATTGGACACTCGATTTGAACACATGAATGACCAATGTCCTTAGCTTACATAGTCGTATTTATACTGTGAGCATGAACGATGAACAATGCTGCTGTTTGAATATGGTTGCCAGTAACACCCTATTCGTCTCCATTTCTAATATTGCAGAAAACCCGATGCTCCCGTTTGTAATCCCGCCACCGGTGGTGGATGATCAGCGCACGCGTGGTTCCTCGCTCCATCTGCCGATGGCAAGCGATTGATGATCATCCTTACAAGGTAAACAAGATTGGGATTGCCAATGCTGAAGTACCTCCTGGCATTCCCTATGCTGCTAATGGGCTTCAGCTACGGCAGTATCCTCCCGTTGCCACCTACGTCTTTGAGCTGGATCCCTTATCTACTGCACGTGCAGGGGACTTTCTTTGGAGGCAGGTTAACAGCCTCAGCGACCACTCTCTGTTCCTCGGACTCAATTACCCAATCATTGCCAACCTGAAGAAGCGTGAATCCAAAGCTCCTGATGGCACATTGGTTCCATTCATGAGGAAAAACCGTGTCTACACAAAGATACCGGAATATTCGTTATAATCAATACCCTAAAATTTTGCGCTGCAACCTCCACCGGATGAAGGTGAGACTGTGGGAGTTATCAGCCTTCCCAAGGATGGTTGGGATAGTGTCCGACAAGCGGCTATGTGGTTTAAGCCTGCTTTAAACATTGCCCGTTCGGTGTTACCTTTAAAAAAACAGTGACACTTTTTTTATTATGATTGAAGTGTTGAGAAGTAGTACACTGTTTTTAGTATGTACTAGTTTGAATCAGTTTATTTGAACACTGCCTTGCTTTTGTATTTCGTGTTGCCTTCATATTATAACCCATGCATGGCTGTTTTAGGATTGACTTTATTTCAGCACTATAATTACAATGTGTGTACGTCCTTTATAATATAGCCACCTCTTGTTGATCATACTCATGAGAGGGAGAGGGGATATTCCGCAACTAGTTGCGCCCGCACCCCATTTTTGTTGTGACACTTTCAAGTTTCCAAAAAATGCAAACTAAAATTCTAGACATACATTGTGTTGTGTCTTATGCATCTGTGAAGTTTCATCCAAAAATATGTCAAAATGTATGTCTAGAATTTTAGTTTGCATTTTTTGGAAACTTAGAAGTGTCACAACAAAAAATGGGGTGCGGGCGCAACTAGTTGCAAATGAGAGTTTCCCCATGAGAGGACCATTCCTATTTTTTTCGCCGCTAAAGGGTAAAGTACATCCACTGGCACGGGGGTGTGTTCGGTTCCACCCCATCCCCAAACCGAACATGCATCAACTACGAGCAAGGAAGTAGATGTGCGACCTAGGTGACTGTGCGGACCCCACATGTGAACCAAAGAAAAAAACATGTCAATACGGAACTGATGTACATACGACAACTCCTATATGATATGCGTATGTACGATTGAGCATCTGGAGGTGTGCTGCCACCTGCTTCCTCACACGAAGGGTTGGATCTTGTGTTTCGTACATGGATCGGAGTGAAATTGTCGTGTGCATAGCAAGGTTCATGTCAATAAGGCTGAGTTTGGCATCTAAGTCTAGGCAACAAATACTTTTGGGTTCCAACGGCCATCTACAAGGTATTTGCTATAGGCCTACTTGCTCCGGCTGTCGAAGCCCAATAACTACAAATGGGCCTTTCTGCTCATGCAATGTTGGCCCTTTTCTAAAGAACCACAGATCCTATGATTGGCAAAAAACAAAAACACGGAGATTCTACATAAAAGTTTTTGTATTTATTTTGAATTATTGGGTTGCAATTTTTGAAACTGCTCATGGCCAATATGAAAATCCTTGATTGCTCCATACCCACATAGATCACGGTATTTTCAAAAATTCATAAAGTGGATTTGAAATTTAAAACATATCCTAATAATTCCATGATTTATTCTATTAACTTGCAAGATCTTGGAGCGAAAGTTAGTCTGCGAAAATAATACTGATAAACCTGTCGTTAACAAGAAATGAAGGTTTATCGTTCAGAGAGGATGCCATGTGGGACCCATGAGACAGTAGCGTCCTCAACGTTTCAAAGAAAAAGGCAAGTAGCCCGAAAATAGGGGTAAAAAATAAATCCTACAAAGGAAACATTTATAGTTCATAGAGGCTGACATGTGGGACCGATCTGCCAGCTGCATCCTCATCATTTCGAAGTCGGCAGGGATCAGAAGAAAAAGGCAAATAGCCAGAAATTAGGGGTCAAAAATAAATCCAAAAAGGAAACTTTTATTCTTCATAGAGGATGACATGTGGGACCGACCTGCCAGCAGCGTCCTCATCGTTTCAAAGGCCGCAGGGGATCAAAAGAAAAAAAGGCAAATAGCCAGAAATTAGGGGTAAAAAAAATCTAAGAAAAGAAACTTTATTGTACATAGAGGATGACATGCGGGTCCCATGAGCCAGCACCTTACTCAACGTTTCAGAGGCGGCATGAGATCAAAAGAAAAAGGAAACTGACCAAATATCAGGAGCAAAAAATAATCCAAGAAAAGAAACTTTTATTGTACATAGAGGATGACATATGGGTCCCACTTATACAAGCTCTTTCGCTCCAAGATCTTGCAAGTTGATTGTACATAGAGGATGACATGCGGGGCCCTTGTGTCAGCAGCTTAATCAACGTTTCCAAGGCGGCAGGGGATCAAAAGAAAAAGGAAATAGCCAAAAATAAGAGGGTGTAAAAAAATCCAAGAAAAGAAACTTTTATAGTATAGAGGATGACATGTGGGTCCCATGAGCCAGCAGCTTCCTCAACGTTTCAGAGGCTGCATGAGATCGAAAGAAAAAGGCAAGTGACAAAAAATAAGAGGGTAAAAAAAATCCAAGAAAATAGATTTGATTATACATAGAGGATGACATGCGGGTCCCATCAGTCAGCAGCTTACTCAACGTTTCCAAGGCGGCAGGGGATCAAAAGAAAATGGAAATAGCTAAAGATCATAGGGTGAAAAAAATCCAAGAAAAGAAACTTTTATTGTACATAGAGGATGACATGCGGGTCCCATGAGCCAGCAGGTTCCGCAACATTTTCAAAGGCGGCATGAGATCGAAAGAAAAAGGCAAGTGACCAAAAATCAGAGGGTGAAAAATAATCGAAGAAAAGAAACTTTTATTGTACATAGAGGATGACATGCTGTCCCATTTTGCAGCAGAGGTCCCAACGTTTCAAATGCGGCTTGAGATCAAAAGAAAAAGAAAGTAGCCAGCAGCTTACTAAACGTTTCAAAGGCGGCAGGGGATCAAAAGAAAAAGGAAATAGCCAAAAATCAGAGGGTGAAAAAAAATCCAAGAAATCAAACTTTTATTGTACATAGAGGATGACATGCGGGTCCCATGAGCCAGCTGATTCCTCAACGTTTCAAACGTGGCATGAGATCGAAAGAAAAAGGCAAGTGACCAAATATCAGGAGCCAAAAATAATCCAAGAAAGGAAACTTTATTGTACATAGAGGATGACATGCGGGTCCCATTTGCAGCAGCGGTCTCAACGTTTCCAAGGTGGCACAGGACCAAAAGAAAAATGAAGTAGCCAGAAATCAGGGGGTGAAAAAAATCCAAGAAAAGAAAGATTTCAATTGGGCTGCATCTGGACATCTGGGCCTTCGAACTATCCTTCTGGGCCTTTTGATTCGTACAATTTCAGCCCACTCCAGAACATGGAAGTTCGGATTTTTCTCAAAAAAAAAACAGGAATATCCTATGCTTCGCAAAAAACAAAAAACAAGGAGATTCAAGATATAAGTTGTAAAAATAAAGATTTAAAGACGAACTTTTATTGTACATAGAGGATGACATGCTGTCCCATTTTGCAGCAGAGGTCCCAACGTTTCAAATGCGGCTTGAGATCAAAAGAAAAAGAAAGTAGCCAGAAATTAGGGGGTAAAAAAAAACTCGAAGAAAAGAAAGTTGATTGTACATAGAGGATGACATGCGGGACCCACGAGTTAGCAGCTTACTCAACGTTTCCAAGGAGGCAGGGGATCAAAAGAAAAAGGAAATAGCCAAAAATCAGAGAGTGAAAAAAACCCTAGAAAATAAACTTTTGTAGTACATAGAGGATGACATGCGGGTCCCATGAGCCAGCAGGTTCCTCAACGTTTCAAACGTGGCATGGGATCGAAAGAAAAAGGCAAGTGACCAAATATCAGGAGCCAAAAATAATCCAAGAAAAGAAACTTGATTGTACATAGAGGATGACATGCGGGTCCCATTTTGCAGCAGCGGTCCCAACGTTTCAAATGCGGCTTGAGATCAAAAGAAAAAAGAAAGTAGCCAGAAATTAGGGGGTCAAAAAAAACTCCAAGAAAGGAAAGCTTTATCGTTCATACAGGCTGACATGTGGGACCTATGAGCCAGCAGCTTACTAAACGTTTCAAAGGCGGCAGGGGATCAAAAGAAAAAGGAAATAGCCAAAAATCAGAGGGTGAAAAAAAATCCAAGAAATCAAACTTTTATTGTACATAGAGGATGACATGGGGGTCCCATGAGCCAGCAGATTCCTCAACGTTTCAAACGTGGCATGTGATCGAAAGAAAAAGGCAAGTGACAAAATATCAGGAGCCAAAAATAATCCAAGAAAGGAAACTTTATTGTACATAGAGGATGACATGCGGGTCCCATTTGCAGCAGCGGTCTCAACGTTTCCAAGGTGGCACAGGACCAAAAGAAAAATGAAGTAGCCAGAAATCAGGGGGTGAAAAAAATCCAAGAAAAGATAGATTTCAATTGGGCTGCATCTGGACATCTGGGCCTTCGAACTATCCTTCTGGGCCTTTTGATTCGTACAATTTCAGCCCACTCCAGAACATGGAAGTTCGGATTTTTCTCAAAAAAAAAAAACAGGAATGTCCTATGCTTCGCAAAAACAAAAAACAAGGAGATTCAAGATATAAGTTGTAAAAATAAAGATTTAATTTATCCGTTTGCAATAGCTCAGAGCGAAATACACTGTTTATTGTCTGCAAAATAATCAAGATATCACATGTTTCTTGTACGGGGAGGCTGACATCAGGGACCCATGAGCCAGCAACGTCGTCAACGTTTCAAAGGCAGGGGGTCGAAAATAAAAAAAACAAAAAATCAGTTGGTAAAAAAATCCAAGAAAAGAAAACATTTATCGTTCTGAGAGGATGACATGCGGGACCGATGAGGCAGCAGCATCCTCAATGTTTCCAAGGCGGCAGGGGATCAAAAGAAAAAAAAGGAAATAGCCAGAAATTAATTAGGGGTCAAAAATAAATCCACCAACGGAAACTTTTATTGTTCATAGAGGATGACATGTGGGACCGACCTGCCAACAGCGTCCTCATCGTTTCAAAGGGGGCAGGGGATCAAAATAAAAAGGCAAATAGCCAGAAATTAGGGGTCAAAAATAACTCCAAGAAAGGAAACTTTTATTGTTCGTAGAGGATGACATGCGGGACCCATGAGCCAGCAGCTTACTCAACGTTTCAAAGGCGGCATGAGATCGAAAGATAAAGGCAAGTGACCAAATATCAGGAGCCAAAAATAATCCAAGATTTATTGTACATAGAGGATGACATGTGGGTCCCATTTTGTAGCAGCGGTCTCAATGTTTGAAATGCGGCTTGAGATCAAAAGAAAAAGAAAGTAGCTAGTAATTAGGGGGTCAAAAAAAATCCAAGAAAAGAAAGTTGATGGACATAGAGGATGACATGCGGGTCCCATGAGCCAGCAGGTTCCTCAACGTTTCAAACGTGGCATGAGATCGAAAGAAAAAGGCAAGTGACCAAATATCAGGAGCCAAAAATAATTCAAGAAAAGAAACATGATTTACATAGAGGATGACATGCGGGTCCCATTTAGCAGCAGCGGTATCACCGTTTGAGAGGCAGCAGGGATCGAAAGAAAAAGGCAAGTGACCAAATATGAGGTGTCAAAAAAAATCCAAGAAAAGAAAGTTTTATAGTACATAGAGGATGACATGCGGGTCCCATTTAGCAGCAGCGTTATCACCGTTTGAGAGGCGGCAGGGGATCGAAAGAAAAAGGCAAGTGACCAAATATGAGGTGCCAAAAAAAATCCAAGAAAAGAAAGTTTTATAGTACATAGAGGATGACATGCGGGTCCCATGAGTAAGCAGCTTACTCAACGTTTCCAAGGAGGCAGGGCATCAAAAGAAAAAGGAAATAGACAAAAATCAGAGAGTGAAAAAAATCCCTAGAAAATAAACTTTTATAGCACATAGAGGATGACATGCAGGTCCCATGAGCCAGCAGGTTCCTCAACGTTTCAAACGTGGCATGAGATCGAAAGAAAAAAACGCAAGTGACCTAATATCAGGAGCCAAAAATAATCCAAGAAAAGAAAGTTTTATAGTACATAGAGGATGACATGCGGGTCCCATTTAGCAGCAGCGGTATCACCATTTGAGAGGCGGCAGGGGATCGAAAGAAAAAGGCAAGTGAAAAAATATGAGGAGCCAAAAATAATTCAAGAAAAGAAAGTTTTATAGTACATAGAGGATGACATGCGGGTCCCAGTTAGCAGCAGCGGTATCACCGTTTGAGAGGCGGCAGGGGATCGAAAGAAAAAGGCAAGTGACCAAATTTGAGGTGCCAAAAAAAACTCCAAGAAAAGAAAGTTTTATAGTACATAGAGGATGACATGCGGGTCCCATTTAGCAGCAGCGGTATCACCGTTTGAGAGGCGGCAGGGGATCGAAAGAAAAAGGCAAGTGACCAAATTTGAGGTGCCAAAAAAAACTCCAAGAAAAGAAAGTTGATTGCACATAGAGGATGACATGCGGGTCCCATTTAGCAGCAGCGGTCTCAACGTTTCCAAGGCGGCAAGGGATCAAAAGAAAAAGGAAGTAGCCAGAAATCAGGGGGTCAAAAAAAATCCAAGAATATAAAGAATTTTGGTTCATAGAGGATGACATGCGGGACCCATGATCCTGCATCGTAAACGGCTCGATCGGAGAACGTTGAACGAGATGGCGCGATCGAGAAAAAAAACAATGCCAGAGAGGCTGCCATCTGGGCCCTACATCCCTCGGCGGTGCGGATTTGCGTTGACTCGGCCGGCGAACCCGAGATTTCGAGATGCACCACGTCCTGGGCCACCATACACGACGTTTTGGCCGCTTTCGTCGGGCTAGGTGGCCTCAAAAACGAGAAAAAAAAGTTTTGACATGCACCACGGAGGGACCAAAAATCGTCGGCCATGGTACACCAGCAACCACGGCGCGACTTCAACTTCGTCGGCCATGGCAACTTTTCTTGTAGTGTACTAAGGTATGGCATGAGGTTTGGCTTGCAAGATATGGCTGTGAGAGTTCGGATGTCAATTCACATGATTAGAAGGTAAGGGGCCATCCAAGATATAATTGAAGAAGCTTTATGCTTTACAAAAGCATGAAAAGAATTTAAAACGGCTTATGTGAATTGAACCACATAAGAGACAAATAGTGCAACAACAATACTACTGAATAAGTGTGACAACAATTACTCAATAGCATGAATTACACATATGCTTGAGTATAGAGTTGTAATATATTGAATTGCTCAATTAACTTATTTGTAAATTGAATAGTTCAATAAAAACCAAATAGATTAAGTGTACCTAAGATTGAATATGTATAAATGATATTTAGGATGATGATGGTTGTTTGGACTCAAGATATGTGTGATATGAGGTGGAGTGTATCAAACATAAGTATCAGAGGCATACCTAATTGAGACACATTACCATTTACTGGAATAACTCAAATGAATATATGTGAACTAGATAAAGAGGTTTGATGTAGTAAGGATATTGGTTCAAGGTGTAATATCTAACTGGATTTGGTAGATGAGTATGATCATAAGGTTTACTTTTGTAGAAGGAGTCAATTTGGCTAAAGGAACTATGTTGAAGCCAATCATAGGACTGCACTTTTCGCGAAAAGTTATTAGAAGAAGTTTTCCGGATGGAAGACCTTTCTACACAGAAGTTGTAGAGAATTCCATTACAAGCGTATCGCCAAAAGAACCTCTCGGAAAAAGTTTGTAGGATTTATTTTATAGATGATGTTGCGGATCAAAAGGGATACCGCAAAAATAAAGTGGAGAAATTGCCACACAAAATGTCTAACATGATCTACGCGATTTGCTGATTCTAACGGTATAGGGTTTGTCGAAATCTGACGGATAGAACTTAAGATATGAATTTTACAAAACTAGACATAAGTGGTTAGAGTTCTAACGGTGTACGAAAAGTTGTCCGAACAAGTTGCTCGGATGGAAAAACTTCCTACACAAGAGTTGTAGAGACATTCTTGTGATTCAATCTATAGATGGTGGCAAACACACTTGCGCAAGGGTCGGGATCCTCTAATGTGTGCAATATATAGTAGTTTCGATTAGCATCGATAAAGTTGTATTTAATTTTGAAAGTTCTCAAAAAAACTTGCATATGGCCGATCATGTATGAACATTCATGGGATTCAAATTAAATGGCCAACAATTGCGCATCAAGGGGGTCATCTATAAATATGTGCACTAGTGTACATTTAGCATAGGTAAACTTGAATATATATATATATTTCGAAGAGTTCTCGAAAAAACTTGCTTCCCGATATATGGCCTATAGCAATATATATAACATGCATGCATATATTTGTATATATATTTGAACATATTAATTATTGGGGATTTCAATCTCTCTCTCTCGATCTATCATTGGTGGCCAGAACAACACACATATGCATGCACTTTATGCGCAAAGGTGCGGGTGCCTCTAATAATTCATGTGTGTGCGCATATTTGAATATATTCTTGGGGATTTCAATCTCTCTCTCTCGATCTATATATCGTTGGTGGCCAGAAAACACACATATATACGCATGCACTTTATGCGCAAAGGCGCGGGTGCCTCTAATAATGTGTGTGCGCACTCGATCGATGATCCCTAAACCTTAAACCATAAAACCCTAAAACCCTAATCCCTAATCCCTAATCCCTAAACACCCTAAACACCCTAAACACCCTAAACACTAAACCCTAAACCCTAAACACTAAACCCTAAACCCTAAACACTAAACCCTAAACCCTAAACCCTAAACCCTAAACCCTAAACCCTAAACACTACCCTAAACCCTAATTAACCCTAACCCTAACCCCTAGCTAGGTAGCTAACCCTAAACCCTAAACCCTAATTAAACCCTACATATATAGGCCAATGACACTTAATTGCGCATCAAGCACGCGACCAACTAATTAGCGATGATAAATTAATTAACTTGAATTTTGACAAGTTCTCTCGAATGAAAACACATTTGATTAAGTTGCCTCATAATATATATATAATTATTGTGCATGCGCGCATGGCATACCTTGCATATCATTCGTGCATATATTTCAATATATATTTGAACATATTCTTGGGGATATATATATATATTTCAATCTCTCTCTCTCGATCTATATATCGTTGGTGGCCAAAAAACACACTTATATACGCATGCACTTTATGCGCAAAGGCGCGGGTGCTCTAATAATATGTGTGTGCACTCTATCGATGATCCCTAAACCTTAAACTCTTAAACCCTAATCCCTAATCCCTAATTAAACCCTAAACGTACACCCTAAACACTAAACCCTAAAACCTAAACACTAAACCCTAAACCCTAAACACTAAACCCTAAACCCTAAACCCTAAACACTAAACCCTAAACCCTAAACCCTAACCCTAACCCCTAGCTAACCCTAAACCCTAAACCATACATATATAGGCCAACGACACTTAATTGCGCGGGTGCCTCTAATAATGTGTGTGCGCACTCGATTGATGATCCCTAAACCTTAAACCATAAAAACCTAAAACCATAATCCCTAATTAAACCCTAAATGTACTCCCTAAACACCCTAAACACTAAACCCTAAACCCTAGAACCTAAACCCTAAACACTAAACCATAACCCTAAACCCTAAACACTAAACCCTAAACCCTAAACCCTAAACCCTAAACCCTAAACCCTAAACCCTAAACCCTAAACCCTATCCCTAACCCTAACCCTAACCCTAACCCTAACCCTAACCCCTACCTAACCCTAAACCCTAAACCCTAATTAAACCCTATATATATAGGCCAACGACACTTAATTGCGCGGGTGCCTCTAATAATGTGTGTGCGCACTCGATCGATGATCCCTAAACCTTAAACCATCAAACCCTAAAACCCTAATCATTAATCCCTAATCCCTAAGCACTAAACCCTAAACCCTAAACACTAAACCCTAAACCCCAAACCCTAAACACTAAACCCTAAACCCTAAACACTAAACCCTAAACCCTAAACACTAAACCCTAAACCCTAAACCCTAGACCCTAATTAACCCTAACCCTAACCCTAACCCCTAGCTAGGTAGCTAACCCTAAAGCCTAATTAAACCTTACATATATAGGCCAACGACACTTAATTGCGCATCAAGCAGGCGACCAACTAATTAGCGCTGATAAATTAATTAACTTGAACTTTGACAAGTTCTCGAATGAAAAACACGTACATTTGATTAAGTTGCCTCACAATATATATATATATAATTAGTTTGCATGCATGGCCTACCATGCATTCATGCATATATATATTTTAATATATATTTGAACATATTCTTGGGGATTTCAATCTCTCTCTCTCTCGATCTATATATCGTTTGTGGCCAAAAACACACACATACGCATGCACTTTATGCGCAAAAGGCGTGGGTGCCTCTAATATATAATGTGTGTGCGCGCTCGATCGATGATCCCTAAACCTTAAACCCTAAAACCCTACAACCCTAATCCCTAAACCCTAAACACCCTAGACCCTAAACCCTAACCCTAACCCATACTTAAAACACATAACCCCTAGACCCTAAACACTAAACCCTAAACCCTAAACCATAACCCCTAGCTAACCCTAATCATTAACAACCCTAACCCTAATGACCCTAGACCCTAGATCCTAAACCCTAATCCCTAAACCCGAACCCTAATCCCTAAACCCTAAACCCTATAAACCCTAAACCCTAGCTCTAGCTATATATATATATAGGCCCCAAACGACACTTAATTGCACATCACGCAGGCCAGGGGGCCTCGCGGTCCTCTAAATTAAGTGTGACATTAACCCTAACTAAACCATATATATATAACTAACCCGTCCTAGCTAATCAAACCTGGCTACTTAATTAAATTACATAACCCCAAACTATACTAGCTATAACCCGATCTAATAAAAACCTGCTCTATATATATAGCTAGCTAGCAAACCCTAGATTAACCCCAATTAATATATATGGCCTATATCGATCATGTATGATAGAACATCCCTGAGATTCCTTAATTAATTAATTATATAATTAGCGCTGATAAATTAATTAACTTGAATATATTGACAAGTTCTCGAATGAAAACACACACTTTGATTAAGTTGCCTCACAATATATATATAATTAGTGTGCATGCATGCATGGCCTACCATGCATGCATATATATATATATATGTTTGAACATTCTTGGCGATTTCAATAATCTCTCATCTCTATCTCTCTCTTTATCGATTGGTGGCCAGCGCAATGACCCACATTATGCTTGCACTTTACGCGCAAAGGCGGGTGCCTCTAATAGTGCATGTCTGTGCACACTCGATCGATCTAGCTAGAGTTTTGATTAATTGTGTAGCACACACTAATAAAAAATTTGTAATTTAATTCACAACAAGTTATAATTAACCCTAACACATAAACCCTCTAAATAAACCATAAAACCCTATATAGCTAGCTATAGCTAGGCCAACGACGACCCTTAATTGCGCATCAAGCAGGCCAGGGGTCCTCGCGGTCCTCTAATTAAATATATGTGTCATTAACCCTAAACCCTAAACCGTATATAGAAAACTAACCTTAGCTAATCAAACCCTCATTAAAACACATAACCCCAAGCTAATTAATAACCCGATCTAATAAAACCTTGCAATATATATAGCTAGTAAACCCTAGATTAACCCCAATTAATATATATGGCCTATATCGATCATATATATAGACATTATTGGGATTCATTAATTATATAATTAGTACTGATAATTCAATTAATTAACTTGAGTTTTGACAAGGTCTGAAATGAAAACACACTTTAATTAATTTGCCTCACAATATATATATATATAATTAATATGCATGCATGGCCTAACCATGCATGCTTATATATGTGTTTAATTTGGGGATTTCAATCGCTCTCTCGTCCCTCTCTCGTTGGTGGCCAACAACACACACATGCACTTTGTGCGCAAAGGCATGTGCCTCTAATAATGTGTGCGCAGTCGATTGATCTAGTTTTGATTAATCATAGAACACAAATAAAGAAGTTGTATTTGAATCCACACAACCCTAATCTAAAACACATAACCCCTAACATGGCCTAATTAATTGACCCCTTCTCTCTAGCTAATTAGTGGAAATTGCACAAAATCAAAAGGGTCCCTCACTAATTATACATATATATCTAGATTGTGATAAACTTTTGCCCCATATTTGGTGGATGGGTGCATCTTGGCATGTAAACAATTAATGTTTGCAAATGGCATTGACAAAATTTATGTACAAATGATTTCTTTCCATCCAAAGTGCATAAAATGGGAGTTTTAATGAAGAAAGTACAAATAAAACAGCTCAACATGCCTCCACACCCCGATTTTCACACGAAGTAGAGCATATTTAAAGGATAATTCCAGAGTTTTACTATTTTTCAAGCAACTTTGCTAATTTCCCCCCACTCACATGACTTTATGTCGATTTAACGAAAATAGAGCGAATTTAAACTACATGGGCGGGATAGTTTGAATTGTGCGCGCGGCAAAGGGAACCGCCTATTCCTCAACCTTGTGCACGGCAAATTACACACGCAACTCCGTTAAACACCACCTACTGACCTTAATTATTACCCCGGCGGCCCGGCCGCATGACCCCCCACCCACCCCTACACAACTTATCCCCGTCCGTGCGAAGAGCTTCCCCTCCCCGTCCCGTCCGTGTGAAGAAGAAGCTTCCCCTCCCCGTCGTTCTTCTCGAGACTCACCGGCGGTCAAGTTGATGCACGGTAGGGCTGCTATCTCTAGCTCAATCATGCATCGGGCAAGACGACCTAATGATTTATATTTTCTTGATGCTGCTAAAAAATCGTCAGTATGCTCGAACTAATTGGCACTTTATAGTTTTCCGCTCGATTTGTCCTCGATCAATTTGTTCATTTGCGTGGGCATATAGAGTCAGTTCTGCACTCGATCCGTTAATTTGCTGAAATGCCATGGCAGAGTTTTGTACACGATCTGTTTGCTAAAATGTCGATGGGCATTTTTTGTTTTGTACTCGAAATGATTGCTGAAATGCATAATCATGTAGTATAGTTTTGTACTCGATGGATATACATTTCCTACTTCGCCTTTAATTAATCACCAACCATTGTATCTCATAATTAAACAGATGGACATAACTTGGATACTGCATGGACACTTATGTTCCCCTTCATATATAAATGGTGTTCAACCCTTTATGGGGTTTATTAGAGCTCATGAAGGTCACAACCTGGACGTGTATTGCCCGCGCTGCACATGTATGAATGGTGAGAAGAGGCCTCACCATGTAGTGGAAGATCATTTACACATTTTTGGGATGGACCGCACATATGTTGGGTGGGTTTATCATGGTGAACCATATAATGATCCTTCAGCGGGAGAAGCAGATCTTGCTCACACTGTATGTGTGCTGGCATATGTAGTTAATTATTTATATTGATGCTGCCGCTGTTTCGATCAATAGTTTGCATTGCTGTGCAAGGTTCTGTACTCAAATTTAACTTGTTGCGGATGGATGGACGGGAAGGAGAGAAAAAGCGCTTGCTTCAGGAAACGGGTTTCAGCTATGGGACATGTGCTGTGCCAGATGAGAAGGTAAATATGTAAAACAGCATTTGTTCAGGTTGCATCCCTTAGATGTTTGTCTAATCGGTTGATGTACTAATTGCAGAAGCATAGAGTTGAAGAGGTCTCTCAGTTTGATGGGAGATTTGAAGATGAATCTCAGTTTGATGCACCTGTGGATGGTACTGATGACGAGCCTTTCATAGACGAAGGTCCTGCACCTGAGATTATCCAGCCTACAGAAGGAGGCCGTGGACCGAGTACACATCTTTGCGTTGAAGTGGATGCACGCCCAGAGATCATCAGGGGCGTCCGGGTAGTCTCAAGACCACCCAGCCCTGATGCACCTGTGGATGGTACTGATGACGAGCCTTTCATAGACGAAGGTCTTGCACCTGAGATTATCCAGCCTACAGAAGGAGGCCGTGGACCGAGTACAAAGCTTTGCGTTGAAGTGGATGCACGCCCGGAGATCATCAAGGGCATCCCGGTAGTCTCAGGACCACCCAGCCCTGATGCAAAATGTTGAGCTACACTACAAGAAAAGTTCTGATAGACAACATCCCAAAATCGTCCACTAAGGGCCATTTTTCGTCGCCTATGGGCCTAACCCGACGATATGGGTTCTGTTGTCGAAACTGCGTCAGGCAAAGTCCCACGACGTTTTTTTCGGTCCGTCGTGCTTGGGCGCCCTTCCGCCACGGAAAATCGGACCGTTGCAGAAGTGTTTCCGGGAGCCCGTTGACTGCTGACGGCCATGCAACCGACACGTGGCGTACGCCGTTAATCGCGCGATTAACGGCGTTAACCGACTGAAACCCCGTGGTAGATGGTAGGCCCACACGAGGCCTGTCACGTCTTAAGCGGGCCAGGCCAGCTGACTTAGTTTGACCGGTCAACTATATAGCTGGGCTGGTCCATTAGTTACGTGGGTCGGGCCTAACCTCTAAGGTTGACTGGTCAAAACTTAAATGGGCCGGCCCACTAAGCATGTGGGCCGGTCCGAATGCACTCGTTTGACCGGTCAACAGGTAAAAGGGCCGGCCCACAAGACATGTGGGGCCCACTTTCCTTATATCGGGCCGGCCCATTTAACAAGTGGGGTCCACCTTAAAGCAAGTGGGCCGGCCCAAGAAGTTAGTGGGCCGGCCCAATTAGCATGTGGGTCCCACTTTCTTGCTATCGGGCCGACCCATTTAGTACGTGGGGTCCACAATAGATCAAATGGGCTGGCCCAACAAGCCAGTGGGCCGGGCCAAAAACACAGGTGGGTCCCACTTTCCTGTTAAAGGGCCGGCCCATTTAGTATGTGGGGTCCACCATATAGCAAGTGGGTCGGCCCATTTAGTATGTGGGGTCCACCATATAGCAAGTGGGCCGGCCCAACAAGATAGTGGGCCGGGCCAAAAAACATAGGTGGGTCCCACCTTCCTGTTAAAGGGCCGGCCCATTTAGTATGTGGGGTCCACCATATAGCAAGTGGGCTGGCCCAACAAGAAAGTGGGCCGAGCCAAAAACACAGGTGGGTCCCACATTCCTGTTAAAAGGCCGGCCCATTTAGTATGTGGGGTCCACCATATAGCAAGTGGGCCGGCCCAACAAGATAGTGTGCCGGGCCAAAAACACAGGTGGGTCCCACTTTCCTGCTAAAGGGCCGGCCCATTTAGTATGTGGGGTCCACCATTAAGCAAGTGGGCTGGCCCAACAAGATAGTGGGCTGGCCCAATAAGCAGGTGGAGCCCACTATTGTGTAACCGGGCCGGCCCAATTAGCAGGTGGGGCCCACTATCGTGTAACCGGGCCGGCCCAATAAATAAGTGGGCCGGCCCAAAATGAAAGTGGGTCCCACACTACTGTAAGTGGGCCGGCCAAATCTGTTGTAGGGCCCTGGTTGTTTGACTAGTCAACTTGCATTAAATTTCATGAGCCTAAAATCTGATATCAATGATACACACAATTACATACACAAATAAAATAACTAGGAAAATTACAAGGCAATTAATGTGCCCAAATAAAAAATTACATAGAATCATTGAGGACTTCTATTAGCATCATCAATAACACGTTGAAATTTGGCAATCGCCTTGATTGAATCTTGTGTACTCTTTGTCAACATATCAACTACAGATCTTAAAGCAGCAATAGCATGTCTTTTATAAAGTATAGCCTTGAGATATTTACAGTTTGATGAAAGGAATGATCTTGGTTGACGGCTATGAGAAGATGCATCAGAAGAAAGATCAGAACTTTTTGTGGGCCTCTCTTCTGATGAAGATTGCTTCATCACAACTGCATTATGATAATAATGCAAAAAGAGTTAAACGATGAACTATGCAAACATGTATTAAGCATTGTCGATATGAGATAGTCACAAGTACTAAGCACATACTTACATTATATCGTTGCATAGGCTCACCCCGGAACCTTTTTTGCGCTCTATCTTCTACTAAGGACTTCTTCATTACAACTGCATTCTAGTAATATTGCAAACATAGTTACAACAGTGAACTATTCAAACATTTATTATGCAATGTAGATATAAGATAATAAAAAGTTGCATAAATAAGACAATGTACGGAACATGTACTAAGCACAGACTTACATAATAATGTTGCACAGGGTCGCTACAGATCCTTTTTTGGCGACTATCTTCTAATGATGACTGCTTCATTAAAACTGCATTCTGGTAACATTGCAAACTTAGTTACAACAATTAACTATTCAAACATGTATTACGCAATGTAGAGAACAGATAACAACATGTAGCAGAAATAAGCACAAGATGAGATAAGATGCATGTACTAAGCACATACTGGCTCGCTGCAGGTCCTTCTCTTGCGTGCACTAGTCGTGGTCGACATGCCTGTCATTTTAGGTTCAGCCATCAAGTGAAATGCTAATCCTCCTGCTCCATTGTCCTTAATCTGTGTTTAGATATCACATTTAAGACCAAGTCAGCTGGTTTCAAATAACATAAAACTTGAGCTGCCAAATGAATAAGGCAATATTTACCAGATATCAGATTAAAACCAACTAGATGTTGCTTTGCATGAGATACGAATTTCAGACATTCAGATTTAGAGTAGGGTAATGCCAAGGTTTTCCACATAAAGTAAACTGGCATTAAGAATGACCAAATGTCAGGTTCAAATCACCTTCGCAGTTGCTCCAAGACAAGCATATCAAATAGGCAGAAACATAGTAAAGCATGAATGGCATTGCTATGGCAGGGTTCCAAGTGTTAATCTCTTGCATAAGGAACAATGCATATAGGTTATAGATAATAACAGAAGTAAACTGCCAAAATTACCAACCAAGAACTCAGATTCCAACCTTCCCTAGCGTCCCCGCTGTTAATGTTGGATGTTCTAATAAGTGGTTCGCATGATCAATCCCTAGGAAAAATAACATTGACAAGTTAGTCTACGATAATACAAAGACCAGACATGCACGCAGCAATAACTATACAAGATGTGCCACAGGAGCATTCATGGAAAAAAATAGCTATAAGCTAAAGACGAGGTATAAGAGCAAGCAGATTGGAAATGCACATAGCATGATTATAAAAGCAGTGTGAGAATAGCAGGCACGAGAAAACAACTAGCGGCTAGCGGTGAGCTAATGACGTGGTATAATAACAACCAGATTAGAAAGGCCCAGACTATAAAAGCAGTGCGACAATACCATGCAGTACAAAAACAGTTGGCAGCAAATGAATGGGTATAAGGCTATAAATATGTGGATGCACACAGGTGTCAGTAGAATGAACAGGATGGTAGCGACCGGATAATGCTTTTGTACTGTACAATATTTAAACGAACTTCATGCGAAGCAACACATCAAGAAAGTTAATGGCATATTAGATCTGCAAATAACTACACAAAACATGGCTAAAGAAACACCGCGATCTAACGGGCGAGCGTACTAACCAAGCTGCGGCGGGGTGGACGGGGGCGGCAACTTGCATTCCAGCAGCGGCGAACACGGGAGACGATGAATCGACCCTGTTTCAGTAGAAGCGGGCGTTAGTGAAGCAGATCTGGTTGGCTGGCAAGGGATTCGGTGAAGTTGATACAGCCGCTGCGCCGAGGTAGTCGGTGGAATAGATCGGCTTCTGTGGATGGGGAGCCGCGGTGAAGTAGACCCGGTTCCGTTGGAGAGGATCAGGTGCGTCGACAGGAAAGACGTTGATTGCTACGTTGTGGATGAGGTCGGCGGTGAAGCAGATCCGTCGGTGGCGAGGTCGGCGGTGAAGCAGATCCGTCGGTGGCGAGGGCGGCGGGGGAGCGGATCAGGTGGGTGGACAGCCAACACGATCAAGGCTACGCTGTGAAGGAGTATGCCGGCGGCAAAGGAGATCTAGTACTGTAGAGAGTCAGAGCTTTGGCGTGTGAGAGTATTTTTGAGCTAATGGGGCGAATGGTTGGTGGGTGGGTGTGGGCCTGTGGGGAGGGTTCGGGATCTAGGCAAGATATTTCATTGTTACCGAATGAGCCCTCCATGGTCTGTGGGTTGTAGCTTCCGGACCAGGGTTAAAAGGGTAAAACTGGTCACGGGATTTTCGAATGGATGCGGCGGGATGATTTGGCGCGCGGCCGAAATTTTCAGTTTCAAGCTACGAGCAGAACGACAAAAATAATGTTCTTCCCCAGGGAGCTCTCATTTCTTCCTCTTCTCTTTCTCTCTCGAGTCTCTCCCACTCCCCCGGCTCCTCTCCCCCTTCTCTCCGGTGGCCTCGCCGGCCGGAGACGAGGCCGACTTCTCTCTGTATATTGTACACCCTCCGAACTAAATTAATTGATTGAACTTTCCTTAGACGTGTATGTATCTAGAGTAAAAACATGTATGCATACATCCATATTTAGATAAGCAAAGTTGAGTGAGCTAATTTGGATCCGAGGGAGTTAGTGTTGTTGTAAGCTTAGATCCAGTGTTTCCCATGAGCAGAATGGCGCAATGGAGTCGGGGATCTCGTCATCGGCTTCAGATCTGGCCTATGGTGAATCTGGCGGATCTTGCCGGCCAAACCCCGATCTGGTGCCATCAAGGTGATGGCGCTAACGGTGAGGCTTGCTTTGATGAGTGCTTCAGATCTGGCGAATGGGGAAGTCAAGCTGCTAAAGTTCACAAGCTCGGGGCATACGACGGCGTCATCCGTCTTGCCCGTGCACATCTTGGCCTTTCAGCGGCCCTTCTCAGAGCCAATATGCCGTTGCTGAGGCCCGTCTTCTCCTTCGTCCTGGCGACTACCGGCGACACCGTCCCAAGTGGTGCGTCCCCGACGACGGAGTTGCTGGAAAGGATGCGGAGCAGAGATCTGATGTGCGGTCGAGAAGGACTCGATTGCTTTTCTTCTATATGTTTTGGGGTCCTTTTTGTAAAATTGCAGGTCCTATTAGTTATTGTCTAGTTCTTTTGAACCTCTATGTAATTTTTTGGACTAGTTTCCATTGGCACTGATAAACTTGAATTTTGACAAGTTCACGGGGAAAAAATTTCCTTTGCACATATGGCCTATCATGTATGAACATTCTTGAGATTTAAACTATATGTAATGTGCCATGCATTAACCCTAAACCATATATATGTAACTAACCCTAGCTGATCAACCCCTACTTAATTAAAATAAATAACCCTAAACTATACACATGCACTTTATGCGCAAAGGCGCGGGTGCCTCTAATAATGTGTGTGCGCACTCGATCGATGATCCCTAAACCTTAAACAACCCTGAAACCCTAATCCCTAATCCCTAATCCCTAAACCCTAAACACTAAACCCTAGACCCTAAACCCTAACCCTAACCCTAGCCCTAAACCCTAGCTAACCCTAAACCCTAATTAAACCCTATATATAGGCCAACGACACTTAATTGTGCATCAAGCAGGCCAGGGGTGCCTTGTGGTCCTCTAATTAAATTAAATGTGCCATGCATTAACCCTAAACCATATATATAACTAACCCTAGCTAATCAACCCTACTTAATTAAAACACATAACCCTAAACTATACTAGCTATAACCCGATCTAATAAAAATATGCTCTATATATAGCAGCTAGCTAGCAAACCGTAGATTAACACACCAATTAATATATACATGGCCTATATCGATCATGTTGTATAACATATCCCTGAGATTCATTAATTGATTATATAATTATCGTGATAAAATAATTAACTTGAATTTTGACAAGTTCTCTCGAATGAAAACACATTTGATTAAGTTGCCTCATAATATATATATAATTAGTGTGCATGCATGGCCTACCATGCATTCGTGCATATATTTTAATGTATATTTGAACATATTCTTGGGGATTTCAATCTCTCTCTCTCGATCATCTATATATCGTTGGTGGCCAAAAAACACACATATATATGCATGCACTTTATGCGTAAACGCGCGGGTGCCTCTAATAATGTGTGTGCGCACTCGATCGATGATCCCTAAACCTTAAACCCTAAAACCCTAATCCCTAACCCCTAAAACCTAAACACCCTAAACACCCTAAACACTAAACCCTAAACCCTAGACCCCGTAAACCCTAAACCCTACCCCTAACCCTAAACCCTGGCAAACCCTAAACCCCTATAAACCATAATTAAACCCTATATATAGGCCAACGACACTTAATTGTGCATCAAGCAGGCCAGGGTTGCCTCGCGGTCCTCTAATTAAATTAAATGTGCCATGCATTAACCCTAAACCATATATATAACTAACCCTAGCTAATCAAACCCTACTTAATTAAAACACATAACCCTAAACTATACTAGCTATATATAACCCGATCTAATAAAAACATGCTCTTGTATAGCAGCTAGCTAGCAAAGCGTAGATTAACACCAATTAATATATACATGGCCTATATCGATCATGTTGAATAACATCGATCTCCCTGAGATTCATTAATTAATTATATAATTATCGATGATAAATTAATTAACTTGAATTTTGACAAGTTCTCTCGTATGAAAACACATTTGATTAAGTTGCCTCATAATACATATATAATTAGTGTGCATGCATGGCCTACCATGCATTCGTGCATATATTTTAATATATATTTGAACATATTCTTGGGGATTTCAATCTCTCTCTCTCGATGATCTATATATCGTTGTTGGTGGCCAAAAAACACACATATATACGCATGCACTTTATGCGCAAAGGCGCGGGTGCCTCTAATAATGTGTGTGCGCACTCGATCGATGATCCCTAAACCTTAAACAACCCTAAAACCCTAAAACCCTAATCCCTAAACCCTGAACACCCTAAACACTAAGCCCTAAACCCTAGACCCTAAACCCTAACCCTAAACCCTAGCTAACCCTAAACCCTAATTAAACCATATATATAGGCCAACGACACTTAATTGTGCATCAAGCAGGCTAGGGGTGCCTCGTGGTCCTCTAATTAAATTAAATGTGCCATGCATTAACCCTAAACCATATATATATAACTAACCCTAGCTAATCAACCCTACTTAATTAAAACACATAACCCTATACTATACTAGCTAGAACCCGATCTAATAAAAACATGCTCTATATATAGCAGCTAGCTAGCAAACCGTAGATTAACACCAATTTATATATACATGGCCTATATCGATCATGTTGTATAACATATCCCTGAGATTCATTAATTAATTATATAATTATCGTGATAAACTAATTAACTTGAATTTTGACAAGTTCTCTCGAATGAAAACACATTTGATTAAGTTGCCTCATAATATATATATATATATAATTAGTGTGCATGCATGGCTTACCATGCATTCGTGCATATATTTTAATGTATATTTGAACATATTCTTGGGGATTTCAAATCTCTCTCTCTCTATCATCTATATATCGTTGGTGGCCAAAAAAACACACATATATACGCATGCACTTTATGCGTAAAGGCGCGGGTGCCTCTAATTAATAATGTGTGTGTGCACTCGATCGATGATCCCTAAACCTTAAACAACCCTAAAACCCGAAAACCCTAATCCCTGATCCCTAAACCCTAAACACCCTAAACACTAAACCCTAAACCCTAGACCCTAAACCCTAACCCTAACCATAAACCCTAGCTAACCCTAAACCCTAATTAAACCCTATGTATGGGCCAACGACACTTAATTGTGCATCAAGCATGCCAGGGGTGCCTCGCGGTCCTCTAATTAAATTAAATGTGCCATGCATTAACCCTAAACCATATATATATATAACTAACCCTAGCCAATCAACCCTACTTAATTAAAACACATAACCCTAAACTATACTAGCTATAACCCGATCTAATAAAAACATGCTCTATATATAGCAGCTAGCTAGCAAACCGTAGATTAAGACCAATTAATATATACATGGCCTATATCGATCATGTTGTATAACATATCCCTGAGATTCATTAATTAATTATATAATTATCGTGATAAATTAATTAACTTGAATTTTGACAAGTTCTCTCGAATGAAAACACATTTGATTAAGTTGCCTCATAATATATATATATATAATTAGTGTGCATGCATGGCCTACCATGCATTCGTGCATATTTTTTAATGTACTACCTCAGTTCTGATTTAATTGACGCGCAACTGCACTACTCATAGGCTAGATTAGCCTTCCCTCGCGTCGATCTTTTCGGACCGGAGGGAGTATATTTGAACATATTCTTGGGGATTTCAATCTCTCTCTCTCTCTCTCGATCATCTATATATCGTTGGTGGCCAAAAACACACACATATATACGCATGCACTTTATGCGTAAAGGCGCGGGTGCCTCTAATAATGTGTGTGCGCACTCGATCGATGATCCCTAAACCTTAAACCCTAAAACCCTAATCCCTAACCCTAAACCCTAAACACCCTAAACACTAAACCCTAGACCCTAAACCCTAAACCCTAACCCTAACCCTAAACCCTGGCTAACCCTAAACCCTATAAACCATAATTAAACCCTATATATAGGCCAACGACACTTAATTGTGCATCAAGCAGGCCAGGGGTGCCTCGCGGTCCTCTAATTAAATTAAATGTGCCATGCATTAACCCTAAACCATATATATAACTAACCCTAGTGATGACCCACAAGTATAGGGGATCGCAACAGTCTTCGAGGGAAGTAAAAACCAATTTATTGATTCGACACAAGGGGAGCCAAAGAATATTTGTAAGCCTTAACAACGGAGTTGTCAATTCAGCTGCACCTGGAAATAGACTTGCTCGCAAGAGTTTATCAGTAGCAACAGTTTTATAGCAGTAGCAGTAGTGAAATATAAGCAGCAGTGTAACAAAGACAGTAGTAGTGATTATAGTAAACAGCAGGATTAAAATACTGTAGGCACAGGGATGGATGAACGGGCGCTGCATGGATAAGAGAACTCATGTAACAATCAAGGTAGGGCATTTGCAGATAGTAATAAAACAATATCCAAGTACTAAACAATCATAGGCATGTGTTCCATATATAGTCGTACGTGCTCGCAATGAGAAACTTGCACAACATCTTTTGTCCTACCAGCCGGTGGCAGCCGGGCCTCTAGGGAATCTACTGGAAATTAAGGTACTCCTTTTAATAGAGCACCGGAGCAAAGCATTAACACTCTGTGAACACATGTGATCCTCACATCACCGCCTTCCCCTCCGGTTGTCCCAATTTCTGTCACTTTGGGGCCTCGGGTTCCGGACATCAATATGTGTATACAACTTGCAGGTAAGATCATAAAGCAATGAATATCATCATGAATTGATAGCATGTTCAGATCTGAGATCATGGCACTCGGGCCCTAGTGACAAGCATTAAGCATAACAAGTTGCAACAATATCATAAAAGTACCAACAACGGATACTAGACACTATGCCCTAACAATCTTATTACTATTACATGATAAATCTCATCCAATCCCTACCACCCCCTTCAGCCTACAGCGGGGGAATCACTCACACATGGATGGGGGAAACATGGCTGGTCGATGGAGAGGCGTCGGTGGTGATGATGGCGATGATCTCCTCCAATTCCCCGTCCCGACGGAGTGCCTGAACGGAGTTTCTGGTCCCGAGACGGAGTTTCGTGATGGCGGCGGTGTTCTGGATGTCTTCTGGCAATATCGTCTAACCCCCGTGCGTTTTTAGGTCGAAGACCTTAATTAGTCCAGAGGGGGGCATCTGGGGCCGCCCGAGGCATCGCCACCATAGGGCGGCGCGGCCCAGGGGCCCACCGCGCCGCCTTATGGGGTTGGCGCCTCGTGGCCCCCCTCCTTCTGGTCTTCTGGCTCCGTGAGTTTTCTGGGAAAATAGGCCCTTCGACATTAATCCCGGGGATTTTCCTGAAAGTTGAGTTTCTGCACAAAAACGAGACACCAGGGCAATTCTGCTGAAAACAGCATTAGTCCGTGTTAGTTGTATCCAAAATACACAAATTAGAGGCAAAACAATAGCAAAAGTGTTCGGGAAAGTAGATACGTTTTGGACGTATCAACTCCCCCCAAGCTTAGCTTATTGCTTGTCCTCAAGCAATTCAGTTAACAACTGAGTGCGATAAAAGAACTTTCACGAACACATTTGTTCATATGATGCAAATATTCTCATGATATGGACAAGTACTAAGGCAATTCATAATAAGATACATGCAAATAAAGTCATCTAATAGCTATGTCAATCATGGAAAAGGTACCAACAAATTAATAATAAGCATCATGAATCATGTCTATCAGCAGGATTGCAATGTTCATAAAAGGATATGATAAAGTGGTATCTCGCTTGCCCGTATTTGTACAGCAAAACATAAATGCCCGGGTACCTTTGAAGTTCATGGAAAGACTGGAAGTAGAGATTATCAAAGATAAAAGCATCAAAGTTATACCACAGTTAATCACATTTTGGGACAAGCATATTATACTAAGAATGACAGTTGTGCTCTCAAGAAAGTGCTCAAAGAAAGTATGATGACTCAACATAAAAGTAAAAGATTGACCCTTTGCAGAGGGAGGTAGGGATTAACATGTGCTAGAGCTTTTCATTTTTCTAAAGACAGAAGTAAAATTGTTTTGAGAGGTGTTTGTTGTTGTCAACGAATGATAGTGGGTACTCTAACTACCTCATTGATGACCCACAAGTATAGGGGGTGTATCATAGTACTTTCGATAAATAAGAGTGTCGAACCCAACGAGGAGCAGAAGGTGTTGACAAGCAGTTTCGATGAAGGATTCACTGTAAATGCTCACAGACAAGTATCCAGGGGGTTTTGATATAGCAGATGAATAAAGTACGAGTAAGTAAAATGCGAGAGAAATAATTGCAGCGAGTGGCCCAATCCTTTTTAGCACAAAGGACAAGCCGGTTTGTTTACTTATAATGACCAAACGTTCTTGAGGACACACGGGAATTTAGTCTAGTGCTTTTGCTTCATGTAGCTAATTAATCTTCATTGTTTTGATAAGTGTTGTGTGGGTGAACCTATGCTAATGCACCGCCCTTCCTAGGACTAATACATAATTGTGATTATACCCCTTGCAAGCATCCGCAAATACAAGAAAGTAATTAAGATAAATCTAACCACAGCCTTAAACTCTGAGATCCTGCTATCCCTCCTGCATCGATATACCAACGGGGGTTTAGGTTTCTGTCACTCCGGCAACCCCGCAATTGGCAAACGAGTACAAGATGTATTCCCCTAGGCCCATAAAGGTGAAGTATCATGTAGTCGACGTTCACATGACACCACTAGAAGAATAACACCACAACTTAAATATCATAACATTGAATATTACTCAACCATAATTCACTACTAACATTTAGACTTCACCCATGTCCTCAAGAACTAAACGAACTACTCACGAGACATCATATGGAACATGATCAGAGGTGATATGATGATGAATAACAATCTGAACATAAACCTTGGTTCAATGGTTTCACTCAATAGCATCAATAACAAGTAGAAATCAACACCGGGAGAGTTTCCCCTATCAAACAATCAAGATCCAACCCAAATCGTTACAGCGGTGACGAGGTGCAGCGGTGGAGATGGCGGTGATGATGATGAAAATGATGGTGATGATGATGGAGATGATGTCCAGCTCGATGACGGTGACGATGGCGTCGATTTCCCCCTCCGGGAGAGAATTTCCCCGGCGGATTCCTGCCCGCCGGAGAGCTCTTTTCTCTCTGGTGTTTTTCGCCCCGCAGAGGCGGCTGTGACTCTTCCCGACTATCCTCCGTAGCTTAGGTTTTCGGGACGAAGAAGTACGCGAAGGAGAGGAGGCCAGAGGGGGTCGTGGGCCCCCTCCCCACAAGGCGGCGCGGCTAGGCAGGGCCCACACCGGCCTATGAGGGGGGCCCATGGCGGCCCTCCTCGGCTCCTCCTTTTGGCTCCCTCCGTCTTCTGGAAAAATAGGATTTTCAATATAATTCCCGTCAATTGCTGATCTTCCGAAATATTGCATTCTGACGGTGCTTTTTCCAGCAGAATTCTGACTCCGGTGCGCGATCCTCCAATAATCATGAAACATGCAAAATAGATGAAATAACATAAGTGTCATCTCTAAATATGAAATATATCAATGAATAACAGTAAATTATGATATAAAATAGTGATGCAAAATGGACGTATCAACTCCCCCCAAGCTTAGACTTCGCTTGTCCCCAAGCGAAACTGAACTCAGTAAACAAGACCACATGTTTATTGAGTGAAGAGTCGATAAATAAAATACGGACAAGAAGCATCATATTAATTCACACAAGGCATTCTAGTGAACAACTTCCCAATATGATTCATCTTGAAACAAGTAAAAGGAGATCACAAATAAAGGTGCATAGGAAATCATAATTGGTGATGGCAAACTTCGTTCTTGGTCAGAGAACATTTAACAGATTGTACTTATTTATCGAGCAGCGCTCTTATATTAAAGCTTATAGCAAAATTTGCATACTCAATCATAATAATCTTCTCATAATCATTGATAATCTTCAAAGCTATATTCATCAGATAAAACTTGTACTAAACAAGGAAGAATAAAAGGCATGATTAAATATATCACAATATAGATGGTTGGATCACAACAACTCAAATGCTTGCTTAAGATGGAGGGAAATAGGTTTACTGACTCAACATAGAATAAAAGATAGGCCCTTCGCAGAGGGAAGCAGGGATTAAATCATGTGCTAGAGCTTTTCGAGTTTTGAAATCATATAGAGAGCATAAAAGTAAAGTTTTGAGAGGTGTTTGTTGTTGTCAACGACTGGTAGCGGGTACTCTAACCCCCTTGCCAGACAAACTCTCAAAGAGCGGCTCCCATAAAGTTTTATTTTTGGTTGACACTCCTTCCAACCTTTGCTTTCACAAACCATGGCTAACCGAATCCTCGGGTGCCTGCCAGCAATCTCATACCATGAAGGAGTGTCTTTTTATTTTAGTTTTATTTAGATGACACTCCTCCCCACCTTTGCTTTCTCAAGCCATGGCTAACCGAATCCTCGGGTGCCGTCCAACAATCACATACCATGGAGGAGTTTCTATTTGTAAAATTACAAAAGTTAATTAATTTGGGACTGGGAACCCCATTGCCAGCTCTTTTTGCAAAGTTATTGGATAAGTGGATGAAGCCACTAGTCCATTGGTGAAAGTTTCCCAACAAGATTGAAAGATAAACACCACATACTTACTCATGAGCTATAAAACATTGACATAAATAAAGGATGATAAATTTTTGAATTGTTTAAAGGTAGCACATGAAGTATTTACTTGGGATGGCAGGAAATACCACATAATAGGTAGTTATAGTGGACACACATGGCATGGGTTTTGGTTTAAAGGTTTGGATGCACGAGAAGCATTCCCTCTCAGTACAGGTCTTTGGCTAGCAAGGTTGATTAGCAAGCATAAGAGTTGAGGGAAACAAACAAATATACATGTGATAGAAACAATCATGCATCTTACTTGTAAGCACAAACAATTTTAACTTCAGAATACCAAGCTCATAGTTAATCAAGAAAGAAGTATAATGAACTAACATATGTACATGTATTTCCTCTTTTCTTCTTAAACTCAAAGTGTTGTTGCTATTGACCAATGCTAAGTTTGCCAAAACCAAATAGATTTACTCAATTCTCCCAAAGTGATACCAATACTAACAACAAGATTAATCACATAATAGAGATTGCAAACTAAAATAAGATGTGCAATAGGTAAATGATAAAACTTCTCATTAATATTCCATAACGATAACTCACACCAAGGGATACATAGATAACCAACTAAAGAGAGATACTTCCATACCGCAACACATCTTATATGATAACTTCCCTACTCATGATATGACACTACTTGATAATAAAAAGGTAAAAGATAGTGATGATGTGATACCGCAGCACTCCCCCAAGCTTGGAACAAACCAAGGGGATGCCAATACCGATGATGAATTACTCCTTCGGTGGTGATGAATTCTTCCCATCATCAGACTTCCAAGGAAGAGGTTCTCCATCAACAAACGACATCTTGGTCTCCGGAATCCTGAAACTAGTAGCATAACTTATGTGTTTAAACCTGTTTTCATACTCACAGTTTTGATTATGAACATCATAGAGTTGAGCTTGGAGTTTGTTGGTAGTGTCGTGAAGCGAGAAGATATCATCCCACAACTTTGCAGTTTCCTTCTTGTGTCCATCAATAAGTTCACACACAATCTTGTGGAAGATGTCCACTTCACGCTCAGCCATCTTCTTGTAGTTGAAGACCCCTTGTTCTAGTTTCTCCACCCTGTCTTCCAAGCTTCCTTCTCCTTTAGGACCCCGGACATCTTTGATCTGCAAATCTCCATCTACGAGCAGCAATTCCTTGGGGTGCATCTTCAGCTCGTTCATGTACGGGTTGACGACGTCCTCAAAGAAGCTGTCCTTTGGAGTTCCCGACGAAGACATGACGGCTCTAAGTCCGAAGCAGATCCTAGCAAAAAACAGCTCGAAACAAAACACGACGAGAAAACGATATACGGACCTCCAGGGGTCCGGGGGGTTATGTAGCAGTAATTTTCACGACAGAAGGAAAGTACCAGGTCGAACAAGAGTCGGAGAGGGACAACGAGGCGCTGTCCTCATAGGGCGGCGCGGCCAGGCTGGGGCCCGCGCCGGCCTATGGGGGCACGCCCTCGTGCGTCTCCTCCACTCCGTTTCGATCTCGTAATTTTTCATATTTTCCAAAAATAGCAAAAACATAGTTCGGAAAGTAAAACACAGACTTTTTTATTACCAGTACTGTTACCTATTCAAAGTTGAACTCTCAAGAACTGTCAATTTGACCTTTGATGAAAGCTTCTGGAGTCACCACTTGAATAACATCAACATCTTCATTATAAGAATCTCCAGAAATATAGTGCTTGAGTCTTTGTCCATTCACTACTTGTGTGGCATCACGTTGTAGAGAGCTAATTTTAATTGCCCCTGAACGATACACCTCCACAATGATATATGGTCCTTCCCACTTTGAGAGTAATTTCCCTGCAAAGAATCTGATACGAGACCGATACAATAGGACTTTATCTCCAACATTAAATTCTCTTTTGATAATTCTTCTATCATGCCATTTCTTAACTTTCTCTTTAAAGAGTTTAGCATTTTCATAAGCTTCACTTCTCCATTCATCTAAAGAACTCAATTGTAGCAATCTCTTCTTACTGGCAAGTTTAGGATCTTTATTTAGTTCTCTTACAGCCCAATAAGCCTTGTGCTCTAGTTCTAAAGGTAAATGACAAGCTTTCCCATAAACCATTTTATAAGGCGACATACCCATAGGATTTTTATAAGCAGTTCTATAAGCCCATAATGCTTCCTTAAATTTAATAGCCCAGTTCTTTCTAGATTTATTAACAGTCTTTTGCAAGATAGATTTAATCTCTCTATTTGATAATTCTACTTGCCCGCTAGTTTGAGGATGATAAGCGGAAGCAATCCTATGATTAATACCATATTTAGCTAGAGTTTTTCTAAAACCTCCATGAATAAAATGAGAACCTCCATCAGTCATAATATATCTAGGTACTCCAAATCTAGGAAAAATAATATCTAAAAGCATTTTCAAAGAAGTCTCACCATCAGCACTTTTTGTGGGTATAGCTTCCACCCATTTACTAACATAATCAACAGCGACAAGAATATGAGTGTTACCTTCTGAAGAAGGGAAAGGACCCATGAAGTCAAATCCCCAACAATCGAATGGTTCAATAACAAGAGTATAATTCATAGGCATTTCATTTCGTCTGGAGATATTACCAACCCTTTGACATTCATCACAAGATAAAATAAACTTCCTTGCATCTTTGAAGAGAGTTGGCCAATAAAAACCTGATTGTAGAACCTTTTGTGCGGTTCTATCTCCGGCGTGATGTCCTCCATAAGCACTACCATGACACTTACTTAATATCTCTTGTTGTTCATATTCAGGAACACATCTTCGCATAATACCATCCACTCCTTCTTTACATAGGTGTGGGTCATCCCAAAAATGATGCCTCAAGTCATAAAAGAATTTTCTCCTTTGCTGAGCTGAAAAGGTTGGAGGCAAGTACTTGGAAACAATAAAGTTAGCATAATCAGCATACCAGGGACTATCTCGCGAGCTCACCTTTATTGCAGCCAATTGTTCATTTGGAAAACTATCATGAACAGGAACATGATGATGAGTAATATTTTCCAATCTAGACAAATTATCAGCAACAGGATTATCAGCACCTTTCCTATCTATAATATGTAAATCAAATTCTTGCAACAGAAGTACCCATCTAATAAGCCTTGGCTTAGCATCTTTCTTTGTCATAAGGTATCTAATTGCATCATGATTAGTATGAATCGTGACTTTTGAATCGACAATACAGGATCTAAACTTGTCACAAGCAAAGACTACAGCTAACAATTCTTTTTCAGTTGTAGCATAATTTCTTTGAGCAGCATCAAGGGTCTTACTAGCATAATGAATAACATTCAATTTTTTATCTACTCGCTGTCCAAGAACAGCGCCTACAGCAAAATCACTAGCATCACACATAATTTCAAAAGGTAAGTTCCAATCAGGGGGTTCAACTACAAGAGCAGTTGTTAAGGCTTTCTTTAGAGTTTCAAAAGCTTCCTTACAATCATCATAAAAAACAAAAGGTACATCTTTTTGAAGAAGATTAGTAAGAGGCTTTGAAATCTTGGAGAAATCTTTAATAAATCTCCTATAAAACCCAGCATGACCAAGAACACTACGAATACCTTTAACATCCCTAGGATAGGGCATCTTCTCAATTGCTTCAACTTTAGCTCTATCAACTTCAATACCTCTCTTAGAAATTTTATGCCCCAATACAATTCCTTCATTAACCATAAAGTGGCATTTCTCCCAATTAAGAACAAGGTTAGTTTCTTCACATCTCTGCAAAACTTTATCAAGGTTTCGCAAGCAATTATCAAAAGAATTCCCATAGACAGAAAAATCATCCATGAATACCTCTACAATATTCTCGCAAAAGCCATGAAAAATAGCAGACATGCATCTTTGAAAAGTAGCAGGAGCATTACATAAACCAAAAGGCATACGTCTATAAGCATAAGTTCCATAGGGACAAGTGAAAGTGGTCTTCTCTTGATCCTTAGTTTTAACAGCAATTTGTGAAAACCCAGAATACCCATCAAGAAAGCAAAAATGAGTATTCTTAGACAACCTTTCTAACATTTGATCAATAAAAGGTAAAGGGTAATGATCTTTCTTAGTAACCTTATTAACTTTTCGATAATCAATGCACACTCTATACCCTACAACTACTCTTTGAGGGATGAGCTCATCATTATCATTAGGTACAACAGTCATTCCTCCTTTCTTAGGAACACAATGTACATGACTAACCCATCTAATATCAGCAATAGGATATATAATTCCAGCTTCAAGAAGTTTTAATACCTCATTCCTTAACACATCCTTCATCTTGGGAATTAGACGATGTTGATGTTCAACAACGGGCTTTGCATCATCTTCCATGTTGATGGCTGATGCGTGTAGTTGACACATCCGTTGGGAACCCCAAGAGGAAGGTGTGATGCGCACAGTAGCAAGTTTCCCTCAGTAAGAAACCAAGGTTTAATCGAACCAGTAGGAGTCAAGAAGCACGTTGAAGGTTGATGGCGGAGGAGTGTAGTGCGGCGCAACACCAGGGATTCCGGCGCCAACGTGGAACCTGCACAACACAATCACAGAACTTTGCCCCAACGTAACAGCGAGGTTGTCAATCTCACCGGCTTGCTGTAAACAAAGGATTAGCTGTATAGTGTGGATCATGATGTTTGTTTGCGAAGAACAGTAAAGAACAATTGCAGTAGATTGTATTTCAGATGTAAAGAATAGGACCGGAGTCCACAGTTCACTAGTGGTGTCTCTCCCATAAGATAGCAGATGTTGGGTGAACAAATTACAGTTGGGCAATTGACAAATAAAGAAGGCATAACAATGCACATACATATATCATGATGAGTACTATGAGATTTAATCAGGGCATTACGACAAAGTACATAGACCGCTATCCAACATGCATCTATGCCTAAAAAGTCCACCTTCAGGTTATCATCCGAACCCCCTCAAGTATTAAGTTGTAAACAACAGACAATTGCATTAAGTATGGTGCGTAATGTAATCAACACAAATATCCTTAGACAAAGCATCGATGTTTTATCCCTAGTGGCAACAGCACATCCATAACCTTAGAACTTTCTCACACATCGTCCTGCATTTAATGGAGGCATGAACCCACTATCGAGCATAAATACTCCCTCTTGGAGTCACAAGTATCAACTTGGCTAGAGCCTCTACTAGCAACGGAGAGCATGCAAGAACATAAATAACATATATGATAGATTGATAATCAACTTGACATAGTATTCAATATTCATCGGATCCCAACAAACACAACATGTAGGATTACAAATAGATGATCTTGATCATGATAGGCAGCTCACAAGATCTAACATGATAGCACAATGAGGAGAAGACGACCATCTAGCTACTGCTATGGACCCATAGTCCAGGGGTGAACTACTCACACATCGATCCGGAGGCGATCATGGCGATGAAGAGACCTCCGGGAGATGATTCCCCTCTCCGGCAGGGTGCCGGAGGCGATCTCCTGAATCCCCCGAGATGGGATTGGCGGCGGCGGCGTCTCTGGAAGGTTTTCCGTATCGTGGCTCTCGGTACTGGGGGTTTCGCGACGGAGGCTTTAAGTAGGCGGAAGGGCGGAGTCGGGAGAGTCACGGGGGCCCCACACGCTAGGGCCGCGCGGGCCCCCTCTAGGCCGCGCCGCCCTAGTGTGGCGGTGCCCCGTGGCGCCACTTCGTCTCCCCTCCAGTCTTCTGGAAGCTTTGTGGAAAAATAGGCCCCTGGGCGTTGATTTCGTCCAATTCCGAGAATATTTCCTTACTAGGATTTCTGAAACCAAAAACAGCAGAAAACAGCAACTGGCTCTTCGGCATCTTGTCAATAGGTTTGTGCCGTAAAATGCATTAATATGACATATAATGTGTATAAAACATGTGAGTATCATCATAAAAGTAGCATGGAACATAAGAAATTATAGATACGTTTGGGATGTATCATGCATCCCCAAGCTTAGTTCCTACTCGCCCTCGAGTAGGTAAACGATAACAAAGATAATTTCTGAAGTGACATGCTATCATAATCTTGATCATACTATTGTAAAGCATATGAGATGAATGCAGCGATTCGAAGCAATGATGAAGATAATGAGTAAACAACTGAATCATATAACAAAGACTTTTCATGAATAATACTTTCAAGACAAGCATCAATAAGTCTTGCATAACAGTTAACTCATAAGCAATAAATTCTTAGTAGAAAGCTTTGAAACAACACAAAGGAAGATATAAGTTTCAGCGGTTGCTTTCAACTTCAACATATTTATCTCATGGATAATTGTCAACACAAAGTAATATAACAAGTGCAATAAGTAAACATGTAAGAATCAATGTGTTTGCTTCTGGGATAGAAAGAATAGGCAAACTGACTCAACAATAAAGTAAAAGATAGGCCCTTCGCAGAGGGAAGCATTGATTACTATATTTGTGCTAGAGCTTTTCATTTTGAAAACAAGAAACAATTTTGTCAACGGTAGTAATAAAGCATATGTGTTATGTATAAAACATCTTATAAGTTGCAAGCCTCATGCATAGTATACTGATAGTGCCCGCACCTTGTCCTAATTAGCTTGGATTAACACGGATTATCATTGCATAGCATATGTTTCAACCTAGTGTCACAAAGGGGTACCTCTATGCCGCCTGTACAAGGGTCTAAGGAGAAGGTTCGCATTGGATTTCTCGCTTTTGATCATTCTCAACTTAGACACCCATACCGGGACAACATAGACAACAGATAATGGACTCCTCTTTTAATGCTTAAGCATTCAACAACAGATAATATTCTCATAAGAGATTGAGGTTTTATTGTCCAAACTGAAACTTCCACCATGATTCATGGCTTTAGTTAGCGGCCCAATGTTCTTCTCTAACAATATGCATACTCAAACCATTTGATTATGAAAATCGCCCTTACTTCAGACAAGACGAACATGCATAGCAACTCACATGATATTCAACAAAGGTAAAAGTTGATGGCGTCCCCAGAAACATGGTTACCGCACAACAAGCAACTTATTAAGAAATAAGATACATAAGTACATATTCTTCACCACAATAATTTTTAAAGCTATTTGTCCCATGAGCTATATATTGTAAAGGCAAAGAATGGAATTTTAAAGGTAGCACTCAAGTAATGTCACTGGTGGAAAAAGGGGCTTTGGTCGCGGTTGGCAACTGCCATTAGTCGCGGTGGCGCAACCGCGACCAAAGTAGCGCGACTAAAGGCCCCCCCCTTTAGTCGCGGTTCCTTACGAACCGCGACTAAAGGCCCGTCCACGTGGGCCGCAGGCGAGCGCCAGGGCGGAGGACCTTTAGTCGCGGTTCTTCTGGCCAACCGCGACTAAAGGCCTCCGCAGGGTTTAGGGTTTTGCCCCCCCTCCCCCTAAATCTGGTTTCTTTTTAATTTGTATTATTTTATTTCTTTTGGGTTTTAATTTTGAAGGAGTTTCACATATTCTACGGTACTGTATACATACATGCATATGAATGTACAATTTCAAACAAATTTGAAATTAGAACCAAAAAGAATTCAAGAGGAATATACAATATATATTCAATATCGGATGACCATATACAATATATATTCAATATCGGATGACCATATACAATTTTGAACAAGTTAGTTACAAATTCCGGTGCATATAAAGTTCTACGTCATCGTAATAGTGTTCTCCTCTAGGATCGATGACTTCCCTCGCCAACCATCCAGCTAGTTCCTCTTGAAGTGGTCGGAAGCGAGCTTCTGGACTAAGCGTCTTCCGGAGGTTATTCCTCAGGATGTTGTTCTCACACGTCTGGTCCCGCTCATTGCAGTATCTCCAGATCCTCTCACAAACATAGTATCCACATAGATTGGTCCCCGGTGGCTGAATATCCCCAGTCGTCCGCACTGCCATTTTAAAATGTAGCTCTTTTTTGAATTCACCGACCTTGGTATCTACGAACCGTCTCCAAACCCTACGAGGCAAAGAAATTAAATAAACAAGAGAGTTATTAATTAGTTACTTGATATTAGGAAATGATGAACGAAATAGGCCGATCGATATAGAGCGCAAATGAATGAAAATAATTACTTTTGCATCATTTTTCTCATGTCGGCCCAAAGCGCCGGATCCATATTCAGAGAGTCGTGGACGAGAACTGAGGAGGTCTGAACTTGAATTACCATAAGAATCCAGTGGAACCTGCGGACACGATACATGCACGATCATGCATAACTCATCGATTAGCCACATACCATGCATGGAGTAAACAAAAGAGAATGTGCTCAAGACAGAAACACTCACCCAAAATGGTAAGGAAATAGAATATCACTTTTCTGCTTTGTTTTCTAATAAACCGCCACAGGTCATCCTCCACGTCGGCGGGGTGGTGTTCTAACACATGTGAATTAACGATGTGTGGGTCAATGAACCCAACATCATGGATGTTCCTTATTCGCATTTCCCGCTTCTTCATTCTGCATAATATATAGCGTACACAACAAGATAGTTAGGACAATATATATATATATATAGTGCAGGCCGGCAATGAACGAGATGGGGTAGAAATTAATAAATCACTTACAGAACGTAGCAACTGATGATAGATTTGTCGAGGTCGCGCAGATTGAACAGCTGGAACAATTCACTCAGAGGAATTTGTACCAAAGAATGTTTGAAGTGATGCTCATATTTAACTTCCGCATAGATATAGTCTTTGGCGTTTTTATGTTTTATGTAACCCTTGTACCAATTTAGCAGACCTTTCATTTGTCGAGGTAGATCCTCTTCTGCGCAGCTCGATGAGAGGGCCATTCTTCACATATGTAAATACTACGTCCTTCATTGGCGCCTCATCAAGGCCTAACAAAGGCACGAAGAGTGATACCTAACTCGGCCGCTTGTTCTCTCGGCACTCGTTACGGTCAATGCATGTCGCCGCAGCTGCTATGATATCGGGGGCATCCGGACCGGCGGCTTGCACTATGAGCGGGGCGATCGATTGTTTACTTTGTTCCCCGAGCTGGGCAACTTCTTTCCCCCTTTCTAATTTTGTCTCGGCCTCGTCCTCCAAGGCTTTCTTCTCCGCCAACTCTTTGTTCCTCTTGAACTCGAGTGCTTGCCTACGAAGTTCACGTAAATAGTCGTCAGGCAGATTCTTCGCGGCTTGGGACGGTGTGTTCAAAAAGGACTTAGCCCACTTCTTTTGCTCATCAGAAAATACTGGCTTGGGCTCGCCCTCTCTTTTCTTCTTGCACTCCTCCTTCCATTTCTCATGCTGAGCAGCCACGGCCGCTGCATTTTCCTCGACACTAAGTTCCCAAGGCCTCGGGATGAGAGGCTTCAGTGATGGCTCTGGTATCTTTGTTTTCTTAGGTACATAAGGGTCCAGGTTAATAACCCAGGACTGCTTCTGCTTCTTCGCCGGAGGTGGATTGGGGGGCGGTACCGGTGTCTGATCACCCGCCGGACGAGGACTGGGGGGCGGCGTCGGCTGACGTGAATGAGGTGTATTAGGTGAAGCACCACCACCATTACCGCCACCGCCACCGTCACCGCCACCGCCACCGCCACCGTCACCGCCACCGCCACCACCACCACCGTACGGGGGTGGACTTGTTGGCGCCTCGCCTGGAAACTTGATAAATTTCTTCTGCCATAGAATGAACTGGCGCTTGACATCTCCAAGTCTTTTCACCCCTTCAGGTGTAGCAATGTCAATGTCCAGGTCCTCAAACCCTTGGACTATCTCCTCCACCGTCACACGAGCATAGCCATCTTGAATGGGGTTGTTGTGGTGGAGTGCTCCAGGTGGTAAGCAACTGCCGATGGCTACCTTCATGGACATGTTCCCGATAGGATAATACAGATGACATGCTTTCATCTCCTTTATATCGTCCACGGGGTAGCGAGGAGGCTCCGGTGCAGTAATTTCGACCACCAGAGGCTCCGGTGCAGTAATTTCTATCGTCGGTGCACCAGCCGGTGAGGCCTCCGTGGAAGCCACGCTGCTTCTTCTCCGCTGCTGGCTTCCGAGATCCATTGGATGATCTTCAGCATGCTGCGCCCGAGCTGCATCTCTTTCGGCGACTAGTACACTCACGGTTTTCTTCATCACATCCATTTCCGTTACCAACTTCGCCACAACATCTGCATCCCGATCCTTCTTTCTCTTACGGCTTCTGTAACCGTACGGGTCATCGTTCTGGGGGAACCCTACTTTCCACGGAATGGGCCCCATGCCTCGTATACGTCCTCCGTGTTCAGGATTCCCGAGGGCTTTTGTCAGGGCGTCGTTCTCTCTGTTGAACCTGATCCTCCCCTCTTGAGCCTCCCTCATTGCCTCAATAAGCTTTTTGGTGGGTGTAATTATTTTGCCCTGATAAACACACTCCCCTGTCTCCGGGTTCAGCGATCCCCCATGCCCGTACCACCAGCTTTTGGCCCTTGGGTCCCATCCCTCCGTACCTGGACGGATTCCTCGCGCCCTCAGCTCGTTCTCCATCTTCTCCCACTTAGGCTGCCAAAAGCGATACCCTCCTGGCCCCATTTTATGATTGTACTCCTTCTTGGCCGCATTTTCCTTATTTTTTTTCGATAGTTCAAGGAACTGCTCCGATTTCTTTTGCTTCACAAATTCTGGCCAATCATGTTGCAGTTTCTCATATTGTCCTTTGAAATCCGGAGTATTGCCCTGGTTGACAAAGTCATGGGCTAGATTTTGCTTGTATTTCCGGAATGCGTTGGCCATCCTAGAAAGAGCGAACTGTTTGACTAGCTTGCGCCTCTTCTTGTTTTCCGCAATCTTGTTACCCTCCTCATCGTATTTGCGGTATTCCGAAGGTAGAACGAAATGTTCCATAAGCTTGTTGAAGCAATCTTTTTTTTCTCTCTTATCGACAAAAGTGAAACCAACACGTGCCTTCTTTGGCTCATTCCACTCCTGGCGGGTGATCGAGACGTTGTCTCTAACAACGGCTCCGCATTGGCTGACAAACTTGGTGGCGTTCTTGCTGGGCTCCAGCGGCCTGCCGGTTGCTTCGTCGACAACATCGATGGTGCATGTTTCTCCTGCTTTCATCGTCTTGGTTGCGCCACGCTTTGACGACGTACTCGATTTTTTCGACGATCCGGCCGAGGGCTAAAATAAGAAAGAGAGTCGCGCGCGTTAGTACACACACATTTATTCAAATCAGTTAGTTTGTATCACCAGACGCTCAATATGTATATATATATACCTCGGCGCCGGAGGTGGTTGCTACTTCCAATTGAAGATCGTCGTTTATCGACGTTTCTTCGGCATCATCTGCTTGCTGACGGCGCCCTTCATCTTCACACTCAAGGTTCAGATAAGAAGAGATATCATCTTCTTCTTCTCCGGTCGGCACATATGGAATATCGCCTTTTATGATGCCGAACATATGGTCTTCAGCGTCCGGATCATAGTTGTCCAGAATCGGGTCAGCTCTATCGTCCGCCATATGTCAGTCCTGAAAACATGTAGTCAAAACAAATTAATTGTGTATATGCCAGCATTATCATATCTCTTCTACATATAAAGAGAGAGGGCGACGAGGGAGGCGAGAGGGGGGACGCAGTGATCGCGTGACCGAGAGAACAGTGGTGGTGGCGAAAGGGGGGACGCAGTGACCGCGTGACCGAGAGACCGGTGGCGGTGGCGAAAGGGGGACGCAGTGACCGCGTGACCGAGAGACCGGTGTGGCGGTGACCGAGAGGGCGGTGGCGGTGCCGAGGACACATAACCCTCGCCGCCCCCTCTCGATCCCAAATAAAATGTTAAGTTAAAATTTTGATCATTAAGTCTAATTTTTCTTAAGTTAAAATTTTGATCATTAAGTCTAATTTTTCTTAAGTTAAATTTTGTTACATATTACATATTTGTTACATATTACACGCGAGGCCGGCGCGTGCGCGGTGAGAGAGAGAGGGCCGGCCGGCGGCGCGCGGGAAGGGGGGAGGAGGAGGGCGGCAAGGAGCACGGACGGTGAGAGAGAGACCGGCACGGGGGCGGTGGCGAAAGGGGGGCGGCGGTGGCGGTGGCGCCGCCCCGTCGCTGCGAACAAAAAGCCCGCACATATACGGAGGGCGGCGAGGGCGGCGCATCGCCGCCCCTCGCTGCCCCCTCTCCGTATACGCGCGGTGCATGTCAAGTTTATATTTTTTAACTTTTTAACTTTTTTGTCAAGTTTTACTTTTTTGTCAAAGTTTTACTTTTTTTCTTAATTATCAAGTTTTATATACGTTTTTGTTAATTATCAAATTTTACTGTTTTTTTGTTAATTATCAAATTTTACCGTTTTCTAAAACTAATTAACTAGTTAAAATTAAAAAAAAACTAAAAAACTAAAAAAAGGCGTCGCGGCGCCCCATCACGATCTCTCTGTCAACGAGAGAGGGCCGCTGAGCGCGTGCGCGCGCGGCAACACAGGCGCGCCGGCGCCGGCGGGCGAGCGCGCCCGGCGGCGGCGCCGTGGGCGAGAGGGATCGGCGTGGCACAGCCGCCGGCGGCGGCGCGGTTTTCTTTCGGAGAGCGAGACGCGCGCGCGGGAAAGATTGAAGAGGGAGGCGGCGGCCGACGGCGCGGCGACGTACGGCGGTGTCGGCGGTCGGCGGTCGGCGGTCGGCGAGGGCGCGTCGGGCAGCCTGACGGCGTCTGGTGGGCGTCGTCTTCGTCGGTTCGTCTGGCGTTCTGTTCGGCGGAGGAAGAAGATGAGCGGGCCGTTCGCGCCGCGAGCTTTTATAGGGAGGACCCTTTAGTCGCGGCTGGGGACGCGAACCGCGACTAAAGGGTACCCTTTAGTCGCGGTTGGCCAGACCAACCGCGACTAAAGGGTATTTTCGCCGGGTTTTTCGTTCCCGCGCTGAAGGACCCTTTAGTCGCGGTTGGCGAGGCCAACCACGACTAAAGGTCTTTTTTCGAATTACTTTTCTTTTTCAATTCAGAAAATAAAACTAATTCATTTCAGAATCATAAAATACAAATAATATATCAAAAAATTCAGAAAAAATAAAACTAATTCAATTCAAATTCTTAAAAATACAAATAATATATCAAACAAATCAGAAAAATAAAACTAATTCAATTCAAATTCTTAAAAATACAAATAATATATCAAAAAAATCAGAAAAATAAAACTAATTCAATTCAAATTCTTAAAAATACAAATAATATATCAAAAAAATCAGAAAAATAAAACTAATTCAATTCAAAATTTTAAAAATACAAATTATATATCAAAAAAATCAGAAAAATAAAACTAATTCATTTCAATATGTTAAAAATACAAATAATATATCAAAAAATTAAGAAAAATAAAACTTATTCAATTCAATATGTTAAAAATACATATAATATATCAAAAAATTCATAAAAATAAAAATAATTCAATTCAAAAGTTCGTTGGCCCCCTCTTCCCGCCTCTTTCCGCCGACCCCCTCTTCCCTCCTCGTCTTCCCGCCATTTCTTCCCTGTCTTCCCGCCTCTTTCTTCCCGCCACCAATTGTTTCCCGCCAATTTCTTCCGGCCTCTTTCTTCCCGCCAATTTTTTCCCGCCAATTTCTTCCCGCCACTTTCTCCCCGCCTCTTTCTTCCCGCCTCCTGTCTTCCCGCTCCCATTTTTCCCGCCATTTGTCACTACATATAGGTAGCCCGGCTTGGCCAGCATCACATCTCTACAATCTCTCATCACTCTCTCATGGCTTCCACCGCACCCACTCTAACCTACCAGCAGGTGGAGGAGCTTTGCGCCTCGAACTACCCTTGCCCTCCGGGCTACCGCGTCCCTGCCGGCTGGAGCCTAAGCGCCGGCGCCGTGCCGGTCCCTCCCGTCCCTCAGGGTACTGCGCGCCGGGCGGCCATCACGAACCACTACTACCTCGACATCACGCCGGAGCAGCGGATGAATCCCCGCTGGCATCCCGATAACCAGCATACTTGGGACGCCTTCTTCATCAATCGGCGTGAGAGGGCGCTCGCCAGGTATGAGGAGGACGGTCTGCCTCCTGGAAACTTCCACGAGGCCGGCCGTCGGCTATGGTGGTACGGCCGGACTCTGCAGAGCGTCATGGACTACATCACGGCCGGCGATGTCAACACCCGGATTTTTAAGTCCGGATGCCTATTATGTCATACATCGCAATCCCAGGAAATTGTTGTTGCGAGGCATAATAGTTAAGTATCACAGTCATCATTCATTACAAACCATAATGTCTTACAACTTGGAATCACATGATCCATATTACACAAGTAGTTGACCTAATGATCAACGAACAAACACAAGTTCATAGCGGAAGCGTAAGATACAAGGACTCTCTAGTCCACAGGCCAACGCTTGACGTTAGAAGCTCCTAGTTGTGGTAGACGTCCTGCTGATCGTCCTCCTCGTACTGCTGCTCGGCTTCATATTCTGGCCATTTGAATAGCCAGGGACAAAGCCGTGAGTACTTTAAGTACTCGCAAACTAATACTAAAGTAAGTACTAGCATTGTCATAAAGGTGTTCTAAGCTCTAAGTTTATTTGCATAAAGCCAATTTTATTTCATAAACACTTTTGTAAACAACTCCTCAAGTGCTAACTAACTCAAGTGGGAACATTAGTGTCATTCCCACAACTCTGTTGTGATTCAAAGTCAAAGTCACCTTTCAAATTTCAGTTCAAAAACATATAAATTCTGATGACGGAAACAGAATGGCCTTTCCAATTGTCCATATCCGCGGACGCGGCTATTCGAATAGTTATACACTCTGCAGAGGTCGCACACTTGTGCCACAACATTTGATTACATCCGTCAGGGGTAAAACCCTGAATAATCGTAACTCAGTACGCGGATCATCAACCATTAACCTTTCGCTTACACACCCTAGTATAGGCACCTCTCCCCATGAGCTTGGCCTCCCGGTGAAAACCAACTGTTAACCCGGAACTGCATGTGGCTTGGCCGTACAATTCACCTTCAATTCACATCATTTCTCAACAACGGAGGCAGCCTCAAGCATAACCCCTATGATGTGTGTTCAGAGGGAACCCATACTAAGACACATAAATTTCAGCTAAGCCCTACCCATAATCAGGTATTGTGGGGGTACTCAAAAATTGGAAGGGTATCGCATCCAATCAATCATCAGTTTTTAGCCAAAGTCACCAAGTCAACTTCAGTGTCATATTCACCTTCAAAATCTTTCAATGGAAATGACTAGTCATTCCAAGGTTTTCACCATCATCATTTCACCAACACATGTTCCCATCTAGAGTAGTCATTTTAAAATTAGCACTAGCCACTATGTGAGAGGGTGCTAAGTAGTTACTTCTAGGCTAAGTTTGATACTCTTGTACTAACTCCATACTAATCTAGTAAATCATAAATCAAAGGTACTTTGATAAAACAAAGGTAAATAAAGCTTGTAAAGTAAAACTGGAAATAGGATCATAAACATAAAGTAAAAGGGGGCAATGCCTTGCTCAAGGTGAGCTTTGCACTTTGCAAGAGTATTATCTTGCCTTGGTTGGAAAACTGGTCAAAGTGGTCTTCTTCTTCCTGGAAGTAGACCTCCTCCTCCTCCTGGTACTCCTCGGTACTAGCGTCTAAAATACGAATACGGGGTACACAATCATCACACCAAACTAATCTACTAAACTAATGCACAAGCATGGTTCACACATTTAAACTAGCATCACTATTTACTATTAAGTTGGTGGATGTGTTTTTCTTATTATTTAAGAAAAATAATTTCCTCTCATACTAACTTAAATGTTACTTTGAATTAATTAGAGAAATAATTTCCTCTCCTTATCTTATTAAGATTTAATTTCTCTTATGCATAATGGGTGACCTAGGTTGACCCAAGTCAACCTCTTCACACTTAGCATTTGGAGAAAAAGATTTAAATGAGGTGAGCACCTCATACTATTTAATTCTATCATAACAAAGATTTAATATCACCACAATTCCTATGGGACCTAAATAACCAGAGTCTCCACTTCATTTGGAAATTGTGGTGACAAGATTTAAATGAGGGAAAATCCCACATAAGATTTAGTAATAGTTTTGGACAATATCTTTGACTAGAAAATGGCCATAGGGCATTTAAATCAACTAAACCATGATCATTCAAAGTAGGCAAGGCATATTTTTGTAGAAACAATTAGTATAAGTGAAAAGTGAAAAATTGGAGGTGGAATTTACTGAAAAGCTTTTATGGTTGATTTTTAAGAATTATTATAAGGCAGAAAAGTCCCTGCCTTGTTTATTTTGCCATTTTAATTCTACAAAAGATCTAGGGTTCTAGTCAGTGGCAAAGTGTAGATAATTTCCTAAGGTTTCCAGAAACATAAAGTTTGCAAAATTTGGCTCAGCAGATTTGTCACAAATGAAATTCAAAGTTTGCAACAGATTGTGTATTTTATTTAATTTCCAATTTTGAATTCAAATAGGTGGGCTTGCGCGGGAAACGAACTTGGGCCGGCCCAGTACTGCGTCTAGCGCAGTGGGCCGTCTGACCGCGTGGGGGCCACGCGTCAGTGGGACTTAAATCCCGAAGCGGTACGCGCGGGCTGGCGCCGTAGGATTAGGCGAGGATCGGACGGTTGGGGTGCGTCGTCGTCGACGGCGAGACAGGAACTCACCACGACGGCGGCAGGGGGTCGGCGAGCTCGTCGGAGCTCCGGCGGTCGAGGGCGAGGTGCACAGCGACGTTGTCGACGACGGTGAAGCAGAGGGAAGCAGCGGCGTCTCCAATGGCGGCCTCCTGCTCCGGCGGTCTCCGTGTACGGGCGGCGGCTTCGATCTTGCGATTGGCGGTCACCGGCGGCGTAACTATGAAATTGAGGTGGCAGGGGGAGTTCTGAGGAGGTGTGGAGTCGATTGGTGTGCTCGGTTTGGACGGAGGAGTCCTCCTTTTATAGCGGCGAGGGGAGGCTGTGGCGTCCGGCTAGGTTCGCCATGGTCGCCGTCGGTCCAGGGGCGCGAAGAGCCAAGGCGTGGGCGCGGAGTGTTGGCGACGTCCATGCGGTGCTGACGCGCTTGATTGTGAGGAAAACGAGGCACTACAGCGGCGGCGATCGTGATGGGAGCTTGCGGGCCATGGCGGAAGGGCGTGGAAGCTCACGTCGTCTGCGGCGTTCCCGCGGTCCAGCGAGCGTGTCCAGGCGTGTCACGGTGAGGTGAGGCGTCGACTGGTGGTGAGCGTGAGGGCTGAGGCGATGCGATGACGCGGGGCTCGTCACGCTCTGGCGCGTCCAGAGGGAGTGCCATGCGCGCTCTGGCGCGGCATGGGCAAGTCCTGGGCGCGTCTGGGCGCTCGCGTTCTGACGCGTGTGAGCCTGGTCTCGGTCAAGGGCTGGCATGAGCTCGTCCAGAGAGGTGAGAGGGAGACGTTTGACACGGTGTGGCATGCTGGAGATGGCCAGGTGAGAGGATGGCACGATGAGGCCATGCCATGCCACGGCATGGCATGTTTGTGTTGTTTTAAACCAAACATTGGTCAGTGCAAGTGGTGGTGATGGTGTGGTGAAGTGAGAGGGATGCTCCAGGGTGCAGAGAAGCAAGGTTGGACCAAGTCTATGGTAAAAATTGAGGTATGGGCTCAAATTGATACTCTGCCTGCCAAGTGCTCGACAGAATGCCCGCAAGAAAATTATTTTCGAATTTTGGAAATCTTTTTGGTGGGTTGAAATCAAATATTGAATGGAGCATTTTGGTGGTGGTGGTGGTCAAAATGGATTTGATATGCAAAATCACATTTTGCATATGATCTTGTTTTTGTGAGAAAGTTCCAACTTTGCTTGCTTCCCATTTGAAATTGGTGATGAATTTGAGGTGCTGGTTTTGGGCAAAGTTGTAGTGCTTGATGTTGTCTTGGATGAGGTGAAAAGAATTGACAAAGTTTAGAAGTGGAAAGAAGAGAACCAGGGGCTCAAAGTGGCCATCAGGTTAAAAATGGCACAATTGACCATATTGCATGTATGTTGGAATTTGAATTTGATTTTGGTTTGAGTTGAGTTTCTTCACTTCCAAAAGTATTTAAAAGTGTTTAGTAACCATCTTCAACCAATGGTGCAAGCCAAAGTGGTCTAGGTTAAGATTTGCAAAAATGGCATAGGCCTTATGTGTGTGTAAAGTTGAGTTTTATTATTTCTTTTCTATTTTCTTTTTATTTGACTTTGGGTGATCAAGTGATCATTGCTAGGGTTTTAGAGTGAGAGAGAACACATGAGCAAACATCATGGCAATTGCACACTCAAAATAATTCACAAGGTGATCTATATGCATAGACCTATATGATGAGAAAAAGTTTTTGTTTGCCCCAATTTTTGGATTCTTGAAATCTCTCTTGTTCATTTTGTTGAAACTTGGGATGTTACAAACCCTTCCCCCTTACAAAAGATCTCGTCCCGAGATCTAGAGAAAACTAGGTACTAAAGAGATTTGGGTACTCTTTCTTCATATCTTCCTCGCGTTCCCAAGTTGCTTCTTCTTCGGTGTGGTTACTCCATTGTATTTTCAGGAACTTGATACTTCTGGTGCGGGTGGTCCTGAATGCTTCTTCAAGGATGCGAATAGGCACTTCGCGGTAGGTTAGGTCCTTGTTGATATCAATGGCTCTGTGGTCTATGTTCTTAAATACTTCGGTCTTCTCAGGCACTTCTAGACACTTCCGAAGCAGTGAGATGTGAAACACATCGTGTACGGCGGACATCTCTTCCGGTAGTTCCAACTGATATGAGACTTCTCCTCGGCGATCTAGAATCTTGAATGGTCCGACATATCTGGGGGCGAGCTTTCCTTTGAGTTGGAATCTCTGCATTCCTTTGAGGGGTGAGACTTTGAGATACACAAAATCTCCGATTTCGAATGTCATCTCTCGGCGTCTCTTGTCGGCGTAGCTCTTCTGTCTGGATTGGGCGGTCTTGAGGTATTCGCGGATCTTGTGCACCTTCTCTTCGGCTTCGCGGAGAACATCGGGGCCGAAGACTTGACTATCTCCGACTTCCGACCAGTTCAGAGGGGTACGGCATTTCCTTCCGTACAGGACTTCAAAGGGGGCCATCTGTAAGCTGGCTTGATAGCTATTGTTGTAGGAGAATTCTGCATATGGTAGGCAGTCTTCCCATTTGGATCCGTACTCTAGCACACAGGCTCTCAACATATCTTCTAGGATCTGGTTGACTCTCTCAGTCTGTCCGTCAGTCTGTGGGTGGTATGCTGTGCTGAAATTCAGACGGGTTCCTAGTCCTTCATGCACTTTCTGCCCGAATCTTGAGGTGAATTGTGATCCTCTATCTGACACAATTGACTTCGGGGTTCCGTGCAGGCTGACTATTCTGGATATGTATAACTCAGCTAGCTTTGGGCCTTGGTAGGTGGTCTTGACAGGGATGAAATGGGCAACCTTGGTTAACCTATCGATGACTACCCAAATGGAGTCATTTCCTCTGCTAGATTTGGGCAATCCTGTGATAAAGTCCATACCGACAGAATCCCATTTCCACTCAGGAATCTGCAAAGGTTGCAACAGTCCTGCGGGTCGTTGATGTTCTGCTTTGACTCGCTGACAGATATCACACTTGGCGATGTAGCTTCCTATCTCTCGCTTCATTCCGTGCCACCAGAATTGTTCCTTCAGGTCTTGGTACATCTTGGTACCTCCGGGGTGGATTGAGTAAAGGGTGTCATGGGCTTCTTGCAGAATGACTTGCTTCAAGTCAGAGTCCGAGGGTACGCAGAGACGTTCTTTGTACCAAAGAACTCCGGCTTCGTCTATGGTGAATCCTGGTGCCTTTCCTGCAGCTATCTGACTCTTTATTCCGTCAATGCTGGCATTTCCCTTCTGGGCTTCCTTTATCTGGCTCATCAAGGTGGGTTGGAGTTCAATGCTGGCGAGGAATCCTTCGCTCACTAGCTCTAGTCTGAATTGTTCAAACTCTTGGTACAGGCTTGGTTGCTCTATTGCGATCATGGAGTTCAACTGACACGGCAGTCTGCTCAAGGCATCCGCTACCACATTGGCCTTGCCGGGGTGGTAGTGAATTTCCATGTCGTAATCCTTGATTAGTTCTATCCATCTGCGCTGTCTCATGTTCAGCTCTTTCTGGGTGAAAATGTACTTCAGGCTCTTGTGATCTGAATATATCTCGCATCGATTACCCATGAGGTAATGACGCCAAACCTTCAGGGCTAACACTACTGCTGCTAACTCCAAGTCATGAGTTGGGTAGTTCTGTTCATGTTGCTTCAATTGCCTTGATAGGTAGGATATCACTTTGCCTTCTTGCATCAACACACATCCAAGTCCAGTCTTGGATGCATCACAATAGACATCAAATGGCTTGGTGACATCGGGCATGATCAGTATTGGGGCTGTTGTCAATCTGAGCTTGAGTAGCTGAAAACTTTCTTCACATTTGTCATTCCAATCAAATTTCCGGTCCTTCTTCAGCAGTTGAGTCATTGGTCTTGCGATGCTTGAAAAACCTTCAACGAATCGGCGGTAATATCCCGCCAATCCTAGAAATGCTCTGACTTCAGTCTGGGTGGTTGGGGCTTTCCATTCCTCAACAGTCTTGATTTTTGCGGGATCCACGGCAATTCCTCCTGCAGACAAGATGTGTCCCAGGAATCCCACTTCTCTCAACCAAAACTCACATTTGCTAAACTTGGCGTACAACTGATGTTGCCTAAGGGTTTCTAGAACCACTTCCAAGTGTTGCTCATGTTCTTCTTCTGATTTGGAGTAGATAAGGATGTCGTCGATGAAGACAACAACAAACTTATCCAGGAATTCCATAAAGATCTTATTCATGAGGTTCATGAAGTAAGCGGGGGCATTGGTCAGTCCAAAGGACATGACATTGTACTCATACAGTCCATATCTGGTGGTAAAGGCAGTCTTTGGAATATCTGTTGCTCGGATCTTCAGTTGATGGTAACCTGTCCTCAGATCAATCTTTGAGAAAACTTGGGCACCGGTTAGCTGGTCAAACAGATCTTCTATCTTTGGCAAGGGATATTTGTTCTTGATGGTGACATCGTTAAGCTTACGATAATCCGTAACCAAACGAGTGGCACCGTCCTTTTTATCCACAAACAAAACTGGTGATCTCCAAGGCGACGCACTTGGTCGAATCAGACCTTTGTACAGCATATCATCCAGTTGCTTCTTCAGTTCCATCAACTCTGCGGGGTTCATGCTATAGGCTCTCTGGGCTATAGGTCCTGTTCCAGGGATTAACTCGATGAGAAACTCGATATCCCGATCCGGGGGCATACCGGGTAGATCATCCGGAAACACATCAGGGTATCGACAAACGACCCTGATTTGATCCAGAGTTGGCTTTGCTACACTTTGGTTGCAGGTGAATTTTCTTGGTAGTTTTTCAGATAGGTGTTCTATTATTATTCCGGTGCTACTTGTCATGGTGATGGCCTTCTTGGCGCAGTCTATCAATCCATGATGTTTCGCCATCCAGTCCATACCCAGAACTACTTCCAATCCTTTTGTTCCCAGAACAATCAAGTTTGCATAAAAGTCTATTTCATGGATTCTGATGGGTACATCTTTGCAAAATTTTCTAGCTTTAGTGGTTGACCCAGGTATTTGAACTACCATGACATGTTTCAAGCTGATTGGTTGAATCTTACTAGTGCACACAAAATCTTCTGTAACGAACGAATGCGATGCTCCAGAATCAAACAACACTCTTGCTGGTATTGAGTTAACAGAGAACATACCCAGCACCACGTCAGGTGCTTCCTGGGCTTCCTCAGCATTCATGTGGTAGAGGCGACCTCCACGGTTGTTCGGGTTGTTGGGGACGAACTTCTTGCCGGTGGAGACACGGCGTTGCTGCTGAGCTGGTGGTGCGGGGTTGCCTGCGAGCTTGGCGAGCCTCTTGGGACACTCATTGGAGTAATGCCCCACTACACCACACTCATAGCAAGTGATGGTGGTCTTGTCCTGCTTGTTTGCGACGGGGATTGCATTGCTCCCGGTCCTTGGTGCGGTGTTGGAGTTGTTGTTGCTGTTGTTGTTGTTGGGGGCTCTCGGCGGAGCACGGTTGAAGTTGTTGTTGGTGTTGTAGTTGCTGTTGTTGTGGTGGCCTCCTGGCCTGGGATTTCCTCCACTCCGGTTCTGATAAACCGGACGTGACATCTGTGCATTGGGCTTGTTGGTCCTGAAGCCTCCGCCTGAGTTGGGGCGGTACCTTGGGGCATTGCTAGGCCCACTCTGATTCATCATGCGGCGCTTGCGGTTCTCACTGGCTTGGTGCAGTTTGCCTTCCATCTGGATGGCGGAGTCAACAAGGGCTTCGAGGTCGGCAAAGGGGATGTTGATCAACACAGTCTGCATCTCATCATGCAGTCCGTTCAGGAACCTTTCCTTCCTCTTTTCAGTAGTGTCGGTCTCATCCGGGGCGTACCTTGACAGTGTGAGGAACTTGTCGCGGTATTCCACCACGGACATCCGGCCTTGCTTCAGTTCACGGAATTCATCTCTCATCTTCTTTATCAGACCCGGGGGCACATGGTACTTGCTGAATTTGAGCTTGAAATCAGTCCAAGTCATGAACTGTCCCGCGTTCATGGCACGGGTGCTTGTCCACCAAGCTCTTGCGGGTCCTGCTAGGTAGTGCGTGGCAAACAGCACTTTCTCATTCTCTTCCACTCCAGCTACTTCTAGATTGTTCTCCATAGTTTGGAGCCAATCATCTGCATCAAGTGGTTCCTCAGTCTTGCTGAAAACTGGCGGGTTGGTATTCTGGAAGTTCTTGAGCTTAGATCCTGGATGATCATGGTGGCCTTGATTGTTGTTGACAAGCTGTTGGAGTGCTGCAATGTTGGCTTGCCTTTCAGCTCTTTCTGCTTCTCTATCTTCCAGCATAACTTGCAACATCTGCATCATAGCGTCTTGGTTCGTGTTGCGAGTTGGAGGGGCCATCTGAGTATTGAGATTGATCATGAGAAAAGAGGGAAATTTCTATGGCTTGTTTTGTGTTTAAGTTCAAAGCTTAAAACTTGAAGTCTTTTCATGATGACACAACCATACATTCATTCATAGCAAACAACACACATTACAAGCTAACACACTAAGGGTTTTAAGAACCCTTCTTCTCCAAGCTACGATACATGGGGCGGGATACAACTCACACCTACGATAGTGCATAAGTGAACTACTCCTCCTCCTCATCAACATCGATGGGGGTGTGGTCATCATCCTCGTCGTCCAGGAAGTCGTAGTCTTCCCCCTCGGTGTTCTCATCCTCCTCGAAGTCGTCGTCGTCACTCAGGTAGTTGCTTCCTCCCTGAATATCTTCTCCATCTTCCTCCATCTTCTTCATCTGCTCCTCCTGGGCCTTGACAGTGGCCTCAAGTGCTGCGATCTTCGCGCGGAGGCGGTCGATAGTGGCATCCTTCTTTGCGCGCTGCTGGCGGAGAGTCCTGCGGTCCTTGGCGAGCATCTTGATGCAGTCGCCCTGCTCGATGATGCGGGCGTGAGTCTGGTTGGCGTACTCACGGGAGTGGTCGAGATCCTGCTGAGTGTGGTACAGCATGAAGTCGAGGTGCTCCACATGGTGCTTCAGCTGCGGGTGCGATGACATGTCCATGGGTTCTCCAGCAGAGTTACGCCTCGCGAGGTGGGAAAAGCGAGGGTGCTGGAGTGCCTCCCCGCTCATCCCGCACAAGCGTGCGAGTCCCTCCTGAAGGCCGCGAGCAAGTCCGTCCAGCCAGTTGCTCTCCATGAAGGAGAAGAGGATCCTCTCAGAAGTGGGAGGCTCCATCTTGCCCCTCAAGTCAGCGGTGATGATCCACTGCAACTCGCCTCCTGGCTGGTTCGCGATCTGCGATCCGTGGAACTCGGGGTGCGGGCGACCAAGATGGTCGGACAGGGCGTTGAGGTCGTGCTCGAAGATCAAGCTACCCCCGTTCCCAAGCTGGTAAAACTTCGTGTTCACGGGCTCCATCTGAAAGTGAAGTAAAGGATTAAGTTAGAGAAGTGAACAAGTGTGGCAAAATTTTAGTTATCTTTCTAAGGAAGAGCATGAATGTTTTTGTTTTTCCAAAGAGCTCAAGGAGAAGACAAAGACTTACATTTTTCAGAAATACTTCATTCCTTTTTGAAACTTAATTTTTCGGAACGTCCATTTCTAACTAGGGTCTCCTAAGGTCAAACAATGGCTCTGATACCAACTTGTCAACACCCGGATTTTTAAGTCCGGATGCCTATTATGTCATACATCGCAATCCCAGGAAATTGTTGTTGCGAGGCATAATAGTTAAGTATCACAGTCATCATTCATTACAAACCATAATGTCTTACAACTTGGAATCACATGATCCATATTACACAAGTAGTTGACCTAATGATCAACGAACAAACACAAGTTCATAGCGGAAGCGTAAGATACAAGGACTCTCTAGTCCACAGGCCAACGCTTGACGTTAGAAGCTCCTAGTTGTGGTAGACGTCCTGCTGATCGTCCTCCTCGTCTTCTTGCTCGGCTTCATATTCTGGCCATTTGAATAGCCAGGGACAAAGCCGTGAGTACTTTAAGTACTCGCAAACTAATACTAAAGTAAGTACTAGCATTGTCATAAAGGTGTTCTAAGCTCTAAGTTTATTTGCATAAAGCCAATTTTATTTCATAAACACTTTTGTAAACAACTCCTCAAGTGCTAACTAACTCAAGTGGGAACATTAGTGTCATTCCCACAACTCTGTTGTGATTCAAAGTCAAAGTCACCTTTCAAATTTCAGTTCAAAAACATATAAATTCTGATGACGGAAACAGAATGGCCTTTCCAATTGTCCATATCCGCGGACGCGGCTATTCGAATAGTTATACACTCTGCAGAGGTCGCACACTTGTGCCACAACATTTGATTACATCCGTCAGGGGTAAAACCCTGAATAATCGTAACTCAGTACGCGGATCATCAACCATTAACCTTTCGCTTACACACCCTAGTATAGGCACCTCTCCCCATGAGCTTGGCCTCCCGGTGAAAACCAACTGTTAACCCGGGAACTGCACAGGGCTTGGCCGTACAATTCACCTTCAATTCACATCATTTCTCAACAACGGAGGCAGCCTCAAGCATAACCCCTATGATGTGTGTTCAGAGGGAACCCATACTAAGACACATAAATTTCCAGCTAAGCCCTACCCATAATCAGGTATTGTGGGGGTACTCAAAAATTGGAAGGGTATCGCATCCAATCAATCATCAGTTTTTAGCCAAAGTCACCAAGTCAACTTCAGTGTCATATTCACCTTCAAAATCTTTCAATGGAAATGACTAGTCATTCCAAGGTTTTCACCATCATCATTTCACCAACACATGTTCCCATCTAGAGTAGTCATTTTAAAATTAGCACTAGCCACTATGTGAGAGGGGTGCTAAGTAGTTACTTCTAGGCTAAGTTTGATACTCTTGTACTAACTCCATACTAATCTAGTAAATCATAAATCAAAGGTACTTTGATAAAACAAAGGTAAATAAAGCTTGTAAAGTAAAACTGGGAAATAGGATCATAAACATAAAGTAAAAGGGGGCAATGCCTTGCTCAAGGTGAGCTTTGCACTTTGCAAGAGTATTATCTTGCCTTGGTTGGAAAACTGGTCAAAGTGGTCTTCTTCTTCCTGGAAGTAGACCTCCTCCTCCTCCTGGTACTCCTCGGTACTAGCGTCTAAAATACGAATACGGGGTACACAATCATCACACCAAACTAATCTACTAAACTAATGCACAAGCATGGTTCACACATTTAAACTAGCATCACTATTTACTATTAAGTTGGTGGATGTGTTTTTCTTATTATTTAAGAAAAATAATTTCCTCTCATACTAACTTAAATGTTACTTTGAATTAATTAGAGAAATAATTTCCTCTCCTTATCTTATTAAGATTTAATTTCTCTTATGCATAATGGGTGACCTAGGTTGACCCAAGTCAACCTCTTCACACTTAGCATTTGGAGAAAAAGATTTAAATGAGGTGAGCACCTCATACTATTTAATTCTATCATAACAAAGATTTAATATCACCACAATTCCTATGGGACCTAAATAACCAGAGTCTCCACTTCATTTGGAAATTGTGGTGACAAGATTTAAATGAGGGAAAATCCCACATAAGATTTAGTAATAGTTTTGGACAATATCTTTGACTAGAAAATGGCCATAGGGCATTTAAATCAACTAAACCATGATCATTCAAAGTAGGCAAGGCATATTTTTGTAGAAACAATTAGTATAAGTGAAAAGTGAAAAATTGGAGGTGGAATTTACTGAAAAGCTTTTATGGTTGATTTTTAAGAATTATTATAAGGCAGAAAAGTCCCTGCCTTGTTTATTTTGCCATTTTAATTCTACAAAAGATCTAGGGTTCTAGTCAGTGGCAAAGTGTAGATAATTTCCTAAGGTTTCCAGAAACATAAAGTTTGCAAAATTTGGCTCAGCAGATTTGTCACAAATGAAATTCAAAGTTTGCAACAGATTGTGTATTTTATTTAATTTCCAATTTTGAATTCAAATAGGTGGGCTTGCGCGGGAAACGAACTTGGGCCGGCCCAGTACTGCGTCTAGCGCAGTGGGCCGTCTGACCGCGTGGGGGCCACGCGTCAGTGGGACTTAAATCCCGAAGCGGTACGCGCGGGCTGGCGCCGTAGGATTAGGCGAGGATCGGACGGTTGGGGTGCGTCGTCGTCGACGGCGAGACAGGAACTCACCACGACGGCGGCAGGGGGTCGGCGAGCTCGTCGGAGCTCCGGCGGTCGAGGGCGAGGTGCACAGCGACGTTGTCGACGACGGTGAAGCAGAGGGAAGCAGCGGCGTCTCCAATGGCGGCCTCCTGCTCCGGCGGTCTCCGTGTACGGGCGGCGGCTTCGATCTTGCGATTGGCGGTCACCGGCGGCGTAACTATGAAATTGAGGTGGCAGGGGGAGTTCTGAGGAGGTGTGGAGTCGATTGGTGTGCTCGGTTTGGACGGAGGAGTCCTCCTTTTATAGCGGCGAGGGGAGGCTGTGGCGTCCGGCTAGGTTCGCCATGGTCGCCGTCGGTCCAGGGGCGCGAAGAGCCAAGGCGTGGGCGCGGAGTGTTGGCGACGTCCATGCGGTGCTGACGCGCTTGATTGTGAGGAAAACGAGGCACTACAGCGGCGGCGATCGTGATGGGAGCTTGCGGGCCATGGCGGAAGGGCGTGGAAGCTCACGTCGTCTGCGGCGTTCCCGCGGTCCAGCGAGCGTGTCCAGGCGTGTCACGGTGAGGTGAGGCGTCGACTGGTGGTGAGCGTGAGGGCTGAGGCGATGCGATGACGCGGGGCTCGTCACGCCCGGCGCGTCCGTAGGGAGTGCCATGCGCGCTGCGGCGCGGCATGGGCAAGTCTGGCGCGTCTGGGCGCTCGCGTTCTGACGCGTGTGAGCCTGGTCTCGGTCAAGGGCTGGCATGAGCTCGTCCAGAGAGGTGAGAGGGAGACGTTTGACACGGTGTGGCATGCTGGAGATGGCCAGGTGAGAGGATGGCACGATGAGGCCATGCCATGCCACGGCATGGCATGTTTGTGTTGTTTTAAACCAAACATTGGTCAGTGCAAGTGGTGGTGATGGTGTGGTGAAGTGAGAGGGATGCTCCAGGGTGCAGAGAAGCAAGGTTGGACCAAGTCTATGGTAAAAATTGAGGTATGGGCTCAAATTGATACTCGCTCGCCAAGTGCTCGACAGAATGCCCGCAAGAAAATTATTTTCGAATTTTGGAAATCTTTTTGGTGGGTTGAAATCAAATATTGAATGGAGCATTTTGGTGGTGGTGGTGGTCAAAATGGATTTGATATGCAAAATCACATTTTGCATATGATCTTGTTTTTGTGAGAAAGTTCCAACTTTGCTTGCTTCCCATTTGAAATTGGTGATGAATTTGAGGTGCTGGTTTTGGGCAAAGTTGTAGTGCTTGATGTTGTCTTGGATGAGGTGAAAAGAATTGACAAAGTTTAGAAGTGGAAAGAAGAGAACCAGGGGCTCAAAGTGGCCATCAGGTTAAAAATGGCACAATTGACCATATTGCATGTATGTTGGAATTTGAATTTGATTTTGGTTTGAGTTGAGTTTCTTCACTTCCAAAAGTATTTAAAAGTGTTTAGTAACCATCTTCAACCAATGGTGCAAGCCAAAGTGGTCTAGGTTAAGATTTGCAAAAATGGCATAGGCCTTATGTGTGTGTAAAGTTGAGTTTTATTATTTCTTTTCTATTTTCTTTTTATTTGACTTTGGGTGATCAAGTGATCATTGCTAGGGTTTTAGAGTGAGAGAGAACACATGAGCAAACATCATGGCAATTGCACACTCAAAATAATTCACAAGGTGATCTATATGCATAGACCTATATGATGAGAAAAAGTTTTTGTTTGCCCCAATTTTTGGATTCTTGAAATCTCTCTTGTTCATTTTGTTGAAACTTGGGATGTTACAGGCGATATCCCCCGCCTGCGCTACCCTCAGTTCGAGCCACGAGCGCCGCCCGACGACAGCGACGACAGCAGCGACGACGACGCCGGCAACTTAGAAGGCGACGACTACCAGTACAACGGCGGCGGCTATGAAGACTACGAGTATGCATATTATACGCTTAGGCAGGAGTATGACTAAATCACTCCAAATTTCATGTATGCAGGAGTATGACTTAGTCACTCCAAATTTCCTATATGCAGGAGTATGACTTAGTCACTCCAAATTTCATGTATGCAGGAGTGTATGACTTAGTCACTCCAAATTTCATGTATCATCAGTGCTATCTCGAGTCAATTGAATCATTCGAAAATGTACACCAAACACATCACGGGTAATATAATTCACATGATTCATTCAACAAAGTTTGGTACAATAAATTATTACACATCATTTCTTCCCTTGTGTCCCTGCTTGCTTACGATTGTGCCGTATCCATGGAGCATCCTCATCATTTAACTTAATGCTTGGGTCGGTGTTCACTTTGAAGGGCGGAATTTCAGCAAACATATTATAATCTTCTGACATGTCTGTCTTGTCCTCCACTCCCACGATGTTTCTTTTCCCTGAAAGAACAATGTGGCGCTTTGGATCATCGCATGATGTACTGATCGTTTTCTTATCTTTCCGTTTCCTCGGTTTGCTACTCATGTCCTTCACATAGAAAACCTGAGCGACATCTTTCGCTAGGACGAATGGTTCGTCAAGGTAACCAAGATTGTTGAAATCCACCATTGTCATTCCGTATTGCTGGTCCACCTTTACCCCACCTCCTGTTAGCTTGAACCATTTGCACCGGAACAAAGGGACCCTAAAGGAGGGTCCATAGTCAAGTTCCCATATCTCCTCTATGTAACCATAATATGTGACCTTTTGCCCATTCTCGGTTGCTGCATCAAAGCGGACACCACTGTTTTGGTTGGTGCTCTTTTTATCTTGGGCGATCGTGTAAAATGTATTCCCATTTATCTCGTACCCTTGGAAAGTCGTTATAGTCGAAGATGGTGTCTTGGCCAACATGTACAGCTGATCTACAACCTTATTGTCACTCATTAAATGTTTTCTCAACCAACTGCCGAAAGTCTCCATGTGGGCCTTCCTAATCCAGGATTCAGGCTTCCCCGGGTTGTCCGAGCGTAAAATATTCTTGTGTTTCTCAAAGTACGGAGCCACCAAGCTGGAATTGGTCAGAACTGTGTGGTGTGCTTCAGTCCGAGAATGGCCGTCCATACATATCATTGATTTCCTTCCGATCGTGCCTTTTCCACTTAGTCTCCCCTCGTGCCGCGATTGAGGAAGACCAATCGGCTTAAGGTCAGGAACAAAGTCAACACAAAACTCAATTACCTCCTCATTTCCATAGCCCTTGGCGATGCTTCCTTCTGGCCTAGCACGGTTACGAACATATTTCTTTAATACTCCCATGAACCTCTCGAAGGAGAACATATTGTGTAGAAATACAGGACCGAGAATGGAAATCTCATCGACTAGGTGAACCAGGAGGTGCGTCATAATGTTGAAGAAGGATGGCGGGAACACCAACTCGAAACTGACAAGACATTGGATCACATCGTTACAGAATCGTGGTAGAACTTCTGGATTGATTACCTTCTGAGAGATTGCATTGAGGAATGCACATAGCTTCACAATGGCTACTCGAACATTTTCCGGCAGGAGCCCCCTCAAAGCAATCGGAAGCAATTGCGTCATAATCACGTGGCAGTCGTGAGACTTCAGGTTTTGGAACTTTTTCTCCGCCATGTTGATTATTCCCTTTATATTGGACGAGAATCCTGACGGGACCTTCATACTGCTCAGGCATTCAAAAAATATGACCTTCTCTTCTTTGGTCAGAGCGTAGCTGGCACGACCTTGAAACCGTTCCGGATGCCGGTCATCAGGGTCTTTCAAACTTTGCTGGTCCTGCCGTGCTTCCTTTGTATCATTTGACTTCCCATACACGCCCAAGAAGCTTAGGATGTTCACGCAAATATTCTTCGTAACGTGCATCACGTCGATTGCAGCGGACTTCTAGGACTTTCCAATATTCTAGCTCCCAGAATATAGATTTCTTCTTCCACATGGCTACGTGCCCGTCGGCTCCTTCGGAACTGATTGTCCGCCAGGACCCTTTCCAAAGATGACTTTCAAACCCTTGACCATATCAAATACCTCAGCACCGGTGTGTTCCGCAGGGCTTCGGCCGGTGATCTGCCTTGCCGTTGTAATGCTTGCCTTTCTTTCTTACTGGATGACCTTTCGGAAGAAATCGACGATGCCCAAGGTACACGTTCTTCTTACAATTTGGCAAATGTACACTTTCAGTCTCATGTAAGCAGTGCGTGCATGCATTGTATCCCTTATTTGACAGTCCCGAAAGGTTACTAAGAGCAGGCCAATCGTTGATGGTTACGAAAAGCAACGCTCGTAGGTCAAATTCCTCTTCTTTGTGCTCATCCCACACACGGACACCAGGTCTGCCCCACAGCTGTAAAAGTTCATCAACTAATGGCCTTAGGTACACATCGATATCGTTGCCGGGTTGCTTCGGACCTTGGATGAGCACTGGCATCATAATGAACTTCCGCTTCATGCACAACCAAGGAGGAAGGTTGTAGATGCATAGAGTCACGGGCCAGGTACTATGGCTGGAGCTCTGCTCGCCAAAAGGATTCATGCCATCCGTACTTAGACCAAATCTTATGTTCCTTGCGTCGGCTGCAAAATCTTTGAACTCTCTGTCGATCTTTCTCCATTGCGTTCCATCTGCGGGGTGTCTCAACTCCCCGTCCGACTTACGGTCCTCTTTGTGACATCGCAACAACTTGGCATGCTCTTTGTTCCTGAGCAGACATTTCAACCGTGGTATTATAGGAGCATACCACATCACCTTGGCGGGAACCCTCTTCCTGGGTTTACGGCCCTCAACATCGTCACCGGGGTCATCGCGTACGATATTATAACGCAATGCGGTGCATACCGGGCATTCATTCAAATTCTCGTATTCACCGCGGTAGAGGATGCGATCGTTGATGCATGCATGTATCTTCGAACCTCTAAACCTAGAGGGCAGACAACCTTCTTTGCTTCGTACGTAGTGGCGGGCAACTCGTTATTCTTTGGAAACATATTCTTCAACATTTTCAGCAAGTTTTCAAATGCCGAGTCAGCTACACCTGCCCGTGCCTTCCATCTCAGCAAATCCAGTGTGCAGCCCAGCTTTTTCAGACCATCATCGCATCCGGGGTACAGGCGCCTTCCTGTGATCCTCTAACATGCGATCCAAATTCTCCCTCTCTTTTTCAGTTTCGCAGCGTCTCTCCGTGCATCAGCAATGGTCCGACCAAGATCATCAACGGGATCATCATCACGTGCCTCTTCTTCACCTTCCCCTTCACCTTCCCCTTCACCTTCAGCATCCTCCATGAAAGTATCACCGAAATGAGCAAGATAGCTTTCATCGATGAAATCATCCCCTTCTTCATCTTCTTCCATTATAACCCCTCTTTCTCCATGCTTGGTCCAACAATTATAGCTTGGCATGAAACCGTGCCGAAGCAGGTGCATGTGAACATCTCTTGAGGAAGAGTAACCATTCTGATTCTTACATTTAACACATGAATGAGATAACAAAACCCCCTGCTTGTTCGCATTAGCCACTACGAGGAAATCTTTCAAACCCGCACTGAACTCGCCGGAGAGTCGGTTACCGTACATCCATTGTCGATTCATCTGCATTATTATAATATAAAATATATAATTAACCATCATGCATTTGTTAAACTAACTAGCTACAAACAATATAAATTAAACAATGAACTACACACACATGCACATTTTATCAACGACACATCAAAGGTTCAAGTTGCTAACCGCGATCGAGGAGGAAAAAATAAATGAGAAAGCTCAAGTGTGGCTCCAACACTTCATATCATGTTTGTTTCATGCTCTTGGGGCATTTCATCAAACACCTTATGTGCATAAGAGGAACCAAAAGCAAACCTAACACCCACTTGTGAAGCTTGTGAAGAGAATGGCACCAAATGGCTAAGTGTTGGCTGCTGGGTGGGTATATATAGGGGAGGGGCTTTAGTCCCGGTTGGCCTGGCCAACCGCGACTAAAGGCCTTCGGGCACCTTTAGTCGCGGGTGGCCGGGCCAACCCCGACGAAAGCCCCCCCCGTGCACCAGCTGGCCACCGAGCGCCCTGGGCCCAGGCCTTTGGTCGCGGTTCGCCTCCCGAACCGCGACTAAAGGTACCATTAGTCGCGGTTCCTGCAGCATCGCGACTTATGGGGCTCACCCGAAGCCTGTTTTTCCACCAGTGTGTACTTTGGAATGGCGGAGAAATACCATGTGGTAGGTAGGTATGGTGGACACAAATGGCGTGGATTTTGGCTCAAGGATTTGGATGCACGAGAAGAATCCCTCTCAATACAAGGCTAGGCTAGCAAGGTTGTTTGAAGCAAACTCAAGTATAAAAGGTGCAACAAAGCTCACATATGAACATATTGTAACTATTATAAGACTTTACATTGTCTCCTTGTTGTTCAAACACCTCAACCAGAAAATATCTAGACTCTAGAGATCAATCATGCAAACCAAATTTTAACAAGCTCTATGTAGTTATTCATTAATGAGTACAAGGTACATGATGCAAGAGCTTAAACAAGATCTATATGAGCACAACAATTGCCAAGTATCACATTATTCAAGACATTAAACCATTTACCACATGCGGCATTTTCCGTTTCCAACCATATAACAATGAATGAAATAGTCCAACTTTCGCAATGAACATTAAAGATAAAGCTAAGAACACATGTGTTCATACGAAACAGCGGAGCGTGTCTCTCTCCCACACAAAGAATGCTAGGATCCGATCTTATTCAAACAAAAACAAAAACAAACAGACGCTCCAAGTAAAGCACATAAGATGTGACAGAATAAAAATATAGTTTCACTAGAGGTGACCTGATAAGTTGTCGATGAAGAAGGGATGCCTTGGGCATCCCCAAGCTTAGACGCTTGAGTCTTCTTAAAATATGCAGGGATGAACCACGGGGGCATCCCCAAGCTTAGACTTTTCACTCTTCTTGATCATATTGTATCATCCTCCTCTCTTGACCCTTGAAAACTTCCTCCACACCAAACTCGAAACAAACTCATTAGAGAGTTAGTGCATAATTCATATATTCAGAGGTGACATAATCATTCTTAACACTTCTGGACATTGCACAAAGCTACTGAAAGTTAATGGAACAAAGAAATCCATCAAACATAGCAAAACAGGCAATGCGAAATAAAAGGCAGAATCTGTCAAAACAGAACAGTCCGTAAAGACGAATTTTACAGGGGCACTAAACTTGCTCAGATGAAAATGCTCAAATTTAATGAAAGTTGCGTACATATATGAGGATCACGCACGTAAATTTGCAGATTTTTCTGAGTTACCTACAGAGAATTCTGCCCAGATTCGTGACAGCAAGAAATCTGTTTCTGCGCAGTAATCCAAATCTAGTATTGGCTTTACTATCAAAGACTTTACTTGGCACAACAATGCAATAAAATAAAGATAAGGAGAGGTTGCTACAGTAGTAACAACTTCCAAGACTCAAATATAAAATAAAGTGCAGAAGTAAAATAATGGGTTGTCTCCCATAAGCGCTTTTCTTTAACGCCTTTCAGCTAGGCGCAGAAAGTGTGTATCAAGTATTATCAAGAGATGAAGCATTACCTCGGGCATTGCGCCCACCTTTCTTATTCTTTTTCTTACCCTTTGATTTAGGGAATACATGTCTACCTCCTGGTGTAGAGGTGAATTTTAGGGTGCCTTCTCCCACATTTATGACTGCTCCCAATAGTTTCAGCAGGGATCTTCCGAGCGTGATTTGTCCTGTTCCTACACATTCAATAACAAGATAATCAGTGGATACTGTTCTTCCAAGAATGGTTGTATGCACACCCTCAGCTATTCCCTTAGGAATTATAACAGAGTTATCAATAAGAGTTATTCCTTCTCCCCCTTCAACGAGTCCCCAAAGTGTCAAAGATTCATAAATACTCTTGGGCATAAGGCAAAATTCAGACATAATATCACAATTGGCATGAAAAGTTTCACCACCAATAACAACTTTAATAGTAGGGTCCCATGTTGAAGGTTCAGAGTTCACTAAAAGTTGATCAAGACGGTTACGAACATAACTATAATTTTCTTTTAACCAAGATGCACTTGTCTCAAGAGTGTTTAATCTATTATAGATGCTAATAAGAGCTGATTCAAAGTTATTAGCTGAACTATGTGATGCAACTAAATTTTTTATGGCATTAAAAGCTTGATCACCGTCGCAATGAAGGAAATCTCCTCCCACTACAGCATCCAAGGCATATCTATAGCGAATCATAAGCCCAAAATAAAAATTACTAAGGAGAAAACTTAGAGTCATTTGAGGTTCAGCTTTACGATAAGAATCAAAAATTCTGGACCAAGCATCTTTAAAACTCTCCTCATCCCCTTGTTTAAAAGTGAAGACTAATTCCTCAGGTGAAGAAGTAACAGGTGCAGAGCTAGACATGATAACAAAAGTAAAAATGCAAGTAACTAATTTTTTTGTGTTTTTAATATAGAGAACAAGACAGTAAATAAAGTAAAACTAGCAACTAATTTTTTTGTGTTTTGATATAATGCAGCAAACAAAGTAGTAAATAAAATAAAGCAAGACAAAAACAAAGTAAAGAGATTGGAAGTGGAGACTCCCCTTGCAGCGTGTCTTGATCTCCCCGGCAACGGCGCCAGAAATTTGCTTGATGCGTGTAGTTGACACGTCCGTTGGGAACCCCAAGAGGAAGGTGTGATGCGCACAGTAGCAAGTTTCCCTCAGTAAGAAACCAAGGTTTAATCGAACCAGTAGGAGTCAAGAAGCACGTTGAAGGTTGATGGCGGAGGAGTGTAGTGCGGCGCAACACCAGAGATTCCGGCGCCAACGTGGAACCTGCACAACACAATCACAGAACTTTGCCCCAACGTAACAGCGAGGTTGTCAATCTCACCGGCTTGCTGTAAACAAAGGATTAGATGTATAGTGTGGATGATGATGTTTGTTTGCGAAGAACAGTAAAGAACAATTGCAGTAGATTGTATTTCAGATGTAAAGAATAGGACCGGAGTCCACAGTTCACTAGTGGTGTCTCTCCCATAAGATAGCAGATGTTGGGTGAACAAATTAAAGTTGGGCAATTGACAAATAAAGAAGGCATAACAATGCACATACATATATCATGATGAGTACTATGAGATTTAATCAGGGCATTACGACAAAGTACATAGAACGCTATCCAGCATGCATCTATGCCTAAAAAGTCCACCTTCAGGTTATCATCCGAACCCCCTCCAGTATTAAGTTGTAAACAACAGACAATTGCATTAAGTATGGTGCGTAATGTAATCAACACAAATATCCTTAGACAAAGCATCGATGTTTTATCCCTAGTGGCAACAGCACATCCACAACCTTAGAACTTTCTGTCACACGTCCTGCATTTAATGGAGGCATGAACCCACTATCGAGCATAAATACTCCCTCTTGGAGTCACAAGTATCAACTTGGCCAGAGCCTCTACTGGCAACGGAGAGCATGCAAGAACATAAATAACATATATGATAGATTGATAATCAACTTGACATAGTATTCAATATTCATCGGATCCCAACAAACACAACATGTAGGATTACAAATAGATGATCTTGATCATGATAGACAGCTCAGAAGATCTAACATGATAGCACAATGAGGAGAAGACGACCATCTAGCTACTGCTATGGACCCATAGTCCAGGGGTGAACTACTCACACATCGATCCGGAGGCGATCATGGCGATGAAGAGACCTCCGGGAGATGATTCCCCTCTCCGGCAGGGTGCCGGAGAAGATCTCCTGAATCCCCCGAGATGGGATTGGCGGCGGCGGCGTCTCTGGAAGGTTTTCCGTATCGTGGCTCTCGGTACTGGGGGTTTCACGACGGAGGCTTTAAGTAGGCGGAAGGGCGGAGTCGGGAGAGTCACGGGGGCCCCACACGCTAGGGCCGCGCGGGCCCCCTCTAGGCCGCGCCGCCCTAGTGTGGCGGCGCCCCGTGGCCCCAGTTCGTCTCCCCTCCGGTCTTCTGGAAGCTTCGTGGAAAAATAGGCCCCTGGGCGTTGATTTCGTCCAATTCCGAGAATATTTCCTTAATAGGATTTCTGAAACCAAAAACAGCAGAAAACAGCAACTGGCTCTTCGGCATCTCGTCAATAGGTTAGTGCCGGAAAATGCATAAATATGACATATAATGTGTATAAAACATGTGAGTATCATCATAAAAGTAGCATGGAACATAAGAAATTATAGATATGTTTGGGACGTATCAATGGCATGTATGAAAATAGAGGGAGAAATCCCCTTCAAATCATCAAGAGTGTAGCCAATAGCTCCTCGGTGTTTCTTCAATATTTCCAATAGCCTTTCTTCTTCAAATTCTGAAAGCTTAGAACTAATAATAACAGGATATATTTTCTTATCATCAATATGAGCATACTTAAGATTATCAGGTAATGGTTTTAAATCGAAAACAGGATCTTCCTTTGGTGGTGGTGTTGTACCTAAATCTTCAACCGGCAAGTCATGTTTAAGAATAGGTTGACGAAGGAAAATTTCATCAAGCTCATTTCTTTCTTCCCTAAAGACTTCGCTCTCACTATCCTCCAAATGTTGCTGCAAAGGATTATTAGGAGCAAGAGCAATAGACGCACACTGTTCAACTCTAAAATCATTATTAGGCAAATCAGCTTTATAAGGAGTTTTGGCAAATTTAGAGAAATTAAACTCATAAGATTCACCAGCAAATTTAGTAACAATTTTTTCCTTCTTGCAATCTATAACAGCTCCACAAGTATTTAGAAAAGGTCTACCAAAAATGATAGGACAATACTTACTAGCAGCAGAACCAAGTACCAAAAAGTCAGCAGGATATTTAATCTTACCACATAAAACTTCCACATCTCGAACAATACCAATTGGAGAGATAGTTTCTCTATTAGCTAGCCGAATAACCACATCAATATCTTCAAGTTCACAAGAACCAATTTCGTGCATTATCTCCTTGTAAAGCTCATAAGGAATATCACTAATACTTGCACCAATATCACATAAACCATAATAACAATGATCACCAATTCTAACAGATAGCATACGAACACTATTTTTTCTAGACTTATTAGGATGCCAAACAATATTAGAAGCATCTTCACAGAAAATAATATGACCATCTTCCACATTTTTAGTTACAAGATCTTTAACTATTGCAATAGCAGGTTCAACTTTTATTTGCTCTTCAGGTTCTATAGGTTTCTTTTCACTTTTATTAACTGCACTATTTATAACAGAGTACTCCTTCATTTTAGCAGGGAAAGGAGTTTTTTCAATATAAGCTTTAGGATTAACATGATCAACAATTTCAATTACAACACATTTATTTATAGATGAATCAATTTTATCTTTATACGGTTCATGATACTTATCAAAATTCTTCTTAGGCAATTCATAATGAGAGGCAAAGGCTCTATAAAGATTTGCAACAACTTGAGAATCAAGACCATAAGTAGCACTCATATTACGAAATTTATCAGTATCCATAAAAGCTTCAATGCATTTATAATCATAATTTATACCTGACTCTCTATCTTTGTCGTTCTCCCATCCTTCAGTATTCTCCTGAATCCGATTAAGAAGGTTGATACGTCTCTGACGTATCGATAATTTCTTATGTTCCATGCCACATTATTGCGTGTAAATGATCCAGAACAAGAAGTATCCAGCAAGGTCTTGTCTTGAACAAGAAAGTCTTGCATAGAAATTATCAATGATAACATTACCAGGAAGCTCATGAATGGGGCATTTGAGCATTAAAGACTTCAATCTCCCCCATGCTTGGGAAATACTCTCTCCATCATGAGGCCAGAAATTATATATGCGGTTCCGATCTTTGTGAATTTCACTTGAAGGATAGAATTTAGAATAAAATAAGGGCACAATGTCCTCCCAATCAAGAGAATCACCATTCTTCAGCAATTTATACCAATGCGCCGCTTTACCAGACAACGATATAGAGAATAGTTTCTTTCTAACTTCATCCATAGCAATACCTGCACATCTGAATAACCCGCATAATTCATGTAAAAACAGTAAATGATCATAGGTATTTTGTATGGGACCTCTTTCTCACTTGGCGCCTCATCCACTACCTTGGTAGTAGTAGTAGATTTTCCAAATAGAAATTCAAGAGAAGATCTCTCCATAATGAATTATAGCAGCAGGCAGAAATAAAATCAGCACGTACAGTAAAGGTTTCCCTTACCAATTCCACTTACCAATAGCGCTTCATTCCCCGGCAACGGCGCCAGAAAATAGTCTTGATGACCCACAAGTATAGGGGGTGTATCGTAGTACTTTCGATAAATAAGAGTGTCGAACCCAACGAGGAGAAGAAGGTGTTGACAAGCAGTTTCGATGAAGGATTCACTGTAAATGCTCACAGACAAGTATTTAGGGGGGTTTGATATAGCAGATGAATAAAGTACGAGTAAGTAAAATGCGAGAGAAATAATTGCAGCGAGTGGCCCAATCCTTTTTAGCACAAAGGACAAGCCGGGTTGTTTACTTATAATGACCAAACGTTCTTGAGGACACACGGGAATTTAGTCTAGTGCTTTCGCTTCATGTAGCTAATTAATCTTCATTGTTTTGATAAGTGTTGTGTGGGTGAACCTATGCTAATGCACCGCCCTTCCTAGGACTAATACATACTTGTGATTATACCCCTTGCAAGCATCCGCAAATACAAGAAAGTAATTAAGATAAATCTAACCACAGCCTTAAACTCTGAGATCCTGCTATCCCTCCTGCATCGATATACCAACGGGGGTTTAGGTTTCTGTCACTCCGGCAACCCCGCAATTGGCAAACGAGTACAAGATGTATTCCCCTAGGCCCATAAAGGTGAAGTATCATGTAGTCGACGTTCACATGACACCACTAGAAGAATAACACAACAACTTAAATATCATAACATTGAATATTACTCAACCATAATTCACTACTAACATTTAGACTTCACCCATGTCCTCAAGAACTAAACGAACTACTCACGAGACATCATATGGAACATGATCAGAGGTGATATGATGATGAATAACAATCTGAACATAAACCTTGGTTCAATGGTTTCACTCAATAGCATCAATAACAAGTAGAAATCAACACCGGGAGAGTTTCCCCTATCAAACAATCAAGATCCAACCCAAATCGTTACAGCGGTGACGAGGTGCAGCGGTGGAGATGGCAGTGATGATGATGAAGATGATGGTGATGATGATGGAGATGATGTCCAGCTCGATGACGGTGACGATGGCGTCGATTTCCCCCTCCGGGAGGGAATTTCCCCGGCGGATTCCTGCCCGCCGGAGAGCTCCTTTCTCTCTGGCGTTTTCCGCCCTGTAGAGGCGGCTGTGACTCTTCCCGACTATCCTCCGTAGCTTAGGTTTTCGGGACGAAGAAGTACGCGAAGGAGAGGAGGCCAGAGGGGGTCGTGGGCCCCCTCCACACAAGGCGGCGCGGCTAGGGCAGGGCCCGCGCCGGCCTATGAGGGGGGCCCATGGCGGCCCTCCTCGGCTCCTCCTTTTGGCTCCCTCCGTCTTCTGGAAAAATAGGATTTTCAATATAATTCCCGTCAATTGCTGATCTTCCGAAATATTGCATTCTGACGGTGCTTTTTCCAGCAGAATTCTGACTCCGGTGCGCGATCCTCCAATAATCATGAAACATGCAAAATAGATGAAATAACATAAGTATCATCTCTAAATATGAAATATATCAATGAATAACAGTAAATTATGATATAAAATAGTGATGCAAAATGGACGTATCAACTCCCCCCAAGCTTAGACTTCGCTTGTCCCCAAGCGAAACTGAACTCAGTAAACAAGACCACATGTTTATGGAGTGAAGAGTCGATAAATAAAATACGGACAAGAAGCATCATATTAATTCACACAAGGCATTCTAGTGAACAACTTCCCAATATGATTCATCTTGAAACAAGTAAAAGGAGATCACAAATAAAGGTGCATAGGAAATCATAATTGGTGATGGCAAACTTCGTTCTTGGTCAGAGAACATTTAACAGATTGTACTTATTTATCGAGCAGCGCTCTTATATTAAAGCTTATAGCAAAATTTGCATACTCAATCATAATAATCTTCTCATAATCATTGATAATCTTCAAAGCTATATTCATCAGATAAAACTTGTACTAAACAAGGAAGAATAAAAGGCATGATTAAATATATCACAATATAGATGGTTGGATCACAACAACTCAAATGCTTGCTTAAGATGGAGGGAAATAGGTTTACTGAATCAACATAGAATAAAAGATAGGCCCTTCGCAGAGGGAAGCAGGGATTAAATCATGTGCTAGAGCTTTTCGATTTTTGAAATCATATAGAGAGCATAAAAGTGAAGTTTTGAGAGGTGTTTGTTGTTGTCAATGACTGGTAGCGGGTACTCTAACCCCCTTGCCAGACAAACTCTCAAAGAGCGGCTCCCATAAAGTTTAATTTTTGGTTGACACTCCTTCCAACCTTTGCTTTCACAAACCATGGCTAACCAAATCCTCGGGTTCCTGCCAGCAATCTCATACCATGAAGGAGTGTCTTTTTATTTTAGTTTTATTTAGATGACACTCCTCCCCACCTTTGCTTTCTCAAGCCATGGCTAACCGAATCCTCGGGTGCCGTCCAACAATCACATACCATGGAGGAGTGTCTATTTGTAAAATTACGAAAGTTAATTAATTTGGGACTGGGAACCCCATTGCCAGCTCTTTTTGCAAAGTTATTGGATAAGTGGATGAAGCCACTAGTCCATTGGTGAAAGTTGCCCAACAAGATTGAAAGATAAACACCACATACTTACTCATGAGCTATAAAACATTGACACAAATAAAGGATGATAAATTTTTGAATTGTTTAAAGGTAGCACATGAAGTATTTACTTGGGATGGCAGGAAATACCACATAATAGGTAGTTATAGTGGACACACATGGCATGGGTTTTGGTTTAAAGGTTTGGATGCACGAGAAGCATTCCCTCTCAGTACAGGTCTTTGGCTAGCAAGGTTGATTAGCAAGCATAAGAGTTGAGGGAAACAAACAAATATACATGTGATAGAAACAATCATGCATCTTACTTGTAAGCACAAACAATTTTAACTTCAGAATACCAAGCTCATAGTTAATCAAGAAAGAAGTATAATGAACTAACATATCTACATGTATTTCCTCTTTTCTTCTTAAACTCAAAGTGTTGTTGCTATTGACCAATGCTAAGTTTGCCAAAACCAAATAGATTTACTCAATGCTCCCAAAGTGATACCAATACTAACAACAAGATTAATCACATAATAGAGATTGCAAACTAAAATAAGATGTGCAATAGGTAAATGATAAAACTTCTCATTAATATTCCATAACGATAACTCACACCAAGGGATACATAGATAACCAACTAAAGAGAGATACTTCCATACCGCAACACATCTTATATGATAACTTCCCTACTCATGATATGACACTACTTGATAATAAAAAGGTAAAAGATAGTGATGATGTGATACCGCGGCACTCCCCCAAGCTTGGAACAAACCAAGGGGATGCCAATACCGATGATGAATTACTCCTTCGGTGGTGATGAATTCTTCCCATCATCAGACTTCCAAGGAAGAGGTTCTCCATCAACAAACGACATCTTGGTCTCCGGAATCCTGAAACTAGTAGCATAACTTATGTGTTTAAACCTGTTTTCATACTCACAGTTTTGATTATGAACATCATAGAGTTGAGCTTGGAGTTTGTTGGTAGTGTCGTGAAGCGAGAAGATATCATCCCACAACTTTGCAGTTTCCTTCTTGTGTCCATCAATAAGTTCAGACACAATCTTGTGGAAGATGTCCACTTCACGCTCAGCCATCTTCTTGTAGTTGAAGACCCCTTGTTCTAGTTTCTCCACCCTGTCTTCCAAGCTTCCTTCTCCTTTAGGACCCCGGACATCTTTGATCTGCAAATCTCCATCTACGAGCAGCAATTCCTTGGGGTGCATCTTCAGCTCGTTCATGTACGGGTTGACGACGTCCTCAAAGAAGCTGTCCTTTGGAGTTCCCGACGAAGACATGACGGCTCTAAGTCCGAAGCAGATCCTAGCAAAAAACAGCTCGAAACAAAACACGACGAGAAAACGATATACGGACCTCCAGGGGTCCGGGGGGTTATGTAGCAGTAATTTTCACGACAGAAGGAAAGTACCAGGTCGAACAAGAGTCGGAGAGGGACAACGAGGCGCTGTCCTCATAGGGCGGCGCGGCCAGGCTGGGGCCCGCGCCGGCCTATGGGGGCACGCCCTCGTGCGTCTCCTCCACTCCGTTTCGATCTCGTAATTTTTCATATTTTCCAAAAATAGCAAAAACATAGTTCGGAAAGTAAAACACAGACTTTTTTATTACCAGTACTGTTACCTATTCAAAGTCGAACTCTGCAGAACTGTCAATTTGACCTTTGATGAAAGCTTCCGGAGTCACCACTTGAATAACATCAACATCTTCATTATAAGAATCTCCAGAAATATAGTGCTTGAGTCTTTGTCCATTCACTACTTGTGTGGCATCACCTTGCAGAGAGCTAATTTTAATTGCCCCTGAACGATACACCTCCACAATGATATATGGTCCTTCCCACTTTGAGAGCAATTTCCCTGCAAAGAATCTGAGACGAGACCGATACAATAGGACTTTATCTCCAACATTCAATTCTCTTTTGATAATTCTTCTGCCATGCCATTTCTTAACTTTCTCTTTAAAGAGTTTAGCATTTTCATAAGCTTCACTTCTCCATTCATCTAAAGAACTCAATTGTAGCAATCTCTTCTTACCGGCAAGTTTAGGATCTTTATTTAGTTCTCTTACAGCCCAATAAGCCTTGTGCTCTAGTTCTAAAGGTAAATGACAAGCTTTCCCATAAACCATTTTATAAGGCGACATACCCATAGGATTTTTATAAGCAGTTCTATAAGCCCATAATGCTTCCTTAAATTTAATAGCCCAGTTCTTTCTAGATTTATTAACAGTCTTTTGGAAGATAGATTTAATCTCTCTATTTGATAATTCTACTTGCCCGCTAGTTTGAGGATGATAAGCGGAAGGAATCCTATGATTAATACCATATTTAGCAAGAGTTTTTCTAAAACCTCCATGAATAAAATGAGAACCTCCATCAGTCATAATATATCTAGGTACTCCAAATCTAGGAAAAATAATATCTAAAAGCATTTTCAAAGAAGTCTCACCATCAGCACTTTTTGTGGGTATAGCTTCCACCCATTTAGTAACATAATCAACAGCGACAAGAATATGAGTGTTACCTTCTGAAGAAGGGAAAGGACCCATGAAGTCAAATCCCCAACAATCGAATGGTTCAATAACAAGAGTATAATTCATAGGCATTTCATTTCGTCTGGAGATATTACCAACCCTTTGACATTCATCACAAGATAAAATAAACTTCCTTGCATCTTTGAAGAGAGTTGGCCAATAAAAACCTGATTGTAGAACCTTTTGTGCGGTTCTATCTCCGGCGTGATGTCCTCCATAAGCACTACCATGACACTTACTTAATATCTCTTGTTGTTCATATTCAGGAACACATCTTCGCATAATACCATCCGCTCCTTCTTTATATAGGTGTGGGTCATCCCAAAAATAATGCCTCAAGTCATAAAAGAATTTTCTCCTTTGCTGAGCTGAAAAGGTTGGAGGCAAGTACTTGGAAACAATAAAGTTAGCATAATCAGCATACCAGGGACTATCTCGCGAGCTCACCTTTATTGCAGCCAATTGTTCATTTGGAAAACTATCATTAACAGGAACAAGATCATGAGTAATATTTTCCAATCTAGACAAATTATCAGCAATAGGATTATCAGCACCTTTCCTATCTATAATATGTAAATCAAATTTTTGCAACAGAAGTACCCATCTAATAAGCCTTGGCTTAGCATCTTTATTTGTCATAAGGTATCTAATTGCAGCATGATCAGTATGAATCATGAATTTTGAATCGACAATATAGGATCTAAACTTGTCACAAGCAAAGACTACAACTAACAATTCTTTTTCAGTTGTAGCATAATTTCTTTGAGCAGCATCAAGAGTCTTACTAGCATAATGAATAACATTCAATTTTTTATCTACTCGCTGTCCAAGAACAGCGCCTACAGCAAAATCACTAGCATCACACATAATTTCAAAAGGTAAGTTCCAATCAGGGGGTTCAACTACAGGAGCAGTTGTTAAGGCTTTCTTTAGAGTTTCAAAAGCTTCCTTACAATCATCATCAAAAACAAAAGGTACATCTTTTTGAAGAAGATTAGTAAGAGGCTTTGAAATCTTGGAGAAATCTTTAATAAATCTCCTATAAAACCCAGCATGACCAAGAACACTACGAATACCTTTAACATCCCTAGGATAGGGCATCTTCTCAATTGCTTCAACTTTAGCTCTATCAACTTCAATACCTCTCTCGGAAATTTTATGCCCCAATACAATTCCTTCATTAACCATAAAGTGGCATTTCTCCCAATTAAGAACAAGGTTAGTTTCTTCACATCTCTGCAAAACTTTATCGAGGTTTCGCAAGCAATTATCAAAAGAATTCCCATAGACAGAAAAATCATCCATGAATACCTCTACAATATTCTCGCAAAAGCCATGAAAAATAGCAGACATGCATCTTTGAAAATTAGCAGGAGCATTACATAAACCAAAAGGCATACGTCTATAACCATAAGTTCCATAGGGACAAGTGAAAGTGGTCTTCTCTTGATCCTTAGTTTTAACAGCAATTTGTGAAAACCCAGAATACCCATCAAGAAAGCAAAAATGAGTATTCTTAGACAACCTTTCTAACATTTGATCAATAAAAGGTAAAGGGTAATGATCTTTCTTAGTAACCTTATTAACTTTTCGATAATCAATGCACATTCTATACCCTACAACTACTCTTTGAGGGATGAGCTCATCATTATCATTAGGTACAACAGTCATTCCTCCTTTCTTAGGAACGCAATGTACATGACTAACCCATCTACTATCAGCAATAGGATATATAATTCCAGCTTCAAGAAGTTTTAATACCTCATTCCTTACCACATCCTTCATCTTGGGAATTAGACGATGTTGATGTTCAACAACGGGCTTTGCATCATCTTCCATGTTGATGGCATGTTGGCAAATAGAGGGAGAAATCCCCTTCAAATCATCAAGAGTGTAGCCAATAGCTCCTCGGTGTTTCTTCAATATTTCCAATAGCCTTTCTTCTTCAAATTCTGAAAGCTTAGAACTAATAATAACAGGATATATTTTCTTATCATCAATATGAGCATACTTAAGATTATCAGGTAATGGTTTTAAATCGAAAACAGGATCTTCCTTTGGTGGTGGTGTTGTACCTAAATCTTCAACCGACAAGTCATGTTTAAGAATAGGTTGACGAAGGAAAATTTCATCAAGCTCATTTCTTTCTTCCCTAAAGACTTCGCTCTCACTATCCTCCAAATGTTGCTGCAAAGGATTATTAGGAGCAAGAGCAATAGACGCACACTGTTCAACTCTAAAATCATTATTAGGCAAATCAGCTTTATAAGGAGTTTTGGAAAATTTAGAGAAATTAAACTCATAAGATTCACCAGCAAATTTAGTGACAATTTTTTCCTTCTTGCAATCTATAACAGCTCCACAAGTATTTAGAAAAGGTCTACCAAAAATGATAGGACAATACTTACTAGCAGCAGAACCAAGTACCAAAAAGTCAGCAGGATATTTAATCTTACCACAAAAAACTTCCACATCTCGAACAATACCAATTGGAGAGATAGTTTCTCTATTAGCTAGCCGAATAACCACATCAATATCTTCAAGTTCACAAGAACCAATTTCATGCATAATCTCCTTGTAAAGCTCATAAGGAATATCACTAATACTTGCACCAATATCACATAAACCATAATAACAATGATCACCAATTCTAACAGATAGCATAGGAACACAATTTTTTCTAGACTTATTAGGATGCGAAACAATATTAGAAGCATCTTCACAGCAAATAATATGACCATCTTCCACATTTTCAGTTACAAGATCTTTAACTATTGCAATAGCAGGTTCAACTTTTTTTTGCTCTTCAGGTTCTATAGGTTTCTTTTCACTTTTATTAACCGCACTATTTATAACAGAGTACTCCTTCATTTTAGCAGGGAAAGGAGTTTTTTCAATATAAGCTTCAGGATTAACATGATCAACAGTTTCAATTACAACACATTTATTTATAGATGAATCAATTTTATCTTTATACGGTTCATGATACTTATCAAAATTCTTCTTAGGCAATTCATAATGAGAGGCAAAGGCTCTATAAAGATTTGCAACAACTTGAGAATCAAGACCATAAGTAGCACTCATATTACGAAATTTATTAGTATCCATAAAAGCTTCAATGCATTTATAATCATAATTTATACCCGACTCTCTATCTTTGTCGTTCTCCCATCCTTCAGTATTCTCCTGAATCCGATTAAGAAGGTTGATACGTCTCCGACGTATCGATAATTTCTTATGTTCCATGCCACATTATTGATGATATCTACATGTTTTATGCATACTTTATGTCATATTTATGCATTTTCCGGCACTAGCCTATTAACGAGATGCCGAAGAGCCAGTTGCTGTTTTCTGCTGTTTTTGGTTTCAGAAATCCTACAAAGGAAATATTCTTGGAATTGGACGGAACGCCCAGGGGCCTATTTTTCCACGAAGCTTCCAGAAGATCGGAGGACTTACGAAGTGGGGCCACGAGGTGGCGCCACACTAGGGCGGCGCGGCCCAAGCCTTGGCCGCGCCGGCCTGTTGTGTGGGGCCCTTGTGTGGCCCCCTGACCTGCCCTTCCGCCTACTTAAAGCCTCCGTCGCGAAACCCCCAGTACCGAGAGCCACGATACGGAAAACCTTCCAGAGACGCCGCCGCCACCAATCCCATCTCGGGGGATTCAGGAGATCACCTCCGGCACCCTGCCGGAGAGGGGAATCATCTCCCGGAGGACTCTTCACCGCCATGGTCACCTCCGGAGTGATGAGTGAGTAGTTCACCCCTGGACTATGGGTCCATAGCAGTAGCTAGATGGTCGTCTTCTCCTTATGTGCTTCATTGTCGGATCTTGTGAGCTGCCTAACATGATCAAGATCATCTATCTGTAATGCTATATGTTGTGTTTGTCAGGATCCGATGGATAGAGAATATTATGTTATGTTGATTATCAATCTATTACCTATGTGTTGTTTATGATCTTGCATGCTCTCCATTATTAGTAGAGGCTCTGACCAAGTTTTTACTCTTAACTCCAAGAGGGAGTATTTATGCTCGATAGTGGGTTCATGCCTCCATTAAATGCAGGACGGTGAGAAAGTTCTAAGGTTGTGGATGTGCTGTTGCCACTAGGGATAAAACATTGATGTTATGTCCGAGGATGTAGTTATTGATTACATTACACACCATACTTAATGCAATTGTCTGTTGTTTGCAACTTAATACTGGAAGGGGTTCGGATGATAACCTGAAGGTGGACTTTTTAGGCATAGATGCATGCTGGATAGCGGTCTATGTACTTTGTCGTAATGCCCAATTAAATCTCACTATACTCATCATATCATGTATGTGCATGGTCATGCCCTCTCTATTTGTCAATTGCCCGACTGTAATTTGTTCACCCAACATGCTATTTATCTTATGGGAGAGACACCTCTAGTGAACTGTGGACCCCGGTCCATTCTTTTACATTGAATATAATTTACTGCAATACTTGTTCTACTGTTTTCTGCAAACAATCATCATCCACACTATACATCTAATCCTTTGTTACAGCAAGCCGGTGAGATTGACAACCTCACTGTTTCGTTGGGGCAAAGTACTTTGGTTGTGTTGTGCAGGTTCCACGTTGGCGCCGGAATCCCTGGTGTTGCGCCGCACTACATCCCGCCGCCATCAACCTTCAACGTGCTTCTTGACTCCTACTGGTTCGATTAAACCTTGGTTTCTTACTAAGGGAAACTTGCTACTGTGCGCATCACACCTTCCTCTTGGGGTTCCCAACGGACGTGTCAACTACACGCATCAAGCAAATTTCTGGCGCCGTTGCCGGGGAGATCAAGACACGCTGCAAGGGGAGTCTCCACAATCCAATCTCTTTACTTTGTTTTTGTCTTGCTTTATTTTATTTACTTTCTTGTTTGCTGCACTTAAACAAAACACAAAAAAAATTAGTTTCTAGTTTTACTTTATTTACTGTCTTGTTGTCTATATCAAAAACACAAAAAAAAAATTAGTTACTTGCATTTACTTTATTTAATTTTTGTTTATTTCATCATGTTTCCTCCTAAGTACACTCTAAAAGACATACCGGTAGGACGTGTGTCTATCATTGGGAGAGATAATATAGAAGATTTTTTCACTCATGTTAGTACCACTGAAGATTTTGAAGATAGACACTTGGTAGAACTTGCTCCTACTTATGAAATTGCTGCTGCTTCTTTAGTTCACATGTTGGAAACTAAATTTTTTAATCTTAATACTATAATCCAACACATGTTTCTCACACTTGGTGATATGGAAGAAGGGGAAAAGAAAGATTTTGTTTTAGAAACCCTTCCTAAAGAATTTGGTGGTGTAGCAAGAGAGGCTAGAAAGGTCTTTATCAAATACAATATGCTTGGCTCTTATACCAATTTTGTTAGTATCCTTGAAAAGATGGATATGGAGAGAGTAAGGTACACTAATAATATTAATGATGGTGGGGAGATTAAGACAACAATACCTTGTAAGCTCCTGGGAATGAATGACGCTCTAGAAAATAACTATGGTTGGCTTGTTCCTGAAAATTTGTTTGACGAGGATAGCAAGCCTAAGAATAATGAAAAGGGAGCCTCTGAAACTCACATAGATAAGATAAAATGCATAGTTGAGAAAACTCCCAACACCTATGTTGATGCTTCATCTCTCGATAATACTTGATATACACTTTCTGCGCCTAGCTGAAAGGCGTTAAAGAAAAGCGCTTATGGGAGACAACCCATGTTTTTAATACAGTACTATATTTTATATTTGAGTCTTGGAAGTTGTTTACTACTGTAGCAACATCTCCTTATCTTAGTTTTGTGCATTGTTGTGCCAAGTAAAGTCGTTGATAGTAAGGTTCATACTAGATTTGGATTACTGCGCAGAAACAGATTTCTTTGCTGTCACGAATCTGGGCCTAATTCTCTGTAGGTAACTCAGAAAATTATGCCAATTTACGTGAGTGATCCTCAGATATGTACGCAACTTTCATTCAATTTGGGCATTTTCATTTGAGCAAGTCTGGTGTCACTTTAAAATTCGTCTTTACGAACTGTTCTGTTTTGACAGATTCTGCCTTTTATTTCGCATTGCCTCTTTTGCTATGTTGGATGAATTTCTTTGTTCTATTAATGTCCAGTAGCTTTGTGCAATGTCCAAAAGTGTTAAGAATGATTATGTCACCTCTGAACATGTAAACTTTTATTGTGCACTAACCCTCTAACGAGTTGTTTTGAGTTTGGTGTGGAGGAAGTTTTCAAGGATCAAGAGAGGGAAATGATACAATATGATCAAGGAGAGTGAAAGCTCTAAGCTTGGGGATGCCCCGGTGGTTCAACCCTGCATATTTTAAGAAGACTCAAGCGTCTAAGCTTGGGGATGCCCAAGGCATCCCCTTCTTCATCGACAACATTATCAGGTTCCTCCCCTGAAACTATATTTTTATTCCATCACATCTTATGTGCTTTGCTTGGAGCGTCGGTTTTTTTTTGTTTTTGTTTTTGTTTGAATAAAATGGATCCTAGCATTCATTGTGTGGGAGAGAGACACGCTCCGCTGTTGCATATGGACAAATATGTCCTTAGGCTTTACTCATAGTATTCATGGCGAAGGTTGAATCTTCTTCGTTAAATTGTTATATGGTTGGAATCGGGAAATGCTACATGTAGTAATTCTAAAATGTCTTGAATAATTTGATACTTGGCAATTGTTGTGCTCATGTTTAAGCTCTTGCATCATATACTTTGCACCTATTAATGAAGAAATACATAGAGCTTGCTAAAATTTGGTTTGCATAATTGGTCTCTCTAAAGTCTAGATAATTTCTAGTATTGAGTTTTGAACAACAAGGAAGACGGTGTAGAGTCTTATAATGTTTACAATATGTCTTTTATGTAAGTTTTGCTGCACCGGTTCATCCTTGTGTTTGTTTCAAATAACTTTGCTAGCCTAAACCTTGTATCGAGAGGGAATACTTCTCATGCATCCAAAATCCTTGAGCCAACCACTATGCCATTTGTGTCCACCATACCTACCTACTACATGGTATTTCTCCGCCATTCCAAAGTAAATTCCTTGAGTGCTACATATAAAATTTACATTCTTTAACTTTGCAATATATAGCTCATGGGACAAATAGCTCAAAAACTATTGTGGTATTGAATATGTACTTATGCACTTTATCTCTTATTAAGTTGTTTGTTGTGCGATAACCATGTTCCTGGGGACGCCATCAACTATTCTTTGTTGAATATCATGTGAGTTGCTATGCATGTCCGTCTTGTCCGAAGTAAGGGAGATTTACCACTCATTTAATGGTTAGAGCATGCATAATGTTAGAGAAGAACATTGGGCAGCTAACTAAAGCCATGAACCATGGTGGAAGTTTTAGTTTTGGACATATATCCTCAATCTCATATGAGAACATTAAATGTTGCTACATGCTTATGCATTAAAGAGGAGTCCATTATCTGTTGTCTATGTTGTCCCGGTATGGATGTCTAAGTTGAGAATAATCAAAAGCGAGAAATCCAAATGCGAGCTTTCTCCTTAGACCTTTGTACAGGCGGCATAGAGGTACCCCTTTGTGACACTTGGTTAAAACATGTGTATTGCGATGATAATCCCGGTAATCCAAGCTAATTAGGACAAGGTGCGGGCACTATTAGTATACTATGCATGAGGCTTGCAACTTGTAAGATATAATTTACATAACACATATGCTTTATTACTACCGTTGACAAAATTGTTTCTTGTTTTCAAAACCAAAGCTCTAGCATAAATATAGCAATCAATGCTTCCCTCTGCGAAGGGCCTTTCTTTTACTTTTATGTTGAGTCAGTTCACCTATTTCTCTCCACCTCAAGAAGCAAACACTTGTGTGAACTGTGCACTGATTCCTACATACTTGCATATTGCACTTGTTATATTACTTTACATTGACAATATCCATGAGATATACATGTTATAAGTTGAAAGCAACCGCTGAAACTCAATCTTCCTTTGTGTTGCTTCAATACCTTTACTTTGATTTATTGCTTTATGAGTTAACTCTTATGCAAGACTTATTGATGCTTGTCTTGAAAGTACTATTCATGAAAAGTCTTTGCTTTGTGATTCATTTGTTTACTCATGTCATTACCTTTGTTTTGATCGCTGCATTCATTACATATGCTTACAATAGTATGATCAAGGTTGTGATGGCATGTCACTCCAGAAATTATCTTTGTTATCGTTTACACCGGGACGGCGAGAACTAAGCTTGGGGATGCTGATACGTCTCCAACGTATCGATAATTTCTTATGTTCCATGCCACATTATTGATGATATCTACATGTTTTATGCATACTTTATGTCATATTTATGCATTTTACGACACTAACCTATTAACGAGATGCCGAAGAGCCAGTTGCTGTTTTCTGCTGTTTTTGGTTTCAGAAATCCTACAAAGGAAATATTCTCGGAATTGGATGAAATCAACGCCCAGGGGCCTATTTTTCCACGAAGCTTCCACAAGACCGGAGGACTTACGAAGTGGGGCCACGAGGTGGCGCCACACTAGGGCGGCGCGGCCCAAGCCTTGGCCGCGCCGGCCTGTTGTGTGGGGCCCTCGTGTGGCCCCCTAACCTGCCCCTCCGCCTACTTAAAGCCTCCGTCGCGAAACCCCCAGTACCGAGAGCCACGATACAGAAAACCTTCCAGAGACGCCGCCGCAGCCAATCCCATCTCGGGGGATTCAGGAGATCGCCTCCGGCACCCTGCCGGAGAGGGGAATCATCTCCCGGAGGACTCTTCACCGCCATGGTCGCCTCCGGAGTGATGAGTGAGTAGTTCACCCCTGGACTATGGGTCCATAGCAGTAGCTAGATGGTCGTCTTCTCCTTATGTGCTTCATTGTCGGATCTTGTGAGCTGCCTAACATGATCAAGATCATCTATCTGTAATGCTATATGTTGTGTTTGTCGGGATCCGATGGATAGAGAATATTATGTTATGTTGATTATCAATCTATTACCTATGTGTTGTTTATGATCTTGCATGCTCTCTGTTATTAGTAGAGGCTCTGGCCAAGTTTTTACTCTTAACTCCAAGAGGGAGTATTTATGCTCGATAGTGGGTTCATGCCTCCATTAAATGCAGGACGGTGACGAGAAAGTTCTAAGGTTGTGGATGTCTTTGTTGCCACTAGGGATAAAACATTGATGCTATGTCCGAGGATGTAGTTATTGATTACATTACGCACCATACTTAATGCAATTGTACATTGTTTGCAACTTAATACTAGAAGGGGTTCGGATGATAACCTGAAGGTGGACTTTTTAGGCATAGATGCATGCTGGATAGCGGTCTATGTACTTTGTCGTAATGCCCAATTAAATCTCACTATACTCATCATATCATGTATGTGCATGGTCATGCCCTCTCTATTTGTCAATTGCCCGACTGTAATTTGTTCACCCAACATGCTATTTATCTTATGGGAGAGACACCTCTAGTGAACTGTGGACCCCGATCCATTCTTTTACATTGAATATAATTTACTGCAATACTTGTTCTACTGTTTTCTGCAAACAATCATCATCCACACTATACATCTAATCCTTTGTTACAGCAAGCCGGTGAGATTGACAACCTCACTGTTTCGTTGGGGCAAAGTACTTTGGTTGTGTTTTGCAGGTTCCACGTTGGCGCCGGAATCCCTGGTGTTGCGCCACACTACATCCCGCCGCCATCAACCTTCAACGTGTTTCTTGACTCCTACTGGTTCGATTAAACCTTGGTTTCTTACTGAGGGAAACTTGCTACTGTGCGCATCACACCTTCCTCTTGGGGTTCCCAACGGACGTGTCAACTACACGCATCAAAGGTCCCTTTTAAACTCTTCTTTGTTGCGTGTAAATGATCCAGAACAAGAAGTATCCAGCAAGGTCTTGTCTTGAAAAGAAAGTCTTGCATAGAAATTATCAATGATAACATTACCAGGAAGCTCATGAATGGGGAATTTGAGCATTAAAGACTTCAATCTCCCCCATGCTTGGGCAATACTCTCTCCATCATGAGGCCAGAAATTATATATGCGGTTCCGATCTTTGTGAACTTCACTTGGAGGATAGAATTTAGAATAAAATAAGGGCACAATGTCCTCCCAATCAAGAGAATCACCATTCTTCAGCAATTTATACCAATGCGCCGCTTTACCAGACAGCGATATAGAGAATAGTTTCTTTCTAACTTCATCCATAGCAATACCTGCACATTTGAATAACCCGCATAATTCATGTAAAAACAGTAAATGATCACCAGGATGGACAGTTCCATCCCCTTCATAGCGGTTATCCATAACACGTTCAATAATTTTAATAGGTATTTTGTATGGGACCTCTTTCTCACCTGGCGCCTCATCCACTACCTTTGCAGTAGTAGTAGATTTTCCAAATAGAAATTCAAGAGAAGATCTCTCCATAATGAATTATAGCAGCAGGCAGAAATAAAATAAGCACGTACAGTAAAGGTTTCCCTTACCAATTCCACTTACCAATAGCGCTTCATTCCCCGGCAACGGCGCCAGAAAATACTCTTGATGACCCACAAGTATAGGGGGTGTATCGTAGTACTTTCGATAAATAAGAGTGTCGAACCCAACGAGGAGCAGAAGGTGTTGACAAGCAGTTTTGATGAAGGATTCACTGTAAATGCTCACAGACAAGTATTCAGGGGGTTTTGGTATAGCAGATGAATAAAGTACGAGTAAGTAAAATGCGAGAGAAATAATTGCAGCGAGTGGCCCAATCCATTTTAGCACAAAGGACAAGCCGGTTTGTTTACTTATAATGACCAAACGTTCTTGAGGACACACGGGAATTTAGTCTAGTGCTTTCGCTTCATGTAGCTAATTAATCTTCATTTTTTTGATAAGTGTTGTGTGGGTGAACCTATGCTAATGCACCGCCCTTCCTAGGACTAATACATACTTGTGATTATACCCCTTGCAAGCATCCGCAAATACAAGAAAGTAATTAAGATAAATCTAACCACAGCCTTAAACTCTGAGATCCTGCTATCCCTCCTGCATCGATATACCAACGGGGGTTTAGGTTTCTGTCACTCCGGCAACCCCGCAATTGGCAAACGAGTACAAGATGTATTCCTCTAGGCCCATAAAGGTGAAGTATCATGTAGTCGACGTTCACATGACACCACTAGAAGAATAACACCACAACTTAAATATCATAACATTGAATATTACTCAACCATAATTCACTACTAACATTTAGACTTCACACATGTCCTCAAGAACTAAACGAACTACTCACGAGACATCATATGGAACATGATCAGAGGTGATATGATGATGAATAACAATCTGAACATAAACCTTGGTTCAATGGTTTCACTCAATAGCATCAATAACAAGTAGAAATCAACACCGGGAGAGTTTCCCCTATCAAACAATCAAGATCCAACCCAAATCGTTACAGCGGTGACGAGGTGCAGCGGTGGAGATGGCGGTGATGATGATGAAGATGATGGTGATGATGATGGTGATGATGATGGAGATGATCCAGCTCGATGACGGTGACGATGGCGTCGATTTCCCCCTCCGGGAGAGAATTTCCCCGGCGGATTCCTGCCCGCCGGAGAGCTCTTTTCTCTCTGGTGTTTTCCGCCCCGCAGAGGCGGCTGTGACTCTTCCCGACTATCCTCCGTAGCTTAGGTTTTCGGGACGAAGAAGTACGCGAAGGAGAGGAGGCCAGAGGGGGTCGTGGGCCCCCTCCCCACAAGGCGGCGCGGCCAGGGCAGGGCCCGCGCCGACCTATGAGGGGGGCCCATGGCGGCCCTCCTCGGCTCCTCCTTTTGGCTCCCTCCGTCTTCTGGAAAAATAGGATTTTCAATATAATTCCCGTCAATTGCTGATCCTCCGAAATATTGCATTCTGACGGTGCTTTTTCCAGCAGAATTCTGACTCCGGTGCGCAATCCTCCAATAATCATGAAACATGCAAAATAGATGAAATAACATAAGTATCATCTCTAAATATGAAATATATCAATGAATAACAGTAAATTATGATATAAAATAGTGATGCAAAATGGACGTATCACTCATCAACCAGACTTTCAAGAGCGGATCCCATGAAGGACGTTATCTCTACCAGCAAGGTAGATCATCCCTCTTCTCTTTTGTTTACACATATATTTTAGTTTCATTATGGATGACACTCCCCCCAACCTTTGCTTACACAAGCCATGGCTAACCGAATCCTCGGGTGCCTTCTAACATTCTCATACCATGGAGGAGTGTCTATTTGCAAGATTAAGTTGCTTACTGATAGATCAGGGCAAAACATGTGAAGAGAATAATTAATGCAAGTTAATTAATTGGGGCTGGGAACCCCGTTGCTAGCTCTTTTTGCAAAATTATTGGATAAGCGGATGTGCCACTAGTCCATTGGTGAAAGTCTGTCATGAGTAAATGACAAGGTTGAAAGATAAAACACCACATATTTCCTCATGAGCTATAAAACATCGACACAAATTGAGAAGTATTTTGAAGGTTTAAAGGTAGCACATGAGAATTTACTTGGAATGGTTTGAAATGCCATGCATAGGTATTTATGGTGGACACTTTGGAATAACTTAGTTTTCAGGGGTTTGGAAGCACGAGCAGCGTTCCCCCTCAGTACAAGTGAAGGCTAGCAATAGACTGGGAAGCGACAATCAAGAGAGCAATAACTGTCATAATCATGCTTGCGACAAAATAAATTAACAGAGGCATAAAAGTGATACAAGAACTCTGAGGCAAAGTAAATCATCGAGGCTTAATTGACTTTGTTCAGTCATATGCATGCGTGAGCATGTGCCAAGTCGATTCAAGTGAATTATTCAGAGGAGGATACCACAATGTCATATCTATCTATGAATAAAGCAATGCAAGCAAATATTTATGACATGCTACTCATATTAATAAATTGGAGCTAAACATGAGAGATCATGAACTACTAAACTTTCATTAAATGACATATACCTCACATGAACCAACTAAGCATGCTCACACGGATGAGTATATGTACAAACATGAAAACAAATAGAGTTCATACCAGCCTCTCACCACAGTCAAATCGTCGTAGATCGTCATTATTGCCTTTTACTTGTGTAGCTTGAATAATATGAAGTGAAAACCAAGCTCCAGCCACCGGAGACCGCTGAAATCCATAATGAACTTTACAAAACCAAAGAAGAACAGCAAATATTTTTGGTGTTTTCGAATTGGAAACAAGAACAAAAGGAAACAAGCAAACGAAGCAAAATCTTTTTGGATTTTTTTCATAGCAAACCAACGATAGAAAATAAAGCAAAATAGGAACAAGAAACCAAGATAAACAAATGGTAAACAGAAACAACAGAAATATTTGTGGTCTTTTTGTGTTTTAGGAAAGGAACAAAGCAAAAACAAGAGAATGAAAACTAAAAGAGTCACATAAACATAAAGTAGCAGAAATTCGTCAAACTTGACAGCAGTACAGTAATCTATTTTTACGAAAATATTTCGTTGCTCAACTCTAAAAGTGCTCAACTAATGAAAGTTAGATAATAACCTGGGGAACACGCACAAAAATTGGCTTCGCAAAATAATGTTCTGGCTGTTTTTGGGAATTTTTTTGGTATCAGTCCAGAATCTGTTTTTCAAACAGCACTTCCCCAAATATCATCTCTCTCTTATTAGAAACCACCTTCAGAAGCTAAACAAGTATGTACAAGTATCCAGCAATTGTAATATGCAATGAATGAGTGATGCCGGCATACCTCCCCCCCAAGCTTAGTCTTTTGGCCTAAGTGGAGATCAACCCCAGCGAGGGACAGGGTTCCACGCCGGTGGATCGTACATGGTGTGGTCATAATAAGGTCCCTGTGCAGAAGAAAAGGGTGAAGGCTCTGCATGATCAAAATGTTGATGTGAAGAGCTCGCTGCATCGGATGACAAGTCGAGGTGTTCCTCGGCCTCCTCCGTGCCGTCCCCTGCATGATGGCCATCCCCCTCTATGTATGCATTTGGTTCATCTTCCGTGACTGACCAATTTTTCCTGGAATCAAGGTTAAACAAAGCAGGTGCAGGCAATCATACTAGCTTTTCAGTTTTTTTATTTGTTCTCCAATTTTTCTTGTAAAATGTTATCTTATAAGACAGGTTACTCAAATTAGACCAATCAGAAACAAAGTCATGTTTTATCATGGAAACAATATCAAGTTTCTCTATGGAGAGCTGAACATCAAGAGGGTGAGGTTCTACACCATGCATAGCTAGCAAACGAGGCGATGAGACCTCCACAAATTCCTCCTTTATCACGGTTAGTAGAAAGTCTAAAGGCTATCAAAGCACTCAAATTATAAGTCCTATCACATTGCAATGCAGCAGCTAGGAAAGCCAAATCCTGGATAGATAACTTATTTGCATTTTTTCTAGCAAGAACGCACTTGGTGATGAAGTAAGCAAAGTAGCGAATAGCTGGGAGTTGAATACTCCGAATTTTACCACTCTCATCCGATAAACTTCTCCCTTGACAGATCATCTCGTAAAGTTTCAAGAGTTCCGATGGCTGCCCCCTAATCTTCTCACGCGATCCCCACTGTGGCACCTTAATAGCTGCACAAAAATCATCAAAGGGCAAGTTGATAGTTTTATTGTAAATTTTATATTGAACCATTGGGTTAAGTTGAGACCAATGGAATTCAAAATCCTACACCACTGACATGGTTAGTTTCGCATATTGGTAAGGTTCACCAACAACAAAAGTTTCCAACCCTGCATTGGAAATCAGATTTTGAACATCTTGCAAGATTCCTGCACTTCTCATAAAATCAGTGCATGGGCAGTAGGAGGGGTATACTCCCTCTTCGCAGTGAACTCTCATAACTTCTTGCACCTCCAATTCTTGTTGGTTCAGTTGGTGCCTATTCCATTCCATTTTCTGAAATTTTTCAACAATCATTATAAAAAATTGATTTGGAGACATATTAATGAGGGAAACTACTATAGGAACTTGGTAGAGTACTAAACATGCATCAAAACTAATTTTTACAACTTAGAACAAGCATGCAAGCTCACTTAACATGTTACCTACAGCAGCAAAATACTCAAGATATACTTAACCAAACAAAATCTATTTGGATAATCGGAGGAGTCACATACCGGAGAGCAAATGTGCCAAATTTCAGACAGAAATCTGGGCTGAGCAAAGAGATCGAGAAATCTTGAGCTCTTGAGAAGAAACGCGAGTGAGAGAAAGTGAGTACGAGTTTTTTCGGGAGAGAGAGTAGAATGGGAGGAAGAGATGACTTAGTGGGGCAAGGAGGGGCCCACACCACAGGGTGGCGCGCCCCCCTCCTTGGCCGTGCCGGCTCATGGGGGCCAGCCATGGGGTGCCCCACTGGTCAGCCCCAGGCACTCTCAGGTTGCTCTTCGAAAAATAAGACCAGCGGTATAATTTTTGTAAATTTTTGAGAACTTCGAAAAACGCACATTTCTGGGTGTTAAGATTATTGTTACAGGGCAGAAAAAGATTTTCAAACTTCTAAACAACTTAAGCATCTTGCAAAACAAGTAGTGCTACAGCAAGTAAAACAAATGGAGAAGGAAAGAAATGTTGTTTAGCTCTTCTATGCATATAAAATATACTTGTTAACAAGGTTGATCAAGTCTTGCCACCAAATAATTTTTACATGTCATGAGAAGAAATAAACCTCAAATCAATCATGTTACCTTATATTGTATTGATACGGATCCAATCACAAGAGTTTGATATTCTTCTTTAGGCTCATATATTGGACAATCAATATCTCCCACTTTGATAGACCTCAAATTAGAAATTGTATTAACTCCATATACTTTATCAATCCTCTTGGGAAAATAAACAGTATGTTCCTTGTCATCAACATTGAAAGTGACTTTCCCTTTATTGCAATCAATAACAGCCCCTGCAGTATTAAGAAAAGGTCTTCCAAGAATAATAGACATATTATCATCTTCATGCATTTCCAACACAACAAAATCAGTTAATATTAAGCAATTTTGAGTAACTTGAACAAGAACATCCTCACATACACCAACAGGAACAGCAGTAGATTTATCAGCCATTTGCAAAGATATATCAGTTGGTATCAATTTATCTAAATCAAGTCTCTTGTAAAGAGAAAAAGGCATCACACTAACTCCTGCTCCCAAATCACATAGAGCAGTTCTAACATAATTATTCTTGATGGAACAAGGAATAGTCGGTATACAGGTCGCTTGACTTCTTTGGAACTTTGCCATTGAAAGAGTAATTAGCGAGCATAGTAGAAATCTCCTCATTAGGAATTTTACTTTTGTTAGAGACAATATCTTTCATATACTTTGAATAAGGAGGCAATTTAATAGCATCAGTCAAAGGGATTTGCAAAAACAAAGGTTTCATCCAATCACAAAATTTATTATAGTGTTCTTCCTCCTTTGATTTTAGTTTCTTAGCAGGAAAAGGCATTTGCTTTTGAACCCAAGGTTCTCTTTAATTACCATGTTTCTTAGCAGTAAAATCTTCTTTAGTGTACTTTTTATTTTTAGCATGCTTTTCAGGTTCATTTTCAATCTCTTCTTTATCAGAAACATCATTCTTATCATTATCTTCATCATGTTCATTACCACTTTCAGTTTCAGCATCAGAAATAGAAATACTATTAGGATCATTAACAGGTTCAGAGGATTCTACAACAGTTTTATGTTTCTTTTTCTTTTTCTTAGAAGGAGCACTAATTTCTTTAGTTTGTTGAGAATCTTGTTCAACTCTTTTGGGATGCCCTTCAGGATATAGAGGATCCTGGGTAGAAGCACCACCTCTAGTTGTTACTTCATAAGCATGTTTTTCTTTAGAACTATTTTTCAACAAGTCATTTTGCACTTTAGTGAGTTGATCAATTTGAGTTTGAACCATATGAAAATGTTTAACAAGCATCTTAACATCATTGGAGGTTCTCTCCACAATTTCATGCAATTCACTAATAGCTTGAGAATTTCTCATTAAATGATTCTCTACTCTCATATTAAAATTATCTTGCTTAACAATATAATTATCAAACTCATCTAAACATTGATCAGGAGGTTTTGAGTACGAAATATCTTCCCTACTAAAGCGTTGAAGAGAATGTACCTCAATCATGGATGAAGGGGGAGTTATCTTACATAAATCTTCTATGGGGGGTAAATTCTTCACATCTTCAGATTTAATACCTTTCTCCTTAAGAGATTTCTTGGCTTCCCTCATATCTTCATCATTTAATTTAATCATACCCCTCTTCTTCAATATTGGCGTTGGAGTTGGTTCCGGTGTAGCCCAATCATCATGATTCCGGCCTATTTTAGCCAATAATTCTTCCGCTTCGTCTGGAGTTCTTTTTCTGAAAACACAACCAGCACAACTATCCAGGTATGCCCTAGACTCAATGGTTAGTCCACTATAAAATATATCAACTAAATCATGCTTTTCCAAATCATGTCCAGGTCGTGCTCTGATGAGAGAGCAAAATCTTGCCCAAGCTTCAGGAAATTTCTCTCCATCTTCCTGGTCAAAACTATAAATTTTCTGCAAAGCAATATGTTGAGCACTAGCAGGAAAATATTTCCGAAAGAAAACATCAAGCAAACAACTTGGACTATCAATAGAATCAGGAGGCAAACTATTATACCAAGTTTTAGCATCATCCTTTAATGAGAAGGGAAATTTTTTAGCAACAAAATAAGTACGCATCTTAACATCATCAGAAAACAAGCTACTTAAAGTAGAAAGCTCATTCATGTGCTCTACAGCACTTTCTTTTTCAGTACCACAAAAAGGTGTTTTCTCAACAATAGATATATGAGATAAATCAAGAGAAAAATCATAATCTTTATCCTTAATGTTTATAGGAGATGTGGCAAATTTAGGATCAGGAGACAGTTTATATCTAACAGTATGTTGTGCAAGAAGCTTTTTAATATTACTTGTACCAGTAGTAGCATTGCATTTATCAATAAAATCATCATCAAGTTCCACATAATCTTCATCAAGGTCATCAGACTCAGGTTAATTAACAGGTGTAAAAGTATTTTCATTAGGAGTTTCAGTATTTTCAATTTGTCTAGACCTAGCAATTGTAGCATCTAGAAAAGATCCTAACGAACCATTATCATCAAGCACAGTAGAAGCATCATCAAAATTATCAGAGGAATTTCCAGTTTCAGCAGAAGTACCAACACGTGAAGCTTGTGGTGGTGAAACAAGTTGACTTATCACAGATGGTGAATCAAGAGCAGCAGAGGTACTCAGAGTGGTACCTTTTCTTGTAGTGGATGGTAATATGGCGACTTTAGTATCGCGAGGTTTACCCATAATGGAGGATTTGCAGCGAACAATATCAATTCAGGTGAACTTGCAAATACAGCTATGCTCCCCGGCAACGGCGCCAGAAAATAGTCTTGATGACCCACAAGTATAGGGGATCGCAACAGTCTTCGAGGGAAGTAAAACCCAATTTATTGATTCGACACAAGGGGAGCCAAAGAATATTTGTAAGCCTTAACAGCGGAGTTGTCAATTCAGCTGCACCTGGAAATAGACTTGCTCGCAAGAGTTTATCAGTAGCAACAGTTTTATAGCAGTAGCAGTAGTGAAATATAAGCAGCAGTGTAACAAAGACAGTAGTAGTGATTATAGTAAACAGCAGGATTAAAATACTGTAGGCACAGGGATGGATGAACGGGCGCTGCATGGATAAGAGAACTCATGTAACAATAAAGGTAGGGCATTTGCAGATAGTAATAAAACAGTATCCAAGTACTAAACAATCATAGGTATGTGTTCCATATATAGTCGTACGTGCTCGCAATGAGAAACTTGCACAACATCTTTTGTCCTACCAGCCGGTGGCAGCCGGGCCTCTAGGGAATCTACTGGAAATTAAGGTACTCCTTTTAATAGAGCACCGGAGCAAAGCATTAACACTCCGTGAACACATGTGATCCTCACATCACCGCCTTCCCCTCCGGTTGTCCCAATTTCTGTCACTTTGGGGCCTCGGGTTCCGGACAGCAATATGTGTATACAACTTGTAGGTAAGATCATAAAGCAATGAATATCATCATGAATTGATAGCATGTTCAGATTTGAGATCATGGCACTCGGGCCCTAGTGACAAGCATTAAGCATAACAAGTTGCAACAATATCATAAAAGTACCAACAACGGATACTAGACACTATGCCCTAACAATCTTATGACTATTACATGATCAATCTCATCCGATCCCTACCATCCCCTTCAGCCTACAGCGGGGGAATTACTCACACATGGATGGGGGAAACATGGCTGGTCGATGGAGAGGCATCGGTGGTGATGATGGCGATGATCTCCTCCAATTCCCCGTCCCGGCGGAGTGCCAGAACGGAGTTTCTGGTCCCGAGACGGAGTTTCGCGATGGCGGCGGTGTTCTGGATGTCTTCTGGCAATATCGTCTAACCCCCGTGCGTTTTTAGGTCGAAGACCTTAAGTAGTCCAGAGGGGGGCGTCTGGAGCCGCCCGAGGCGTCGCCACCATAGGGCGGCGCGGCCCAGGGGCCCACCGCGCCGCCTTATGGGGTTGGCGCTTGATACGCCTCCGACGTATCGATAATTTCTTATGTTCCATGCCACATTATTGATGATATCTACATGTTTTATACACATTATATGTCGTATTTATGCATTTTCCGGCACTAACCTATTAACGAGATGCCGAAGAGCCGATTCTTTGTTTCTGCTGTTTTTGGTTTCAGAAATCCTAGTAAAGAAATATTCTCGGAATTGGACGAAATCAACGCCCAGGGTCCTATTTTTGCACGAAGCTTCCAGAAGACCGAAGGGGAAAGGAAGTGGGGCCACGAGGCGCCGCCACACTAGGGCGGCGTGGCCCAAGCCCTGGCCGCGCCAGCCTAGCGTGTGGGGCCCTCGTGTGGCCCCCCGCGTTGCCCTTCCGCCTACTTAAAGCCTCCGTCGCGAAACCCCCAGTACCGAGAGCCATGATACGGAAAACCTTACTGAGACGCCGCCGCCGCCAATCCCATCTCGGGGGATTCTGGAGATCACCTCCGGCACCCTGCCGGAGAGGGGAATCATCTCCCGGAGGACTCTTCACCGCCATGGTCGCCTCCGGAGTGATGAGTGAGTAGTTCACCCCTGGACTATGGGTCCATAGCAGTAGCTAGATGGTTGTCTTCTCCTCATGTGCTTCATTGTTGGATCTTGTGAGCTGCCTAACATGATCAAGATCATCTATCTGTAATACTATATGTTGTGTTTGTCGGGATCCGATGGATAGAGAATACTATGTTATGGTGATTATCAATCTATTACCTATGTGTTGTTTATGATCTTGCATGCTCTCCGTTATTAGTAGAGGCTCTGGCCAAGTTTTTACTCTTAACTCCAAGAGGGAGTATTTATGCTCGATAGTGGGTTCATGCATCCATTAAATGCAGGACGATGTGAGAAAGTTCTAAGGTTGTGGATGTGCTGTTGCCACTAGGGATAAAACATTGATGCTATGTCCGAGGATGTAGTTATTGATTACATTACGCACCATACTTAATGCAATTGTCTGTTGTTTGCAACTTAATACTGGAAGGGGTTCGGATGATAACCTGAAGGTGGACTTTTTAGGCATAGATGCATGCTGGATAGCGGTCTATGTACTTTGTCCTAATGCCCAATTAAATCTCACTATATTTATCATATCATGTATGTGCATTGTTATGCCCTCTCTATTTGTCAATTGCCCGACTGTAATTTGTTCACCCAACATGCTTTTATCTTATGGGAGAGACACCTCTAGTGAACTATGGACCCCGGTCCTATTCTTTACATCGCATACAATCTACTGCAATTGTTCTTTACTGTTTTCTGCAAACAATCATCTTCCACACAATACGGTTAATCCTTTGTTACAGCAAGCCGGTGAGATTGACAACCTCACTGTTTCGTTGGGGCAAAGTACTTTGGTTGTGTTGTGCAGGTTCCACGTTGGCGCCGGAATCTCTGGTGTTGCGCCGCACTACATTCCGCCGCCATCAACCTTCAACGTGCTTCTTGGCTCCTACTGGTTCGATAAACCTTGGTTTCTTACTGAGGGAAACTTGCTGCTGTACGCATCACACCTTCCACTTGGGGTTCCCAACGGGCGTGTGCTTTACGCGTCATCAAGCTAAATTTCTGGCGCCGTTGCCGGGGAGATCAAGACACGCTGCAAGGGGAGTCTCCACTTCCCAATCTCTTTACTTTGTTTTTGTCTTGCTTTATTTTATTTACTACTTTGTTTGCTGCACTTAAATCAAAACACAAAAAAATTAGTTGCTAGCTTTACTTTATTTACTGTCTTGCACTCTATATCAAAAACACAAAAAAATTAGTTACTTGCATTTACTTTATCTAGTTTGCTTTATTTACTACTGCTAAAATGAATACTCCTGAAAATACTAAGTTGTGTGACTTCACAACCACAAACAATAATGATTTCCTATGCACACCTATTGCTCCACCTGCTACTACAGCAGAATTCTTTGAAATTAAACCTGCTTTACTGAATCTTGTCATGAGAGAGCAATTTTCTGGTATTAGTTCTGATGATCCTGCTGCCCATCTTAATAATTTTGTTGAACTATGTGAAATGCAAAAGTATAAGGATGTAGATGGTGATATTATTAAATTGAAATTGTTTCCTTTCTCATTAAGAGGAAGAGCTAAAGATTGGTTGCTATCTTTGCCTAAGAATAGTATTGATTCATGGAATAAATGTAAGGATGCTTTTATTGGTAGATATTATCCTCCCGCTAAAATTATATCTTTGAGAAGTAGCATAATGAATTTCAAGCAATTAGATAATGAACATGTTGCTCAAGCATGGGAGAGAATGAAATCTTTGGTAAAGAATTGCCCAACCCATGGACTGACTACTTGGATGATCATCCAAACCTTCTATGCAGGACTAAATTTTTCTTCGCGGAATTTATTGGATTCAGCTGCTGGAGGTACCTTTATGTCCATCACTTTGGGGGCGGCTACAAAGCTTCTTGATGATATGATGATTAATTACTCTGAATGGCACACGGAAAGAGCTCCACAAGGTAAGAAGGTAAATTCTGTTGAAGAAACCTCCTCCTTGAGTGATAAGATTGATGTGATTATGTCTATGCTTGTGAATGGTAGATCTAATGTTGATCCAAATAATGTTCCTTTAGCTTCATTGGTTGCTCAAGAAGAAAATGTTGATGTGAATTCATTAAAAACAATAATTTCAACAACAATGCTTATAGGAACAATTCTGGTAATAACTATAGGCCATATCCTTCTGCTAATGGTAATGGTTATGGTAATTCTTATGGGAATTCTTACAAGAATAATAGGAGTGTACCCCCTGGTCTTGAAGATATGCTTAAAGAATTTATTAATACACAAACTGCTTTTAACAAATCTGTTGAGGAAAAGCTTGATAAAATTGATATTCTTGCTTCTAGAGTTGATAGACTTGCCTCTGATGTTGATCTTTTAAAATTGAAAGTTATGCCTAATAAGGATATTGATAATAAGATTACTACTACAGCAAATGCCATCCAATTTAGAATTAATGAGAATATAAGATTAATGGCTGAATTGCGTGCTAGGTGGGATAGAGAAGAAAATGAAAAACTAGCTAAAGAGAATAATGTAGCTAAAGTTTGGACTATTACCACCACAAGTAATGTTGATTCCTCACATGTTTCTGCACCTCCTACTATCAATGGTAAAATAATTGGTGTTGGCAATGTTTCTGCTCCTAGTGCAAAGCGTACAAAACTGCCTGAAATTGCTAAAACTGCTGAAATTGCTTGTGATAAAACTGCTGAAATTTTTTCCAACCTTGGGGACAATGATCCCATTGCTATAGCTCATAATGATTTAGATTTTGATGATTGTCACATCTCTGAAGTTATAAAGTTCTTACAAAAACTTGCTAAGAGTCCTAATGCTAGTGCTATAAATTTGGCCTTTACAAAACATATTACAAATGCTCTCATAAAAGCTAGAGAAGAGAAACTAAAACTTGAAACCTCTATTCCTAGGAAGTTAGAAGATGGTTGGGAGCCTATCATTAAGATGAGGGTCAATGATTTTGATTGTAATGCTTTATGTGATCTTGGTGCAAGTATTTCTGTTATGCCTAAGAAAGTCTATGATATGCTTGACTTGCCACCATTGAAAAATTGTTATTTGGATGTTAATCTCGCTGATAATGCTAAAAAGAAACCTTTGGGGAGAGTTGATAATGTTCGCATTATGGTTAACAATAACCTTGTCCCCGTTGATTTTGTTGTCTTGGATATTGAATGCAATGCATCTTGCCCCATTATATTGGGAAGACCTTTTCTTCGAACCGTTGGTGCTACTATTGATATGAAGGAAGGTAATATTAAATATCAATTTCCTCTCAAGAAAGGTATAGAACACTTCCTTAGAAAAAGAATGAAGTTACCTTATGATTCTATTATTAGAGCAAATTATGATGTTGATGCTTCATCTCTTGATAATACTTGATTTACACTTTCTGCGCCTAGCTGAAAGGCGTTAAAGAAAAGCGCTTATGGGAGACAACCCATGTTTTTACTACAGTATTTTTGTTTTATATTTGAGTCTTGGAAGTTGTTTACTACTGTAGCAACCTCTCCTAATCTTAGTTTTATGTTTTGTTGTGCCAAGTAAAGTCTTTGATAGTAAGGTTCATACTAGATTTGGATTACTGCGCAGTTACAGATTTCTTTGCTGTCACGAATCTGGGCCTAATTCTCTGTAGGTAACTCAGAAAAATATGCCAATTTACGTGAGTGATCCTCAGATACGTACGCAACTTTCATTCAATTTGAGCATTTTCATTTGAGCAAGTCTGGTGCCATTTTAAAATTCGTCTTTACGAACTGTTCTGTATTGACAGATTCTGCCTTTTATTTCGCATTGCCTCTTTTGCTATGTTGGATGAATTTCTTTGATCCATTAATATCCAGTAGCTTTATGCAATGTCCAGAAGTGTTAAGAATGATTATGTCACCTCTGAACATGTTAATTTTTATTGTGCACTAACCCTCTAATGAGTTGTTTCGAGTTTGGTGTGGAGGAAGTTTTCAAGGATCAAGAGAGGAGTATGATGCAATATGATCAAGGAGAGTGAAAGCTCTAAGCTTGGGGATGCCCCGGTGGTTCACCCCTGCATATATTAAGAAGACTCAAGCGTCTAATCTTGGGGATGCCCAAGGCATCCCCTTCTTCATCGACAACATTATCAGGTTCCTCCCCTGAAACTATATTTTTATTCCATCACATCTTATGTACTTTGCTTGGAGCGTCAGTTCGTTTTTGTTTTTGTTTGAATAAGATGGATCCTAGCATTCACTGTGTGGGAGAGAGACACGCTCCGCTGTTGCATATGGAAAATATGTCCTTAGGCTTTACTCATAGTATTCATGGCGAAGGTTGAATCTTCTTCGTTAAATTATTATACGGTTGGAATTGGGAAATGCTACATGTAGTAATTCTAAAATGTCTTGGATAATTTGATACTTGGCAATTGTTGTGCTCATGTTTAAGCTCTTGCATCATATACTTTGCACCCATTAATGAAGAAATACATAGAGCTTGCTAAAATTTGGTTTGCATATTTGGTCTCTCTAAAGTCTAGATAATTTCTAGTATTGAGTTTTGAACAACAAGGAAGACGGTGTAGAGTCTTATAATGTTTACAATATGTCTTTTATGTGAGTTTTGCTGCACCAGTTCATCCTTGTGTTTGTTTCAAATAACCTTGCTAGCCTAAACCTTGTATCGAGAGGGAATACTTCTCATGCATCCAAAATCCTTGAGCCAACCACTATGCCATTTGTGTCCACCATACCTACCTACTACATGGTATTTCTCCGCCATTCCAAAGTAAATTGCTTGAGTGCTACCTTTAAAATTTCCATCATTCGCCTTTACAATATATAGCTCATGGGACAAAATAGCCTAAAAACTATTGTGGTATTGAATATGTACTTATGCACTTTATCTCTTATTAAGTTGCTTGTTGTGCGATAACCATGTTTCTGGGGACGCCATCAACTACTCTTTGTTGAATATCATGTGAGTTGCTATGCATGTCCGTCTTGTCTGAAGTAAGGGAGATTTACCACTCATTTAAAATAGTTAGAGCATGCATATTGTTAGAGAAGAACATTGGGCCGCTAACTAAAGCCATGAATCATGGTGGAAGTTTCAGTCTTGGACAAATATCCTCAATCTCATATGAGAACATTAATTGTTGCTACATGCTTATGCATTAAAGAGGAGTCCATTATCTGTTGTCTATGTTGTTCCGGTATGGATGTCTAAGTTGAGAATAATCAAAAGCGAGAAATCCAAATGCGAGCTTTCTCCTTAGACCTTTGTACAGGCGGCATAGAGGTACCCCTTTGTGACACTTGGTTAAAACATGTGTATTGCAATGATAATCCTGGTAATCCGAGCTAATTAGGACAAGGTGCGGGCACTATTAGTATACTATGCATGAGGCTTGCAACTTGTAAGATATAATTTACATGATACATATGCTTTATTACTACCGTTGACAAAATTGTTTCATGTTTTCAAAATAAAAGCTCTAGCACAAATATAGCAATCGATGCTTTCCTCTTTGAAGGACCTTTCTTTTACTTTTATGTTGAGTCAGTTCACCTATCTCTCTCCACCTCAAGAAGCAAACACTTGTGTGAACTGTGCATTGATTCCTACATACTTGCATATTGCACTTGTTATATTACCTTACATTGACACTATCCATGAGATATACATGTTATAAGTTGAAAGCAACCGCTGAAACTTAATCTTCCTTTGTGTTGCTTCAATACCTTTACTTTGATTTATTGCTTTATGAGTTAACTCTTATGCAAGACTTATTGATGCTTGTCTTGAAGTGCTATTCATGAAAAGTCTTTGCTTTATGATTCATTTGTTTACTCATGTCATTACCATTGTTTTGATCGCTGCATTCATTACATATGCTTACAATAGTATGATCAAGGTTATGATGGCATGTCACTTCAGAAATTATCTTTGTTATCGTTTACCTGCTCGGGACGAGCAGAACTAAGCTTGGGGATGCTGATACGTCTCCGACGTATCGATAATTTCTTATGTTCCATGCCACATTATTGATGATATCTACATGTTTTATACACATTATATGTCGTATTTATGCATTTTCCGGCACTAACCTATTAACGAGATGCCGAAGAGCCAGTTGTTGTTTTCTGCTGTTTTTTGTTTCAGAAATCCTAGTAAAGAAATATTCTCGGAATTGGACGAAATCAACGCCCAGGGTCCTATTTTTGCACGAAGCTTCCAGAAGACCGAAGGGGAAAGGAAGTGGGGCCACGAGGCGCCGCCACACTAGGGCGGCGCGGCCCAAGCCCTGGCCGCGCCGGCCCAGCGTGTGGGGCCCTCGTGTGGCCCCCCGCGTTGCCCTTCCGCCTACTTAAAGCCTCCGTCGTGAAACCCCCAGTACCGAGAGCCACGATACGGAAAACCTTACTGAGACGCCGCCACCGCCAATCCCATCTCGGGCGATTCTGGAGATCACCTCCGGCACCCTGCCGGAGAGGGGAATCATCTCCCGGAGGACTCTTCACCGCCATGGTCGCCTTCGGAGTGATGAGTGAGTAGTTCACCCCTGGACTATGGGTCCATAGCAGTAGCTAGATGGTTGTCTTCTCCTCATGTGCTTCATTGTTGGATCTTGTGAGCTGCCTAACATGATCAAGATCATCTATCTGTAATACTATATGTTGTGTTTGTCGGGATCCGATGGATAGAGAATACTATGTTATGGTGATTATCAATCTATTACCTATGTGTTGTTTATGATCTTGCATGCTCTCCGTTAGTAGTAGAGGCTCTAGCCAAGTTTTTACTCTTAACTCCAAGAGGGAGTATTTATGCTCGATAGTGGGTTCATGCCTCCATTAAATCTGGGACAGTGACAGAAAGTTCTAAAGTTGTGGATGTGTTGTTGCCACTAGGGATAAAACATTGATGCTATGTCCGAGGATGTAGTTATTGATTACATTACGCACCATACTTAATGCAATTGTCTGTTGTTTGCAACTTAATACTGGAAGGGGTTCGGATGATAACCTGAAGGTGGACTTTTTAGGCATAGATGCATGCTGGATAGCGGTCTATGTACTTTGTCGTAATGCCCAATTAAATCTCACTATATTTATCATATCATGTATGTGCATTGTTATGCCCTCTCTATTTGTCAATTGCCCGACTGTAATTTGTTCACCCAACATGCTTTTATCTTATGGGAGAGACACCTCTACTGAACTGTGGACCCCGGTCCTATTCTTTACATCGCATACAATCTACTGCAATTGTTCTTTACTGTTTTCTGCAAACAATCATCTTCCACACAATACGGTTAATCCTTTGTTACAGCAAGCCGGTGAGATTGACAACCTCACTGTTTCGTTGGGGCAAAGTACTTTGGTTGTGTTGTGCAGGTTCCACGTTGGCGCCGAAATCTCTGGTGTTGCGCCGCACTACATTCCGCCGCCATCAACCTTCAACGTGCTTCTTGGCTCCTACTGGTTCGATAAACCTTGGTTTCTTACTGAGGGAAACTTGCTGCTGTACGCATCACACCTTCCACTTGGGGTTCCCAACGGGCGTGTGCTTTACGCGTCATCAGCGCCTCGTGGCCCCCCTCCTTCTGGTCTTCTGGCTCCGTGAGTTTTCTGGGAAAATAGGCCCTTCGACATTAATCCCGGGGATTTTCCTGAAAGTTGAGTTTCTGCACAAAAACGAGACACCAGGGCAATTCTGCTGAAAACAGCGTTAGTCCGTGTTAGTTGTATCCAAAATACACAAATTAGAGGCAAAACAATAGCAAAAGTGTTCGGGAAAGTAGATACGTTTTCGACGTATCACCTAGCTAATCAAACCCTACTTACACTAGTAGGAAAAGCCTCATCAGTGGCGCACCAAAAATGGATTCTATGGCGCATGGGAGCTGCGCCACAGAAACGTCGCCACAAAAATAAGCTTTCTGTGGCGCACCTTCCCGTGCGCCACAGAATTAAGGTTTCTGTGGCGCACTTGTTCTTAGGTGCGCCACAGAAACGCGTCTTTCTGAGAATTGGTTTTTAGTGCGCCACGAATTTGCTTGTATTATACACGATTTTGTTCTGCCTGCTATACACATGCAGTTTATAGACAGCAATACAGATACACAGGTTATATACAGCAACATTCAGATATAATATAAATATCATGTACATTGCACAGATATAACATAGACATCATCATCACATTACTTAGAACCCGATCGAGATACATATATAGTGGCAAGTGTCAAATGTTTTGCATACAACTCTTAATTCATACAAAATTCACAATTTCAAGATACAAAGTAGTCTTCATCCGGTTCCTCCTTTGCTCCGTCATCTCTACCCACCAGGCTCGCTTGCATCGGGGTCCTTCATCCAGTTCCTACTATGATGAAAATGGAAGAAAGTGAGACCAACAAGTCCGATGCACAAGAGAAATGGAATAAATGCCTCATACATTGTTGGTCAACACAAATATTAACATTCAGGGACGGTGTAAGTGAGACCAAGTCCGATGCACAAGAGATTGATATTTGTGCTATCTTACCAGGCTCACTTACGCCGCCCCCGAGTGTACGGTGACCAAACATTTTAATCATCGGCATTTTGAAAATCTCAAAGCAAATGGAATGACAAAATGGAATAAGTGCCTCATACATTGTTGGTCAACACAAATATTAACATTTAGAGATGGCGTTAGTGAGACCAAGTCCGATGCACAAGAGATTGATATTTGTGCTATCTTACCGAGCTCACTTACGCCACCCCAAGTGTACGGTGACCAAACATTTTAATCATCGGCATTTTGAAAATCTCAAAGCAAATGGAATGACAAAATGGAATAAGTGCCTCATACATTGTTGGTCAACACAAATATTAACATTTAGGGATGGGGTAAGCGAGGCCAGGTAGGATGCACAAGAGATTGATATTTGTGCTATCTTACCAGGCTCACTTACGCCACCCCCAAGTGTACGGTGACCAAACATTTTAATCATCGGCATTTTGAAAATCTCAAAGCAAATGGAATGACAAAATGGAATAAGTGCCTCATACATTGTTGGTCAACACAAATACTATGGTCAGAAACCATAGTTGCAGTATACACCGCCGTATACTTTGCAGAAGGGCCCCCTTTCCCCGGTTGGCGTTCCGTCAACGGGTGCTTGACGACACAACAACGCCGATCTGCATCTCCGGCGCAGAACCACGCCAGTCCCTCGCTGTCCAGTACGTGAACGAGTCCTTGATGCAAAGACCGTGCCGGCCTGCCCAGCATTATGCCGGGCCGTGTTGCCGCGCTTCAAACCGTGTGTCCACTGATCGATACGGCCTGAAGCACGACAACAGGGGTCGGCATGATGCTAGGGAGGCTGGCACTGTCTTCGCATTAAGGACTCGTTCACGTACTGGACGGCGAGAGAAGAAAAGTGGTGCTGCGCCGGAGAGGCATGTCGGCGTTGTTGTCTCGTCAAGGACTCGTTCACGGAACGGCGGCTAGGGAAAGGGGAGCTCGTCTACAAAGTATATTGCGGCGTATAGGTGACCAAACATTCTAATCATCGGCACTAAAATGGAAGAAAGAGCCAAGTGGTATCTCATGCTAGATATCATATGCCTCATACTTTGTTGGTCGAAAGAAATATTAACATTCCGGGATGGGGTCAGTGAGGCCAGGTAGGATGCACAAGAGATTGATATTTGTGCCATCGCACCAGGCTCACAGGCCCCACCCCCCAGTGTACAAGTGACCAAACAATTTAATCATCGGCACTAGCTAGAATGGAAGAAAGGCCAATGCAATTAAGAAGTAGCTAGTATGAACTAAATGGAATGCCTCATACTTTGTTGGTCGAAACAAATATGAACATCCCGGGATGGCGTTAGTGAGGCCAGGTAGGATGCACAAGAGATTGATATTTGTGCCATCACACCAGGCTCACTAGCGACACCCGAGTGTCTGATTGACCGAACATTCTAATCATCGGCACTAAAATGGAAGAAAGAGCCAAGTGGTATCAACTAAATGGAATGCCTCATACTTTGTTGGTCGAAACAAATATTAACATCCAGGGATGGAGTAAGTGAGGCCAGGTAGGATGCACAAGATATTGATATTTGTGCCATCACACCAAGCCTCACTTGCTCCACCCCCGATTGTACGAGTGATCGACCAACCATCTAATCATCGACAAGTAAATCACTTGGGGTAATGTTAAAATGTTTGTCTCCATATTTGGGAGACATTTTTAATATTGGAGTCTAGCTAATGGAAATCAAGAACTAGTCTTGATCTCCAAATGGTGATTAGAGGGAATTTATTCATCTTAAGCAACATTAGGGACAAATGGGATCATGCAAGGGACTTGGGTCATTTGGATCATAAGGCATCAATTAAGGAGGCAACCAGGGACAAAGGGAAACATTTGATGATCCATTATCATAGGCAACAAAGCAGCAACTTTTTCCCCTCTAATCTAGCTAGAGTCCTTAAAAGAAATCCATCATAAGCATGGTCAAATACACATATATAGCATGGGGCAGATGCTCCAAAGGGATTATATATTCATCACTTGGTAATTTGGAGAGCAAACAAGCAGTAGCCATATCACTCAATCCAATAATATAGTAATTTGGATCATAAGGCATCAATTAAGGAGGCAACCAGGGGACAAAGGGAAACATTTTATGATCCATTATCATAGGCAACAAAGCAGCAACTTTTTCCCCTCTAATCTAGCTAGAGTCCTTAAAAGAAATCCATCATAAGCATGGTCAAATACACATATATAGCATGGGGCAGATGCAGCCAAACAGCTCACCGAGCGGTGTGCATGCCCAACACACACAAAGCCGGTGAGTCACCACATGCTTGCCAGGCCAAAATGGGTAGAATACCCAGTTTGTATCATCATCTGGCTACTAAGCCATTTGGTGGAAGCAAACTGAAGATCAGCCAGAAGGAAATCACCAAGGGAACATTGGTATGTCAGTATGGTGACACTACCAGAGAAATCCAACATGGATTAATCCCTAACTAGCCATCCAAACTCACCTAGCACCACAGAGCTAGTTATACCATCAGAATATAGACATTTAAATGTCTATTTTGTTTTCAACAGCAAAAGCTACTGGTAATCTAGTCATGGATCAACCAGATAGCATGAGAGAGTCACAACAACAGCCACAGTAAAGGGGAGCCACCCTTGGACAACATAAAGGCTGTCAGGGCTACCTCAAACCCATAGGAACATTCACTAAGCCACTGCATCATAACCCAATAGGGCTCAGCATGAGCTAGGGTACCCAATCAATGATTGGCAACCCTCTAGCTACATCCAGTCCATCCATGAGATCATTACTGCTCAGCAGTTCATCTCATTTATCTAATCAATCAAGTTAAACTAACCAGATAAATGAAATGCATAATTAACAGTGCACCAGACTATTGCAAATGATCCAGAGGATACCACAGTAGCATACCATAGTAGCATTTCATGCATTTAAATGAACCAGTAGCATCAAAACCAACCAAATGTCCAACTAGCAAGCATATAGAACACTCCAATTTCTATAAGCATAGACAATTTCATTGTCACATCTTTCTATAAGCATCACTAGCAGCAGCAGCAATGCATATGAACACCATATACAGGTACGGTTCAGAACAATTTCATTGTCACATTGTACAGGTTCAGAACAACATATAGAACACTCCAATAAGCATCACTAGCAGCAGCAGCAATGCATATGAACACCATATGAAGCAAAACGATTAGGGGCAATGCATCCAGAGCAACAGCAGCAATACATCCAGAGCGAGCATTTCGTCGAGCACGTTGTGCTCGCATGGGGGAGGAAGAGGGAGGGGAGGGGAGGAAGAGGGAGGGAGCTCACCGACGACAACAACAGTTGTGGAGGAGCTCACCGACGACGACGGCAAGGGTGGAGGTCGCGGCGGCTCCTCCACCTTGACGCGACGGCGGCCCCTCCTCGCGGCGGCCCCTCCTCGCCGTAGCGGCAGCTTGTGCTGCAGGTGGCGGGGATGGGAGGAGCGTGGCGGCAGGCGGCCCTCGCGTAGGAAGGCGGCGGCGACGGCGACGGCGATGGCGACGACCATGGCGGCGCGCGGTGAGGAGAGGGGAGAGGGGAGAGGCGCGCGGTACGGATCAGAGGTGAACAGGCGTGGGCGGGGGAGGGCACGGGATGATATAGCTAAGTTCCCTTAGTTCTGTGGCGCACCAGAACAAGTGCGCCACAGAATCAAATACTTCCGTGGCGCACCAAAGAAAGTGCGCCACGAAACGATAATTTACGTGGCGCAGCGCACCGCGTGCGCCACAGAAATACGTACACTGATAATTGGGGGTGACAGGTTGTGGGGCCCGCCAAGTTTTTGTGGCGCATGGTCGGCTGCTGCGCCACAAAATTAAGCTATTTCTGTGGCGCACCTTGCTTGGTGCGCCACAAAAACAGTTTCTGTGGCGCATTTTTAGTGGTGCGCCACAGAACTAAGCTTTTGCCTATAAGGGTTTTCCTACTAGTGTTAATTAAAACACATAACCCTAAACTATACTAGCTAGCTATAACCCGATCTTATAAAAACATGCTCTATATACAGCAGCTAGCTAGCAAAGCATAGATTAACACCAATTAATATATACATGGCCTATATCGATCATGTTGAATAACATCGATCTCCCTGAGATTCATTAATTAATTATATAATTATCGATGATAAATTAATTAACTTGAATTTTGACAAGTTCTCTCGTATGAAAACACATTTGATTAAGTTGCGTCATAATATATTTATAATTAGTGTGCATGCATGGCCTACCATGCATTCGTGCATATATTTAAATATATATTTGAACATATTCTTGGGGATTTCAATCTCTCTCTCGATCATCTATATATCGTTGTTGGTGGCCAAAAAACACACATATATATATATACACGCATGCACTTTATGCGCAAAGGCGCGGGTGCCTCTAATAATGTGTGTGCGCACTCGATCGATGATCCCAAAACCTTAAAAAATCCTAAAACCCTAAAAACCTTATCCCTAATCCCTAAACCCTAAACACTCTAAACACTAAACCCTAAACCCTAGACCCTAAACCCTAACCCTAACACTAAACCCTAGCTAACCCTAAACCCTAATTAAACCCTATATATAGGTTAAAACGACACTTAATTGTGCATCAAGCAGGCCAGGGGTGCCTCGCGGTCCTCTAATTAAATTAAATGTGCCATGCATTAACCCTAAACAATATATATAACTAACCCAAGCTAATCAAACCGTACTTAATTAAAACACATAACCCTAAACTATACTAGCTATAACCCGATCTAATTAATAAAAAACATGCTCTATATAATATAGCAGCTAGCTAGCAAAGCGTAGATTAACACCAATTAATATATACATGGCCTATATCTATCATGTTGAATAACATCGATCTCCCTGAGATTCATTAATTCATTATATAATTATCGATGATAAATTAATTAACTTGAATTTTGACAAGTTCTCTCGTATGAAAACACATCTGATTAAGTTGCCTCATAATATATATATATATAATATAATTAGTGTGCATGCATGGCCTACCATGCATTCGTGCATATATTTTAATATATATTTGAACATATTCTTGGGGATTTCAATCTCTCTCTCTCTCGATCATCTATATATCGTTGTTGGTGGCCAAAAAACACACATATATACGCATGCACTTTATGCGCAAATGCGCGGGTGCCTCTAATAATGTGTGTGCGCACTCGATCGATGATCCCTAAATCTTAAACAACCCTAAAACCCTAATCCCTAATCCCTAAACCCTAAACACCCTAAACCCTAAACCCTAAACCCTAAACCCTAGACCATAAACCCTAACCCTAACCCTAACCCTAAACCCTAGCTAACCCTAAACCCTAATTAAACCCTATATATAGGCCAACGACACTTAATTGTGCATCAAGCAGGCCAGGGGTGCCTCGCGATCCTCTAATTAAATTAAATGTGCCATGCATTAACCCTAAACCATATATATATAACTAACCCCTAGCTAATCAAACCCTAGTTAATTAAAACACATAACCCTAAACTATACTAGCTATAACCCGATCTAATAAAAACATGCTCTATATATAGCAGCTAGCTAGCAAATTAAACGGTAGATTAACACTAATTAATATATACATGGCCTATATCGATCATATGTTGTATAACATCTCCCTAAGATTCATTAATTAATTATATAATTATCGATGATAAATTAATTAACTTGAATTTTGACAAGTTCTCTCGAATGAAAACACATTTGGTTAAGTTTCCTCATAATATATATATAATTAGTTTGCATGCATGGCCTACCATGCATTCGTGCATATATTTTAATATATATTTGAACATATTCTTGGGGATTCAATCTCTCTCTCTCTCTCTCTCTCTCTCTCTCTCGATCATCTATATATCGTTGGTGGCCAAAAAAACACACACATATACGCATGCACTTTATGCGCAAAGGCGCGTGTGCCTCTAATAATGTGTGTACGTGTGCGCACTCGATTGATGATCCCTAAACCTTAAACCCTAAATAAACCCTAATCCCTAATCCCTAAATCCTAAACACCATAAACACTAAACCCTAAACCCTAGACCCTAAACCCTAACCCTAACCCTAAACCCTAAACCCTAATTAAACCCTATATATAGGCCAATTAATGACACTTAATTGTGCATCAAGCAGGCCAGGGGTGCCTCGCGGTCCTCTAATTAATTTAAATGTGCCATGCATATATATGTGTTTAATTTGGGGATTTCAATCGCTCTCTCGTAGCTCTCTCTCCATCTCTCTCTCTCTCTCTCTCGTTGGTGGCCAACAACACACACATGCACTTTGTGCGCAAAGGCATGCGCCTCTAATAATGTGTGCGCAGTCGATCGATCTAGTTTTGATTAATCATAGCACACAAATAAAGAAGTTGTATTTGAATCCACACAACCCTAATCTAAAACACATAACCCCTAACATGGCCTAATTAATTAACCCCTTCTCTCTACCTAATTAGTGGAAATTGCACAAAATCAAAAGGAGTCCCTCACTAATTATACATATTTGCTAGATTGTGATAAACTTTTGCCCCATATATATTTGTTGGATGGGTGCATCTTGGCATGTAAAACAATTAGTGTTTGCAAATGGCGTTGTCAAAATTTATGTACAAATGATTTATTTCCATCCAAAGTGCATAAAATGGGAGTTTTAATGAAGAAAGTACAAATAAAACAGCTCAACATGCTTCCACACCCCGATTTTCACACGAAGTAGAACATATTTAAAGGATAATTCCAGAGTTTTACTATTTTTCAAGCAACTTTGCTAATTTCCCCCCACTCACATGACTTTATGTCGATTTAACGAAAATATGGCGAATTTAAACTACATGGGTGGGATAGTTTGAATTGTGCGCGCGGCAAAGGGAACCGCCTATTCCTCAACCTTGTGCATGGCAAATTACACACGCAACTCCATTAAACGCCACCTACCGACCTTAATTATCACCCCGGCGGCCCGGCCGCATGACCCCCCACCCACCCCTACACAACTTATCCCCGTCCGTGCGAAGAAGAAGCTTCCCCTCCTCGTCGTTCTTCTCGAGACGCACCGGCGGTCAAGTTGATCCACGGTAGGGCTGCTATCTCTAGCTCAATCATGCATCGGGCAAGACGGCCTAACGATTTATATTTTCTTGGTGCTGCTAAAAAAATTCGTCAGTATGCTCGAACTAATTGGCACTTTATAGTTTTCCGCTCGATTTGTCATCGATCAATTTGTTCATTTGCGTGAGCATATAGAGTCAGTTCTGCACTCGATCCGTTAATTTGCTGAAATGCCATGGCAGAGTTTTGTACACGATCTGTTTGCTAAAATGTCGATGGGCATTTTTTGTTTTGTACTCGACATGATTGCTGAAATGCATAATCATGTAGTATAGTTTTGTACTCGATGGATATACATTTCCTACTTCGCCTTAAATTAATCACCAACCACTGTATCTCATAATTAAACAGATGGACAGAACTTGGATACTGCATGGACACTTATGTTCCCCTCCATATATAAATGGTGTTCAACCCTTTATGGGGTTTATTAGAGCTCATGAAGGTCACAACCTGGACGTGTATTGCCCGCGATGCACATGTATGAATGGTGAGAAGAGGCCTCACCATGTAGTGGCAGATCATTTACACATTTTTGGGATGGACCGCACATATGTTAGGTGGGTTTAGCATGGTGAACCATATAATGATCCTTCAGCGGGAGAAGCAGATCTTGCTCACACTGTATGTGTGCTGGCATATGTAGTTAATTATTTATATTGATGTTGCCGCTGTTTCAATCAATAGTTTGCATTGCTGTGCAAGGTTCTGTACTCAAATTTAACTTGTTGCAGATGGATGGACGGGAAGGAGAGAAAAAGCGCTTGCTTCAGGAAACGGGTTTCAGCTCTGGGACATGTGCTGTGCCAGATGAGAAGGTAAATATGTAAAACGACATTTGTTCAGGTTGCATCCCTTAGATGTTTGTCTAATCGGTTGATGTACTAATTGCAGAAGCATAGAGTTGAAGAGGTCTCTCAGATTGATGGGAGATTTGAAGATGAATCTCAGTTTGATGCACCTGTGGATGGTACTGATGACGAGCCTTTCTTAGACGAAGGTCCTGCACCTGAGATTATCCAGCCTATAGAAGGAGGCCGTGGACCGAGTACACAGCTTTGCGTTGAAGTGGATGCACGCCCAGAGATCATTAGGGGCGTCCGGGTAACCACCCAGCCCTGATGCACCTGTGGATGGTACTGATGACGAGCCTTTCATAGACGAAGGTCCTACACCTGAGATTATCCAGCCTACAGAAGGAGGCCGTGGACCGAGTACACAGCTTTGCGTTGAAGAGGATGCACACCCGGAGATCATCAGGGGCGTCCCGGTAGTCTCACGACCACCCAGCCCTGATGCAAAATGTTGAGCTACTTTATGATTCGTACTCTTATGTTCTGGTGCTGTAGTATGTTATGATTTGTACGCCTTTGGCGCTAGAACTATAATTAAGCATTCAGTGGATGATCGCGTTGCAAAATTTGACACCCACACAATCAGTTCATCGTATGAGTAGTAGCACAATTACTTCTACATCGATTCCTGCCAGCGCATTAGTTGGTAGCATGAAACACTTTCAGGTACTCCCCTCTGATTCATATTAATTGACTCAATTTTGTCTAGATATGGATGTATCTAGATGCATTTGTTAACTAGACTAACAAACTTGAGTCAGTTAATATGAATCCGTGTAAACCGCCCAAGTCCTCGAGCAGCTAGTTTATTGACTCTGGACTCCAAGCCTCTCACGGCAAGCCATCGATGAAGCTTTGACCAGATCTTGGCCCACATTTTTTTTGGAGAATAGCAAAGCTTTGACCAGTTCCTCTCGGGATACAGCACGTCGGTGAGCTTGCACGGTTGCCATGAGCACTTTCCGGCGGAACTTCCTCTGCAGCGCCCTCAAGCCGCTGCTGCGAGACAGCACACTACAAGAAAAGTTCTGATAGACAACGTCTCAAAATCGTCCGCTAAGGGGTATTTTTTGTCGCCTATGGGCCTAACCCGACGATATGGGTTCTGTTGTCGAAACTGCGTCAGGCAAAGTCCTACGACGATTTTTTCGGTCCGTCGCGCTTGGGCGCCCTTCCGCCACGGAAAATCGGACCATTGCACAAGTGTTTCCGGGAGCCCGTTGACTGCTGACGTCATGCAAACTGACACGTGGCAGACGCCGTTAACTGGCAGTTAACGTCGTTAACCGGCTGAAACCCCGTGGTAGATGGTAGGCCCACACGAGGCCTGCCACGTCTTAAGCGGGCCGGCCCATTAAGTTTGCGGGCCGGGCCAGCTGACTTAGTTTAACCGGTCAACTATATAGCTGGGCTGGTCCATTAGTTACGTGGGCCGGGCCTAACCTCTAAGGTTGACTGGTCAAAACATTAATGGGCCGGCCCGCTAAGCATGTGGGCCAGGCCGAATGCACTCGTTTGACCGGTCAACAGGCAAAAGGGCCGGCCCACAAGACATGTGGGAACCACTTTCCTGTTATCGGGCCAGCCCATTTACCAAGTGGGGTCCACCTTAAAGCAAGTGGGCCGGCCCAAGAAGTTATTGGGCCGGCCCAATTAGCATGTGGGTCCCACTTTCCTGCTATCGGGCCGGCCATTTAGTACGTGGGGTCCACAGTAGATCAAATGGGCTGGCCCAACAAGAAAGTGGGCCGGGCCAAAAACATATGTGGGTCCCACTTTCCTGTTAACGGGCCGGCCCATTTAGTATGTGGGGTCCACCATATAGCAAGTGGGCCGGCCCAACAAGATAGTGGGCCGGGCCAAAAACACAGGTGGGTCCCACTTTCCAGTTAAAGGGCCGGCCCATTTAGAATGTGGGGTCCACCATATAGCAATTGGGCTGGCCCAACAAGATAGTGGGCCGGGCCAAAAACACAGGTGGGTCCCACTTTCCTGTTAAAGTGTCGGCCCATTTAGTATGTGGGGTCCACCATATAGCAAGTGGGCCGGCCCAACAATATAGTGGGCCGGGCCAAAAACATAGGTGGGTCCCACTTTCCTGTTAAAGGGCCGGCCCATTTAGTATGTGGGGTCCACCATATAGCAAGTGGGCTGGCCCAACAAGATAGTGGGCCGGCCCAATAAGCAGGTGGGTCCCACTTTCCTGTTAACGGGCGGCCCAGTTAGTAAGTGGGCCGACCCAAAATGAAAGTGGGTCCCACACTACTATAAGTGGGCCGGCCCAATCTGTTGTAGGGCCCTGGTTGTTTGACTAGTCAACATGCATTAAATTTCATGAGCCTAAAATCTGGTATCAATGATACACACAATTACATACACAAATAAAATAACTAGGAAAATTACAAGGCAATTAATGTGCCCAAATAAAAAAATTACATAGAATCATTGAGGACTTCTATTAGCATCATCAATAACACATTGACATTTGGCAATCGCCTTGATTGAATCTTGTGTACTCTTGGTCAACATATCAGCTACAGATCTTAAAGCAGCAATACCATGTCTTTTATAAAGTACAGCCTTGAGATATTTACTGTTTGATGAAAGGAATGGTCTAGGTTGACGGCTATGAGAGGATGCATCAGAAGAAAGATCAGAACTTTTTGTGGGCCTCTCTTCTGATGAAGATTGCTTCATCATAACTGCATTCTGATAATAATGCAAAAAGAGTTAAACGATGAACTATGCAAACATGTATTAAGCATTGTCGATATGAGATAGTCACAAGTACTAAGCACAGACTTACATTATATCGTTGCATAGGCTCACCCGGAACCTTTTTTGCGCTCTATCTTCTACTAAGGACTTATTCGTTACACCTGCATTCTAGTAATATTGCAACATAGTTACAACAGTGAACTATTCAAACATTTATTATGCAATGTAGATATAAGATAATAACAAGTTCCATAAATAAGACAATCTATGGAACTTGTACTAAGCACAGACTTACATCATAATGTTGCACAGGGTCGCTTTAGCGACTATCTTCTAATGATGACTGCTTCATTAAAACTGCATTCTGGTAATATTGCAAACATAGTTACAACAATTAACTATTCAAACATGTATTACGCAATGTAGAGATCAGATAACAGCATGTAGCAGAAATAAGCACAAGATAAGATAAGATGCATGTACTAAGCACATACTGGCTCGCTGCAGGTCCTTCTCTTGCGTGCACTAGTCGTGGTCGACATGCCTGTCATTTTAGGTTCAGCCATCAAGTGAAATGCTAATCCTCCTGCTCCATTGTCCTTAATCTGTGTTTAGATATCACATTTAAGACCAAGTCAGCTGGTTTCAAATAACAAAAAACTTGAGCTGCCAAATGAATAAGCCAATATTTACCAGATATCAGATTAAAACCAACTAGATGTTGCTTTTCATGAGATACGAATTTCAGACATTCAGATTTAGAGTAGGGTAATGGCAAGGTTTTCCACATAAAGTAAACTGGCATTAAGAATGACCAAATGTCAGGTTCAAATCACCTTCGCAATTGCTCCAAGACAAGCATATCAAATAGGCAGAAACATAGTAAAGCATGAATGGCATTGCTATGGCAGGGTTCCAAGTGTTAATCTCTTGCATAAGGAACAATGCATATAGGTTATAGATAATAACGGAAGTAAACTGCCAAAATTACCAACCAAGAACTCAGATTCCAACCTTCCCTAGCGTCCCCGCTGTTAATGTTGGATATTCTAATAAGTGGTTCGCATGATCAATCCCTAGGAAAAATAACATTGAAAAGTTAGTCTACGATAATACAAAGACCAGACATGCACGTAGCAATAACTATACAAGCTGTGCGACAGGAGCATTCATGGAAAAAAATAGCTATAAGCTAAAGATGAGGTATAAGAGCAAGCAGATTGGAAATGCACATAGCATGATTATAAAAGCAGTGTGAGAATAGCAGGCACGAGAAAACAGCTAGCGGCTAGCGGTGAGCTAATGACGTGGTATAAGAACAACCAGATTGGAAATGCCCATAGCATGACTATAAAAGGAATAGCATGCAGTACAAAAACAGTTGGCAGCAAATGAATGGGTATAAGGCTATAAGTATGTGGATGCAAACAGGTGTCAGTAGAATGAACAGGATGGTAGCGACCGGATAATGCTTTTGTACTGTACAATATTTAAACGAACTTCATGCGAAGTAACACATCAAGAAAGTTAATGGCATATGAGATCTGCAAATAACTACACAAAACATGGCTAAAGAAACACCGCGATCTAACGGGCTAGCGTACTAACCAAGCTGCGGCGGGGTGGACGGGGGCGGCAACTTGCATTCCAGCGGCGGCGAACGCGGGAGACGATGAGTCGACCCTGTTTCAGTAGAAGCGGGCGTTAGTGAAGCAGATCTGGTTGGCTGGCAAGGGATTCGGTGAAGTTGATACAGTCGCTGCGCCGAGCTAGTCGGTGGAATAGATGGGCTTCTGTGGAGGGGGGGCCGCGGTGAAGTAGACCCGGTTCCGTTGGAGAGGATCCGGTGCGTCGACAGGAAAGGCATTGATTGCTAGGCTGTGGATGAGGTCGGTGGTGAAGCAGATCCGTCGGTGGCGAGGTCGGCGTTGAAGCAGATCCGTCGGTGGCGAGGTCGGCGGTGAAGCAGATCCGTCGGTGGCGAGGGCGGCGGGGGAGCGGATCAGGTGGGTGGACATCCAACACGATAAGGCTACGCTGTGGAGGAGTATGCCAGCGGCGAAGCAGATCTAGTACTGTAGAGAGTCAGAGCTTTGGCGTGTGAGAGTATTTTTGAGCTAATGGGGCGAATGGTTGGTGGGTGGGTGTGGGCCTGTGGGGAGGGTTCAGAATCTAGGCAAGATATTTCATTGTTACAGAATGAGCCCTCCATGGTCGGTGGGTTGTAACTTCCGGACCAGGGTTAAAAGGGTAAAACTGGTCACGGGATTTTCGAATGGATTCGGCGGGATGATTTGGCGCGGGGCCGAAATTTTCAGTTTCAAGCTACGAGCAGAACGACAAAAATAATGTTCTTCCCCAGGGAGCTCTCCTCTTCTCTTTCTCTCTCGAGTCTCTCTCACTCCCCCGGCTCCTCTCCCCCTTCTCTCTGGCGGCCTCGCCGGCCGGAGACGAGGCCGACTTCTCTCTGTATATCGTACACCCTCCGAACTAAATTAATTGATTCAACTTTCCTTAGACGTGTATGTATCTAGAGTAAAAACATGTGTGGATACATCCATATTTAGATAAGCAAAGTTGAGTCAGCTAATTTGGATCCGAGGGAGTTAGTGTTGTTGTAAGCTTAGATCCAGTGTTTCCCATGAGCAGAATGACGCAATGGAGTCGGGGATCTCGTCATCGGCTTCAGATCTGGCCTATGGTGAATCTAGCGGATCAGATCTGGCGGATCTTGCCGGCCAAACCCCGATCTGGTGCCATCAAGGTGATAGCGCTAACGGTGAGGCTTGCTTTGGTCAGTGCTTAAGATCTGGCCAACGGGGAAGTCAAGCTGCTAACGTTCACAAGCTCGGGGCATACGACGGAGTCATCCGTCTTGCCCGTGAACATCTTGGCCTTTCAGCGGCCCTTCCCAGAGCCAATATGCCGTTGCTGAGGCCATTCTTCTCCTTTGTCCTGGCGACTACCGGCGACACCGTCCTAAGTGGTGCGTCCCCGGCGACGGAGTTGCTGGAAAGGATGCGGAGCAGAGATCTGATGTGCGGTCCAGAAGGACTCTATTGATTTTCTTCTATATGTTTTGGGGTCCTTTTTGTAAAGTTGCAGGTCCTATTAGTTATTGTCTAGTTCTTTTGGACCTCTATGTAATTTTTTGGACTAGTTTCCATTTGCAACGATAAACTTGAATTTTGACAAGTTCACGGGAAAAAAAATTCTTTGCACATATGGCCTATCATGTATGAACATTCTTAAGATTTAAACTACTATATGTAATGGCCAGCACTTGCGCAAGGGGCTCGTCTAGTGCGCACTAGTTTCCATTAGCACCGATAAATTTGAATCTTGACAAGTTCTTGGAAGAAAAAATTGATTCACATATAGCCTATCATATATGAACATTATTGGGATTCAAACTATACATAGATGGCCAACACATGTGCAAGGGGGTCCTCTAATGTGCACTAGTTTCCATTTGCACTGATAAATTTGAATCTTTACAAGTTCTCGGAAAAAAATTGCTTCACACATATGCCCTATCATGTATGAACATTATTGGGATTCATATTATATATAGATGGCCAACACTTGTGCAAGGGGGTCCTCTAATTCTTGGGGATTTCAATCTCTCTCTCTCTCTCGATCTATCATTGGTGGCCAGAACAACACACATATGCATGCACTTTATGCGCAAAGGCGCGGGTGCCTCTAATAATTCATGTGTGTGCGTATATTTGAACATATTCTTGGGGATTTCAATCTCTATCTCTCGATCTATATATCGTTGGTGGCCAAGAAACACACTTATATATATACGCATGCACTTTATGCGCAAAGGCGCGGGAGCCTCTAATAATGTGTGTGTGCACTCGATCGATGATCCCTAAACCTTAAACCCTAAAACCCTAATCCCTAATCCCTAATTATACCCTAAACATACACCCTAAACACCCTAAACACTAAACCCTAAACCCTAGACCCTAAACCCTAAACACTACACCCTAAACCCTAAACCCTAAACCCTAACCCTAGACCCTAAACCCTAAACACTAAACCCCAAACCCTAAACCCTAGACCCTAAACCCTAATTAACCCTAACCCTAACCCTAAAACCCTAGCTAGATAACCCTAAACCCTAAACCCTAATTAAACCCTACATATATATATAGGCCAACGACACTTCATTGCGCATCAAGCAGGCGACCAACTAATTAGCGCTGATAAATTAATTAACTTGAATTTTGACAAGTTCTCTCGAATGAAAACACATTTGATTAAGTTGCCTCATAATATATATATACAATTAGTGTGCATGCACGCATGTCATACCTTGCACATATCATTCGTGCATATATTTCAATATATATATGAACATATTCTTGGGGATATATATATTTCAATCTCTCTCTCGATCTATATATCGTTGGTGGCCAAAAAACACTTATATACGCATGCACTTTATGCGCAAAGGCGCGGGTGCCTCTAATATGTGTGCACTCGATCGATGATCCCTAAACCTTAAATCCTAAAACCCTAATCCCTAATCCCTAATTATACCCTAAACGTACACCCTAAACACCCTAAACACTAAACCCAAAACCCTAGACCCTAAACCCTAAACACTACACCCTAAACCCTAAACCCTAAACCCTAAACACTAAACACTAAAACCTAAACCCTAACCCTAGACGCTAAACCCTAAACCCTAAACCCCAAACCCTAAACCCTAGACCCTAAACCCTAAACCCTAATTAACCCTAACCCTAAAACCCTAGCTAGATAACCCTAAACCCTAAACCATAATTAAACCCAACATATATTTAGGCCAACGACACTTCATTGCGCATCAAGCAGGCGACCAACTAATTAGCGCTGATAAATTAATTAACTTGAATTTTGACAAGTTCTCTTGAATGAAAACACATTTGATTAAGTTGCCTCATAATATATATACAATTAGTGTGCATGCGCGCATGTCATACCTTGCACATATCATTCGTGCATATATTTCAATATATATCTGAACATATTCTGGGGGATATATATACATTTCAATCTCTCTCTCGATCTATATATAGTTGGTGGCCAAAAAACACACTTACATACGCATGCACTTTATGCGCAAAGGCGCGGGTGCCTCTAATAATGTGTGTGTGCACTCGATCGATCGATGATCCCTAAACCTTCAACCCTAAAACCCTAATCCCTAATCCCTAATTATACCCTAAACGTACACCCTAAACACTAAACCCTAAACCCTAGACCCTAAACCCTAAACACTACACCCTAAACCCTAAACACTAAACACTAAACCCTAAACCCTAACCCTAGACCCTAAACCCTAAACCCTAAACCCCAAACCCTAAACCCTAAACCCTAGACCCTAAACCCTAATTAACCCTAACCCTAACACCCTAAAACCCTAGCTAGATAACCCTAAACCCTAATTAAACCCTACATATATATAGGCCAACGACACTTCATTGCGCATCAAGCAGGCGACCAACTAATTAGCGCTGATAAATTAATTAACTTGAATTTTGACAAGTTCTCTCGAATGAAAACACATTTGATTAATTAGTTGCCTCATAATATATATATATATACAATTAGTGTGCATGCGCGCATGTCATACCTTGCACATATCATTCGTGCATATATTTCAATATATATCTGAACATATTCTTGGGGATATATATACATTTCAATCTCTCTCGATCTATATATCGTTGGTGGCCAAAAAACACACTTATATACGCATGCACTTTATGCGCAAAGGCGCGGGTGCCTCTAATAATGTGTGTGTGCACTCGATCGATGATTGATGTCTACGGGTGCTTCTATTCTTGTAGACAGTGTTGGGCCTTGATACGTCTCCGACGTATCGATAATTTCTTATGTTCCATGCTACATTATTGATGATATCTACATGTTTTATACACATTATATGTCGTATTTATGCACTTTCCAGCACTAACATATTAACAAGATGCCGAAGAGCCAGTTGCTGTTTTATGCTGTTTTTGGTTTCAGAAATCCTAGTAACGAAATATTCTCGGAATTGGACGAAATCAACGCCCAGGGTCCTATTTTGCCACGAAGCTTCCAGAAGACCGAAGGAGAGTCGAAGTGGGGCCACGAGGTGGCCAGACACCAGGGCGGCGCGGCCCAGGCCCTGGCCGCGCCGGCCTGTCGTCTGGGCCCCTCGTGCCGCCTCTTTACCTGCCCTTCCGCCTACAAATAGCCTCCGTTGCGAAACCCCCAGTACCGAGAGCCACGATACGGAAAACCTTACTGAGGCGCCGCCGCCGCCAATCCCATCTCGGGGGATTCAGGAGATCGCCTCCGGCACCCTGCCGAAGAGGGGATTCATCTCCCGGAGGACTCTTCACCGCCATGGTCGCCTCCGGAGTGATGAGTGAGTAGTTCACCCCTGGACTATGGGTCCATAGCAGTAGCTAGATGGTTGTCTTCTCCTCATTGTGCTTCATTGTTGGATCTTGTGAGCTGCCTAACATGATCAAGATCATCTATCTGTAATTCTATATGTTGTGTTTGTCGGGATCCGATGGATAGAGAATACTATGTTATGTTAATTATCAAGTTATTACCTATGTGTTGTTTATGATCTTGCATGCTCTCCGTTATTAGTAGAGGCTCTGGCCAAGTTTTTACTCTTAACTCCAAGAGGGAGTATTTATGCTCGATAGTGGGTTCATGCCTCCATTAAATGCAGGGACGATGTGAGAAAGTTCTAAGGTTGTGGATGTGCTGTTGCCACTAGGGATAAAACATTGATGCTATGTCTAAGGATGTAGTTATTGATTACATTACGCACCATACTTAATGCAATTGTCTGTTGTTTTGCAACTTAATACTGGAAGGGGTTCGGATGATAACCTGAAGGTGGACTTTTTAGGCATAGATGCATGCTGGATAGTGGTCTATGTACTTTGTCGTAATGCCCAATTAAATCTCACTATATTTATCATATCATGTATGTGCATTGTTATGCCCTCTCTATTTGTCAATTGCCCGACTGTAATTTGTTCACCCAACATGCTTTTATCTTATGGGAGAGACACCTCTAGTGAACTGTGGACCCCGGTCCTATTCTTTACATCTGAAATACAATCTACTGCAATACTTGTTCTTTACTGTTCTCTGCAAACAATCATCTTCCACACAATACGGTTAATCCTTTGTTACAGCAAGCCGGTGAGATTGACAACCTCACTATTTCGTTGGGGCAAAGTACTTTGGTTGTGTTGTGCAGGTTCCACGTTGGCGCCGGAATCCCTGGTGTTGCGCCGCATTACATTCCGCCACCTTCAACCTTCAACGTGCTTCTTGGCTCCTCCTGGTTCGATAAACCTTGGTTTCTTTCTGAGGGAAAACTTACTGCTGTGCGCATCACACCTTCCTCTTGGGGTTCCCAACGGACGTGTCATCTACGCGCATCAGGCCTCCAAGAGCAGAGGTTTGTAGAACAGCAGCAAGTTTTCCTTAAGTGGATCACCCAAGGTTTATCGAACTCAGGGAGGAAGAGGTCAAAGATATCCCTCTCATGCAACCCTGCAACCACAAAGCAAGAAGTCTCTTGTGTCCCCAACACACCTAATAGGTGCACTAGTTCGGCGAAGAGATAGTGAAATACAGGTGGTATGAATAAATGCGAGCAGTAGCAACGGTGCCAGAAAAGTGCTTGCTGGCGTGCAGTTGATGGTAGTAATATTGCAGGAAGTCAAGATGCAGTAAAACAGTAAACAAGCAGCGATAGCAGTATTTAGGAACCAGGCCTAGGGATCATACTTTCACTAGTGGACACTCTCAACATTGATCACATAACAGAATAAATAAATAGATGCTAGACTCTACACCCTCTTGTTGGATGATGAACACCACTAACTGTGTAGGATTACACGAACCCTCAATGCCGGAATTAACAAGCTCCACAATATTCAATGTTCATATTTAAATAAGCTTAGAGTGCATAACAGATCAACATAACCAAACCAAGTACTAACATAGCATGCACACTGTCACCTTCACACTACGAAAGGAGGAATAGATCACATCAATACTATCATAGCAATAGTTAACTTCATAATCTACAAGAGATCACAATCATAGCCTACGCCAAGTACTACACGATGCACACACTGTCACCATTACACCGTGCAGGAGGAATAAACTACTTTAATAACATCACTAGAGTAGCACATAGATAAATTGTGATACAAAACACATTGCAATCATAAAGAGATATAAATAAGCACTTCACTATGCCATTCATAACAGCGAATAAGTATACATGAAATATAGCCTAAGAGACCCACACGGTGCACACTGTCACCTTTACACACGTGGGACAAGGAGTCTTCGGAGATCACATAAGTAAAATCCACTTGACTAGCATAATGACATCTAGATTACAAGCATCATCATATGAATCTCAATCATGTAAGGCAGCTCATGAGATTATTGTATTGAAGCACATAGGAGAGAGATGAACCACATAGCTACCGGTACAGCCCCGAGCCTCGATGGAGAACTACTCCCTCGTCATGGGAGACAGCAGCGTTGGTGAAGATGGCGGTGGTGTCGATGGAGGAGCCTTCCGGGGGCACTTCCCCATCCCGGCGGCGTGCTGGAACAGAGACTCCTGTCCCCCAGATCTTGGCTTCGCGATGGCGGCGGCTCTGGAAGGTTTCTCGTACCGTGGCTTTTCCTTATCGTGTTTTAGGTCAGGGACCTTGATATAGGCGAAGAGGCGGAGTCGGAAGGTCAACGAGGCGGTGACACACTAGGGGGGCGCGACCAAGGCTTGGGCCGCGCCACCCTGGCGTCTGGTGGCCCAGTGGCCCCCCTCTGGCCTCTCTCGGGTGTTCTGGAAGCTTCGCGTGATCCTAAGATGCTGGGCGTTGATTTCGTCCGATTCCGAGAATATTTCCTTACTAGGATTTCTGAAACCAAAAACAGCAGAAAACAACAACTGGCCCTTCGGCATCTCGTCAATAGGTTAGTTCCGGAAAACACATAAATATGACATAAAGTATGCATAAAACATGTAGATATCATCAATAATGTGGCATGGAACATAAGAAATTATCGATACGTCGGAGACGTATCAGCATCCCCAAGCTTAGTTCCTGCTCGTCCCGAGCAGGTAAACAATAACAAAGATAATTTCTGGAGTGACATGCCATCATAACCTTGATCATACTATTGTAAGCATATGTAATGAATGCAGCGATCAAAACAATGGTAATGACATGCGTAAACAAATGAATCATAAAGCAAAGACTTTTCATGAATAGTACTTTCAAGACAAGCATCAATAAGTCTTGCATAAGAGTTAACTCATAAAGCAATAAATCAAAGTAAAGGTATTGAAGCAACACAAAGGAAGATTAAGTTTCAGCGGTTGCTTTCAACTTGTAACATGTATATCTCATGGATAGTTGTCAACATAAAGCAATATAACAAGTGCAATAGGTAAACATGTAAGAATCAATGCACACAGTTGACACAAGTTTTTGCTTCTGGGATAGAAAGAAGTAGGTAAACTGACTCAACATAAAGTAAAAGAAAGGCCCTTCGCAGAGGGAAGCAGGGATTAAATCATGTGCTAGAGCTTTTCAAGTTTTGAAATCATATAGAGAGCATAAAAGTAAAATTTTGAGAGGTGTTTGTTGTTGTCAACGAATGGTAGCGGGTACTCTAACCACCTCGTCAACCGGACTTTCAAGAGCGGCTCCCATGAAGGACGTTGTCTCTACCAGCAAGGTAGATCATCCCTCTTCTCTTTTGTTTACACATGTACTTTAGTTTAGTTTTTATTTTTTTATTTTTTTAGATGACACTCCTCCCAACCTTTTCTTTCTCAAGCCATGGCTAACCGAATCCTCGGGTGCCTTCCAACAATCACATACCATGAAGGAGTGTCTATTTGCAAAATTAAGTTGCTTACTGATGAATCAGAGCAAAACATGTGAAGAGAATTATTAATGAAGGTTGATTAATTGGGGCTGGGAACCCCATTGCCAGCTCTTTTTGCAAAATTATTGGATAAGCGGATGAGCCACTAGTCCATTGTGAAAGTCTGTCCGAAGTAAATGACAAGATCGAAAGATAAACACCACATACTTCCTCATGAGCTATAAAACATTGACACAAATAAGAGATAATAGCTTTTGAATTGTTTAAAGGTAGCACATGAAGTATTTGCTTGGAATGGCAGAGAAATACCATGTAGTAGGTAGGTATGGTGGACACAAATGGCATGGATTTTGGCTCAAGGATTTGGATGTAAGAGAAGAATTCCCTCTCAATACAAGGCTAGGCTAGCAAGGTTGTTTGAAGCAAACTCAAGTATAAAACGGTGCAGCAAGACTCACATATGAACATATTGTAAGCATTATAAGACTTTACATCGTCTTCCTTGTTGTTCAAACACCTTAACCAGAAAATATCTAGACTCTAGAGAACAATCATGCAAACCAAATTTTAACAAGCTCTATGTAGTTCTTCATTAATGGGTGCAAAGCACATGATACGAGAGCTTAAACATGATCTATATGAGCACAACAATTGCCAAGTATCACATTATTCAAGACATTATACCAATTACTACATGTAGCATTTCCCGTTTCCAACCATATAACAATTAACGAAGCAGTTTCAACCTTCGCCATGAAAATTAAGAATAAAGCTAAGAACACATGTGTTCATATGCAACAGCGGAGAGTGTCTCTCTCCCACACAAGCATGAATTTATTAAAACACAAACAAAAATAAAATCACACAGACGCTCCAAGTAAAGTACATAAGATGTGACCGAATAAAAATATAGTTTCAAGGGAGGAACCTGATAAGTTGTTGATGAAGAAGGGGATGCCTTGGGCATCCCCAAGCTTAGATGCTTGGGTCTTCTTGAAATATGCAGGTATGAACCACCGGGGCATCCCCAAGCTTAGACTTTTCACTCTTCTTGATCATAGTATATCATCCTCCTCTCTTGACCCTTGAAAACTTCCTCCACACCAAACTCGAAACAAACTCATTAGAGGGTTAGTGCACAATTAAAATTTACATGTTCAGAGGTGACATAATCATTCTTAACACTTCTGGACATTGCACAAAGCTACTGGACATTAATGGAACAAAGAAATTCATCCAACATAGCAAAAGAGGCAATGCGAAATAAAAGGCAGAATCTATCAAAACAGAACAGTTCGTAAAGACGAATTTTAAAGTGGCACCAGACTTGCTCAGATGAAAATGCCCAAATTGAATGAAAGTTGCGTACATATCTGAGGATCACTCACGTAAATTGGCATAATTTTCTGAGTTACCTAGAGAGAATTAGGCCCAGATTCGTGACAGCAAGAAATCTGTTTCTGTGCAGTAATCCAAATCTAGTATGAACCTTACTATCAAAGACGTTACTTGGCACAACAATGCAACAAAATTAAGATAAGGAGAGGTTGTTACAGTAGTAACAACTTCCAAGACACAAATACAAAATAAAAGTACTGTAACAAAATAAACACATGGGTTATCTCCCAAGAAGTTCTTTCTTTATAGCCATTAAGATGGGCTCAGCAGTTTTAATGATGCACTCGCAAGAAATAAGAGTTGAATCAAAAGAGAGCATCAAAAAGAAAATTCAAAACAAATTTAAGCCTAACATGCTTCCTATGAAAAGGAATCTTGTAAATAAACAAGTTCATGAAGAGCAAAGTAACAAGCATAGGAAGATAGAACAAGTGTAGCTTCAAAAATTTCAGCATATAGAGAGGTGTTTTAGTAACATGAAAATTTCTACAACCATATTTTCCTCTCTCATAATAATTTTCAGAGGCATCATGAACAAACTCAACAATATAAGTATCACATAAAGCATTCTTATTCACATGCATAAAAGTATCATTACTCTCCACATAAGCATAATCAATTTTATTAGTTGTAGTGGGAGCAAATTCAACAAGGTAGCTATCATTATTATTCTCATCATCAAATATAGGAGGCATATTGTAATCATAATTAAACTTATCCTCCATAGTAGGTGGCACCAAAAGACCACTATCATTATAATCATCATATATGGGAGGCATAACATAATCAACATAAACTTTCTCCTCAATACCCGGAGGGCTAAAGAGATCATTTTCATCAAAACCGACATCCCCAAGCTTAAATTCTTCCATAGCATTAGCAACAATAGTGTTCAAAGCATTCATACTGATAACATTCCCATTAGCATGCATATAAAGTTCCATGGGTTTTTTAATTCTCTCTTCAAACACATCATGTCCTAATTCAAGATAAAGTTCATAAAGATCTCTCATTGTGTTGTTCTCCATTAGGCCTAACTAGTGTAAACAAGAAACAAAAAGATGCAATTGCAGGATCTAAAGGAAATAGCTTCGAGCGCACACACAACGGCAACAGAAAGGTACTTAGTTACCTGGGACCGGAGTATGAGTGCCTTTTACCTTTCCTCCCCGGCAACGGCGCCAGAAAAGTGCTTGATGTCTACGGGTGCTTCTATTCTTGTAGACAGTGTTGGGCCTCCAAGAGCAGAGGTTTGTAGAACAGCAGCAAGTTTCCCTTAAGTGGATCCCCCAAGGTTTATCGAACTCAGGGAGGAAGAGGTCAAAGATATCCCTCCCATGCAACCCTGCAACCACAAAGCAAGAAGTCTCTTGTGTCCCCAACACACCTAATAGGTGCACTAGTTCGGCGAAGAGATAGTGAAATACAGGTGGTATGAATAAATGCAAGCAGTAGCAACGGTGCCAGAAAAGTGCTTGCTGGCGTGCAGTTGATGGTAGTAATATTGCAGGAAGTAAAGATGCAGTAAAACAGTAAACAAGCAGCGATAGCAGTATTTAGGAACCAGGCCTAGGGATCATACTTTCACTAGTGGACACTCTCAACATTGATCACATAACAGAATAAATAAATAGATGCTAGACTCTACACCCTCTTGTTGGATGATGAACACCACTAACTGTGTAGGATTACACGAACCCTCAATGCCGGAGTTAACAAGCTCCACAATATTCAATGTTCATATTTAAATAACCTTAGAGTGCATAACAGATCAACATAACCAAACCAAGTACTAACATAGCATGCACACTGTCACCTTCACACTACGAAAGGAGGAATAGATCACATCAATACTATCATAGCAATAGTTAACTTCATAATCTACAAGAGATCACAATCATAGCCTACGCCAAGTACTACACGATGCACACACTGTCACCATTACACCGTGCAGGAGGAATAAACTACTTTAATAACATCACTAGAGTAGCACACAGATAAATTGTCATACAAAACACATTGCAATCATAAAGAGATATAAATAAGCACTTCACTATGCCATTCATAACAGCGAATAAGTATTCTGTAAAATATAGCCTAAGAGACCCACACGGTGCACACATTGCCACCTTTACACACGTGGGACAAGGAGTCTCCGGAGATCACATAAGTAAAATCCACTTGACTAGCATAATGACATCTAGATTACAAGCATCATCATATGAATCTCAATCATGTAAGGAAGCTCATGAGATTATTGTATTGAAGCACATAGGAGAGAGATGAACCACATAGCTACCGGTACAGCCCCGAGCCTCGATGGAGAACTACTCCCTCCTCATGGGAGACAGCAGCGTTGGTGAAGATGGCGGTGGTGTCGATGGAGGAGCCTTCCGGGGGCACTTCCCCGTCCCGGCGGCGTGCCGGAACAGAGACTCCTGTCCCCCAGATCTTGGCTTCGCGATGGCGGCGGCTCTGGAAGGTTTCTCGTACCGTGGCTTTTCCGTATCGTGTTTTAGGTCAGGGACCTTTATATAGGCGAAGAGGCGGAGTTGGAAGGTCAACGAGGCGGTGACACACTAGGGGGGCGCGGCCAAGGCCTGGGCCGCGCCACCCTGGCATCTGGTGGCCCAGTGGCCCCCCTCTGGCCTCTCTCGGGTGTTCTGGAAGCTTCGCGTGATCCTAAGATGCTGGGCGTTGATTTCGTCCGATTCCGAGAATATTTCCTTACTAGGATTTCTGAAACCAAAAACAGCAGAAAACAGCAACTGGCCCTTCGGCATCTCGTCAATAGGTTAGTTCCGGAAAACGCATAAATATGACATAAAGTATGCATAAAACATGTAGATATCATCAATAATGTGGCATGGAACATAAGAAATTATCGATACGTCGGAGACGTATCAATGATCCCTAAACCTTAAACCCTAAAACCCTAATCCCTAATCGCTAATTATACCCTAAACATACACCCTAAACACCCTAAACACTAAACCCTAAACCCTAGACCCTAGACCCTAAACCCTAAACACTACAGCCTAAACCCTAAACAACACTAAACACTAAACCGTAAAACCTAACCCTAGACCCTAAACACTACACCCTAAACCCTAAACCCTAAACCCTAGACCCTAGCTAAACCCTAATTAACCCTAACCCTAGACCCTAAACCCTAAAACCCAAACCCTAAACCCTAAACCCTAGACCCTAAACCCTAATTAACCCTAACCCTAACACCCTAAAACCCTAGCTAGATAACCCAAAACACAAAACCCTAATTAAACCCTACATATATATAGGCCAACGACACTTCATTGCGCATCAAGCAGGCGACCAACTAATTAGCGCTGATAAATTAATTAACTTGAATTTTGACAAGTTCTCTCGAATGAAAACACATTTGATTAAGTTGCCTCATAATATATATACAATTAGTGTGCATGCGCGCATGTCATACCTTGCACATATCATTCGTGCATATATTTCAATATATATCTGAACATATATATTCTTGTGGATATATATATTTCAATCTCTCTCTCGATCTATATATCGTTGGTGGCCAAAATACACACTTATATACGCATGCACTTTATGCGCAAAGGCGCGGGTGCCTCTAATAATGTGTGTGTGCACTCGATCGATGATCCCTAAACCTTAAACCCTAAAACCCTAATCCCTAATCCCTAATTATACCCTAAATGTACACCCTAAATACCCTAAACACTAAACCCTAAACCCTAGACCCTAAACCCTAAACACTACACCCTAAACCCTAAACCCTAAACACTAAACACTAAACCCTAAACCCTAACCCTAGACCCTAAACCATAAACCCCAAACCCTAAACCCTAAACCCTAAACCCTAATTAACCCTAACCCTAACCCTAAAACCCTAGCTAGATAACCCTAAACCCTAAACCCTAATTAAACCCTACATATATATAGGCCAACGACACTTCATTGCTCATCAAGCAGGAGACCAACTAATTAGCTGATAAATTAATTAAGTTGAATTTTGACAAGTTCTCTCGAATGAAAACACATTTGATTAAGTTGCCTCATAATATATATATACAATTAGTGTGCATGCGCGGATGTCATACCTTGCACATATCATTCGTGCATATATTTCAATATATATCTGAACATATTCTTGGGGATATATATACATTTCAATCTCTCTCTCGATCTATATATCGTTGGTGGCCAAAAAACACACTTATATACGCATGCACTTTATGCGCAAAGGCGCGGGTGCCTCTAATAATGTGTGTGTGCACTCGATCGATGATCCCTAAACCTTAAACCCTAAAACCCTAATCCCTAATCCCTAATTATACCCTAAACGTACACCCTAAACACCCTAAACACTAAACCCTAAACCCTAGACCCTAAACCCTAAACACTACACCCTAAACCCTAAACCCTAAACACTAAACACTAAACCCTAAACCCTAACCCTAGACCCTAAACCATAAACCCCAAACCCTAAACCCTAAACCCTAGACCCTAAACCCTAATTAACCCTAACCCTAACCCTAAAACCCTAGCTAGATAACCCTAAACCCTAAACCCTAATTAAACCCTACATATATATAGGCCAACGACACTTCATTGCTCATCAAGCAGGCGACCAACTAATTAGCTGATAAATTAATTAAGTTGAATTTTGACAAGTTCTCTCGAATGAAAACACATTTGATTAAGTTGCCTCATAATATATATATATACAATTAGTGTGCATGCGCGCATGTCATACCTTGCACATATCATTCGTGCATATATTTCAATATATATCTGAACATATTCTTGGGGATATATATACATTTCAATCTCTCTCTCGATCTATATATCGTTGGTGGCCAAAAAACACACTTATATACGCATGCACTTTATGCGCAAAGGCGCGGGTGCCTCTAATAATGTGTGTGTGCACTCGATCGATGATCCCTAAACCTGAAACCCTAAAACCCTAATCCCTAATTATACCCTAAACGTACACCCTAAACACCCTAAACACTAAACCCTAAACCCTAGACCCTAAACCCTAAACACTACACCCTAAACCCTAAACACTAAACACTAAACCCTAAACCCTAACCCTAGACCCTAAACCCTAAACCCTAAACCCCAAACCCTAGACCCTAAACCCTAATTAACCCTAACCCTAACCCTAAAACCCTAGCTAGATAACACTAAACCCTAAACCCTAATTAAACCCTACATATATATAGACCAACGACACTTCATTGCGCATCAAGTAGGCGACCAACTAATTAGCGCTGATAAATTAATTAACTTGAATTTTGACAAGTTCTCTCGAATGAAAACACATTTGATTAAGTTGCCTCATAATATATATACAATTAGTGTGCATGCGCGCATGTCATACCTTGCACATATCATTCGTGCATATATTTCAATATATATCTGAACATATTCTTGGGGATATATATATATATTTCAATCTCTCTCTCGATCTATTTATCGTTGGTGACCAAAAAACACACTTATATACGCATGCACTTAATTTATGCGCAAAGGCGCGGGTGCCTCTAATAATGTGTGTGTGCACTCGATCGATGATCCCTAAACCTTAAACCCTAAAACCCTAATCCCCAATCCCTAATTATACCCTAAACGTACACCCTAAACACCCTAAACACTAAACCCTAAACCCTAGACCTAAACCCTAAACACTACACCCTAAACCCTAAACCCTAAACCCTAAACCCTAAACCCTAAAACTAAACCCCAAACCCTAAACCCTAAACCCTAAACCCTAATTAACCCTAACCCTAAAACCCTAGCAAGATAACCCTAAACCCTAATTAAACCCTACATATATATATATATAGGTCAACGACACTTCATTGCGCATCAAGCAGGCGACCAACTAATTAGTGCTGATAAATTAATTAACTTGAATTTTGATAAGTTCTCTCGAATATATGAAAACACATTTGATTAAGTTGCCTCATAATATATATACAATTAGTGTGTGCATGCGCGCATGTCATACCTTGCACATATCATTCGTGCATATATTTCAATATATATCTGAACATATTCTTGGGGATATATATATTTTAATCTCTCTCTCGATCTATATATCGTTGGTGGCCAAAACACACACTTTTATATACGCATGCACTTTATGCGTAAAGGCGCGGGTGCCTCTAATAATGTGTGTGTGCACTCGATCGATGATCCCTAAACCTTAAACCCTAAAACCCTAATCCCTAATCCCTAATTATACCCTAAACGTACACCCTAAACACCCTAAACACTAAACCCTAAACCCTAGACCCTAAACCCTAAACACTACACCCTAAACCCTAAACCATAAACACTAAAACCTAAACCCTAACCTGCACTTTGTGCGCAAAGGCATGTGCCTCTAATAATGTGTGCGCAGTCGATCGATCTAGTTTTAACTAATCATAGCACACAAATAAAGAAGTTGTATTTGAATCCACACAACCCTAATCTAAAACACATAGCCCCTAACATGGCCTAATTAATTGACCCCTTCTCTCTAGCTAATTAGTGGAAATTGCACAAAATCAAAAGGGGTCCCTCACTAATTATACATATATATCTAGATTGTGATAAACTTTTGCCCCATATTTGGTGGATGGGTGCATCTTGGCATGTAAAACAATTAATGTTTGCAAATGGCGTTGTCAAAATTTATGTACAAATGATTTCTTTCCATCCAAAGTGCATAAAATGGGAGTTTTAATGAAGAAAGTACAAATAAAACAGCTCAACATGCCTCCACACCCCTATTTTCACACAAAGTAGAGCATATTTAAAGGATAATTCCAGAGTTTTACTATTTTTAAAGCAACTTTGCTAATTTCCACCCACTCACATGACTTTATGTCGATTTAACGAAAATAGGGCGAATTTAAACTACATGGGCGGGATAGTTTGAATTGTGCGCGCGGCAAAGGGAACCGCCTATTCCTCAACCTTGTGCACGGAAAATTACACACGCAACTCCATTAAACACCACCTACCGGGCGGCCCGGCCGCATGACCCCCACCCACCCCTACACAACTTATCCCCGTCCGTGCGAAGAGCTTCCCCTCCCTATCCCGTCCGTGCGAAGAAGAAGCTTCCCCTCCCCGTCGTTCTTCTCGGGACGCACTGGCGGTCAAGTTGATCCACGGTAGGGCTGCTATCTCTAGCTCAATCATGCATCGGGCAAGACGGCCTAACGATTTATATTTTCTTGATGCTGCTAAAAAAAATCATCAGTATGCTCGAACTAATTGGCACTTTATAGTTTTCCGCTCGATTTGTCCTCGATCAATTTGTTCATTTGCGTGGGCATATAGAGTCAGTTCTGCACTAGATCCGTTAATTTGCTGAAATGCCGTGGCAGAGTTTTGTACACGATCTGTTTGCTAAAATGTCGATGGGCATTTTTTGTTTTGTACTCGACATGATTGCTGAAATGCATAATCATGTAGTATAGTTTTGTAGTCGATGGATATACATTTCCTACTTCGCCTTAAAAATTAATCACCAACCATTGTATCTCATAATTAAACAGATGGACAGAACTTGGATACTGCATGGACACTTATGTTCCCCTTCATATATAAATGGTGTTCAACCCTTTATGGGGTTTATTAGAGCTCACGAAGGTCACAACCTGGACGTGTATTGCCCGCGCTGCACATGTATGAATGGTGAGAAGAGGCCTCATCATGTAGTGGAAGATCATTTACACATTTTTGGGATGGACCGCACATATGTTAGGTGGGTTTATCATGGTGAACCATATAATGATCCTTCAGCGGGAGAAGCAGATCTTGCTCACACTGTATGTGTGCTGGCATATGTAGTTAATTATTTATATTGATGCTGCCGCTGTTTCGATCAATAGTTTGCATTGCTGTGCAAGGTTCTGTACTCAAATTTAACTTGTTGCAGATGGATGGACGGGAAGGAGAGAAAAAACGCTTACTTCAGGAAACGGGTTTCAGCTCTGGGACATGTGCTATGCCAGATGAGAAGGTAAATATGTAAAACGACATTTGTTCAGGTTGCATCCCTTAGATGTTTGTCTAATCTGTTGATGTACTAATTGCAGAAGCATTGAGTTGAAGAGGTCTCTCAACTTGATGGGAGATTTGAAGATGAATCTTAGTTTGATGCACCTGTGGATGGTACTGATGACGAGCCTTTCATAGACGAAGGTCCTGCACCTGAGATTATCCAGCCTACAGAAGGAGGCCGTGGACCGAGTACACAGCTTTGCGTTGAAGTGGATGCACGCCCAGAGATCATCAGGGGCGTCCGGGTATTCTCAAGACCACCAAGCCCTGATGCACCTGTGGATGGTACTGATGACGAGCCTTTCATAGACGAAGGTCCTGCACCTGAGATTATCCAGCCTACATAAGGAGGCCGTGGACCGAGTACACAGTTTTGCGTTGAAGTGGATGCACGCCCAGAGATCATCAAGGGCGTCCCGGTAGTCTCAGGACCACCCAGCCCTGATGCAAACTGTTGAGCTACTTTATGATTCGTACTCTTATGTTCTGGTGCTGTAGTATGTACTATCTTTGTTATGATTTGTACGCCTTTGGCGCTAGAACTATAATTAAGCATTCAGTGGATGATCGCGTTGCAAAATTTGACACCCACACAATCAGTTCATCGTATGAGTAGTAGCACAATTACTTCTACAGCCAGTCCTGCCAGCGCATTAATTGGTAGCATGAAACACTTTCAGGCACTCCCCTCTGATTCATATTAATTGACTCAATTTTGTCTAGATATGGATGTATCAAGATGCATTTGTTAACTAGACTAAAAAAACTTGAGTCAGTTAATATGAATCGGTGTAAACCGCCCAAGTCCTCGAGCAGCTAGTTTATTGACTCTGGACTCCAAGCCTCTCGCGGCAAGCCATCGATGAAGCTTTGACCAGATCTTGGCCCGCTTTTTTTTTGCGAATAGCAAAGCTTTGACCAGTTCCTCTCGGGATACAGCACGCCGGTGAGCTTGCACGGTTGCCATGAGCACTTTCCGGTGGAACTTCCTCTGCAGCGCCCTCAAGCCGCCGGCTGAGCAGCCTTGTGATGCCTCGAGGTGGACGGAACGGACGAACTCGGGATCTCAGGGCGGGGGGTCCGCCTCGTCCCGGAACAATCTCCAGCGGGTTAACGAGGACATGCATGGCGGCCAGGGGATTTGGGGTTTTTTGTTGTTGTTTGAGCTTGGGATTTGGGGTTTTTCGGATAGGGGAGGAGGAACCGAGGAAGAGGAAGGAACAGCCCGCGTGCTTGGCGCGTGGCAGTGTGCTTGAATTTCGAATTTTTGTCAAATGTTTCATTTCCCCGCTACAATTCGGGGGTTTTCTTGACGCGCCAATGCGTCCCGCCGGGCAGGTTCAAGTGAATTTGGGGTGCCACACTATGGGCCCCAGTTTCAGTGAGACATGTAATGACTAGTCACATCAGTAAGTTCACTGTGTAATAAAATATGTTACCCCTCCCCTTTATGTAGCCCCCATTGTCTCTCCCGATCGAGTGCCAACAGCCGACGGATGCAAGCCGCTAGCTCGATCCCCTCCTTTCGCCTCCACCGTCCAGGCATCCAGCTTGGAGGGGCAAGCTGCATCTAGACCAAGCGGATTAGGTAGTACTCTACTAGTAATGTTCTATCCTTTCTCGATATCGGTTCCTTTTTCCTCACCTCGATATCTTGCGCATCTATTTCCTATTCTGGGCGAAGGGGTGTCTTTCTGGTCACCCTCGCGCTGGGAGTGATTGATGGGGATGGGGGTGGGGGTGGGGCGGGGGCTACCTTTGCTTGGATTGGGGTGTTCTTCCTTTATTTGTCGACATTTGCTACCCTTGTAGTCTCTGCTGATCCTCAATGTATCTTTTGTCAGCTTGTACAGGAAAGGGAAGACCTCGGTGGTGGTGGGGGGGGGCAATGGAGCGTAAGGCCACCACGCATGTGGGCAGTAGGCTGAGCCTGAGCTGCGTCCCCAGGCCCGCAAAGCAGGTACTCCGTTTGCTTATCCACTCTTTACCTTTTAAGTGTCTGTCTGCATCCTCAATCTGTTCCTGTTCTGGAATATGCTTAAAGTAGCACATGTCTTCAGCTGTTTGTGCGTAAAGCCTCTGTGACACCATGCTCTATATTCTCTGTATCAGGTTGGTACCTCCAGGTTCCGTGCTGAGGCTATGGGGAACGAGAATAGCGCCTCACCTGCTGCAGGAGCATGGCCCGATCTGCAGCACAAGAAGCGAAATGCCACTGCCGAGCTGGGCAGGGACCGCCCATGGGTAATTTTTTAACCAAATTACCATGATGTAGTCTGAAATGCCACTGCTCTAGATACTACTGCCTCCATCCCAAAGCTTTGGGCTTATATTATTTTTAGAAAGTCAAACTATACCATGTTTGACTAAGCTTTTACCAAAAATCATTAACATGCAAAATCAAAACTAATATCATTAAATAGATAATAAAATATATTTTCCTACGGTATCTACACAGTATTATATTTTTTGATAGAATGTTCTAAAATTTTGGTCAAACTTTGCTTGTTTTGATTTCTCAAAAATAAATAAGCCTTAAGCTTTGGGATGGAGGTAGTACATTCATATCTAGACAAAGCTGAGTCAACTAGTTTTTTTTGTCTGTCCATAGCTAGTGTTCATGCTGCAAAAGGCTAAGAGCATCCACTATATGCATCAGTCTATCTCATACAGTAATTCAATATCACTGCTGAGGTCTGCCTTTTGTTTTGCTATTCATATCTTGTTGAAACTTTAGGGCCTTTACTCAAAAGGAAGATCAAAACTGCGGCTGATCAGGCTGCCAGTATGTTGATGCCGCCCCCATCTTATAAGTGCCTCTACAAGCACAAGGCCACGCGCCAGCTGGGTGGTGATCTTTTAATGAATATGGTATATTTTCTTAATCCACAAAACATGCCTTGAATTTTCGCTATTTATTGTCGGTTCTTTCTATGCTTGCCAAAAGTTTACAACAACAACAACAACAACCAAGCCTTTCAGTCCCAAACAAGTTGGAGTAGGCTAGAGTTGAAACCCATAAGATCTCGAAGCCAAAAGTTTAGAAACACCAAATTCGTTTACTTACAATCATCATACAGTAATGTTCATCTACTCTCCAGTTCCCCTAACCCAACAAAAACTGATGTTAATTACGATTTTTAGATTAAAAGAGCACCATTAGGCGCTGTTAATTACGACTTTGAGATTAAAATGTCATTTACAATTGCTAATTACAATTTTGAGACAAATGATTAGTTTAACCTCGACCTATTCTGCTCTCCATTTTTCCCAACCGAACAAAAATGTAACCATTCCATTCCTCTGAAATGGAACCATTCCATTCCATTCCACGCTGTTTCAGAACCGAACACACCCTTGCATTGTTGTGAACGGTTGTCCATACATAGCCATACCCTTCCACTTACATCCAGCACTATATGCATCAATCTGTCTCAGAGTCATTCAATATCACTGCTGAGATCTGTTCCCATTCTTATGCAGGCTGAAACTGCTGCGCCTTTACTCAAGTGGATGCAAAATGAGGCTGATGAGGCTGCTGTGAGGACGATGGTGCCGGCACCATCATCCGAAAACCTCTACAAGCACGAGGCCATGGGCCAGCTGGGTGGTGGCCTTTTAATGAATCTGGTATATTTTCTTAATCCACATACATGATTTTATTATTATCTGTTTAATTACTGTTGGCTTTGCCTAATGCTTACCAAAAGTTCAGAAACACTGCGTTTGCTTACAATCATCATGCACTAATTTTTCACTTTTCAGTCTGTCTCATCCAGTATATAAACTGTTGAGTTCCATTGGCTTCTTTTTAATCATTTGCATTGTTGTCAACTGTTGTCTATGCACAACCCTATTCTTCCACTTACATCCCGCACTATTTGCATCAGTCTATCTCATAGATTTATTAAATATCAATGATGAGTTCTGTTGCTATTCATATGCAGGATGAAGCTTCTGTGCCTCTACTCAAATGGAAAAAAATGATCCTGATGAGGCTGCTGTGAAGACGATGGTGCCGCCACCATCTTCTGAAAACCTCCTCAAGCACAAGGCCACGGGCCAGCTGGGTGGTATCCTTTTCAGTAAGCAGGTATATTTTCTTAATCCTCATACATGATTTGATTTGTCTGTTTATTGTCGGCTTTGTCTAATGCTTACCAATAGTTCAGAAACACACACAACCCTATTCTTCCACTTACATCCAGCACTATATGCATCAGTGTCTCATAGATTCATTTTGTATATCACTGCTGATGTCTGTTGCTCTTCAATTTTCATATGCAGACTGAAACTACAAAGCCTTCATTGGTCAAAAGGATTGCAACTGCTGCTGATGAGGCATCTGTAGAGGCTGCCACCAAGTTACTATCTGCCCCACCTTCTGGATGCTTATATAAGCTCAAGTCCAAGGACCAGCCGGGCCGTAACCATCCAAGGGTTCGGGTATATTTTCCTAAGCCACATATACATGCCATGATTTATGTCTGATATTATCACCGGCTCTATCTAATGCTTTTTGGAATTCGGAAATGCCAAATTAGCATGCTTATATTCATCATACACTAAATTTTGACTGTTTAGTTTGTAACATAGTGTTATGCACTCACTTGTCAACATTTGCATTGCTCTGAACTATGCACTTTACACAACCTAATTCTTCCACTTACATACAGCGCTACGCACCAGTAGTACCTCCCATGTTTCCTTCACCATCCCGATGCCGAGCTTGCGGGAATATGGCGGGCCCATGTACATACCCCGCATATAACACCTCCTATGGCTCTATCTACCTTTCTAATAACTCCTTCACAGAGTTACAGGTATGAATTCTCAGTGGTTTAGCATGAATTGGCATATAGTAAAGTCTTGTTTTTAGTCTTCCTGCTTCTTACATTAGTATCAATTTTCACCTGCAGACTGTACCTTGTGAACTTCGTCCAATGATTAACCAGATGTGTCCGCATGAAGGGTCTTTCACTATGCATGGCAATGGCAAATTGATGAACACCTACACGGTCTATGAGGTGTATGTCTACAAGGCATGAGGCCATCACATATTTGTATGGACATGATTGGAGAAAGTTTGCTTTTGACTACGGTCTGAAGAAGGGCGACGAGCTGAGGATCGAAACTCAAACGGGCAGATATACGTAATCGCTTACGAGTTGGAGACACTTGAAATATATATTATGTAACTTTTTTGTACTCATATCCTTTGATTCTTTGCATTACGAGCAGTTGTTCTAAACCATTCCCTCTGTTCTAGCTTGCTGGGTTTAACATGATCAAAGTTACAGATCCCCTGATGGAACAGGAGCGGATGTCACAAAGGGCACCCACACCAGCACCGGCACCGGCTTCCCACTCTCTTGCATCAGCACCGGTTCCTGTACCAGCTCCGTTTACTGCATATACCCAGCAGGCTCCTGCATCAGCACTGGTTCCTCTAGCTGCACCTTTTACTGCACCTGCCCAACAGTCTCCTGCATCAGCACCGGTTCCTCTAGAGGCACCATTTATTGCACCTGCCGAGCAGTCTCCTGCATCAGCACCAGCTCGTGTACCAGCCCAGGCTCCTGCACCTGCCCCAGCGGATCACCGAGGTCTCAGCTCATTGCTGTGGCCACCCGTGTGGTGACCAGGACGCATCTGAAGGCTATGTTCGTGAGTATATGACAGCATAACTGCTCTTATATTGATGTCTTCTCTACTCAAAGTCTCACATGGTTCAGTCTTCAGTGCATTGGTGCCATTGACTAATTTTTGGTGGTATCTCTTGCTTTGAATCAGAAATTGCCTAAAAGTATCTCCAAGGATCTCAATGCTGGCCGAAGGGGCAAGATTTCCCTCGTCATGGAGAGTGAAGGTCTCACCGTGGAGGGACGGTACTCCGTCAGTCCCACAGATGGCCGCTTGGCTGTTACTTCCAGGTGGAAAAAGTTCATTGACGGTGCCAAACTTCGCATTGGATCAAAGTTGAAGGTCAAGATCTTTCGATGCCGCTGTGAAATGCTGGTCATAAAGTTTGCGGTTGTCTAGTTCTGTTGTCCCATGAGCCCTTAGCAAATGCATTTGTAGTTATACTTATATAAGGTTATCTTATCTGAACTGCTAATTAATTGTATGGGTGGTAAAACTCTGGCAAGCTTTTGCTCTTAGCAAGTATGTATGTATGATCAGCTATTATGATAACTAATGTTTGTGTTCATCTTAATTTGCATTTCCGTTTTAGAAAAAAACTTAATTTCTATTTTGGCTGACCTTTGTTAGAGAACTATCGATTGAATCCACAACATGATTCAAATAGATTCATTACACCGAGCCACATGTCTTGACCTTGCTATACACTAGTTCCATTAATCAGTGCAAGAAGGCTTACCTGAGCTGCCTGAACCACGGCAGATTCGAATCCACCTTAGCTATCTAGCTAGAAATACAACCTTTGCAGAAAGAGGATTTGCAGTATGGGGAGGCTGACATTAGGGACCCATGAGGCAGCAGCGTTGTCAATGTTTTAAAGGCGGCAGGAGATCGAAACAAAAAAATAAGCCAAAAATCAGTTGGTAAACAAAATCCAAGAAATGAAACATTTACCTTTCTGAGAGGATGACATGCGGGACCCATGAGGCAGCAGCATCCTCAACTATTCCAAGGCGGCAGGGGAACAAAATAAAAAAAGGAAATAGCCAGAAATTAATTAGGGTAAAAAATAAATCTATCAAAGGAAACCTTTATTGTTCATAGAGGATGACATGTGGGACCGACCTGCCCGGCTTGCGTCGTCATCGTTTCAAAGGGGGCGGGGATCAAAAGAAAAAGGCAAATAGCCAGAAATTAGGGGTAAAAAATAAATCCAACAAAGGAAACTTTTATTGTTCACAGAGGATGACATGCGGGACCCATGAGCCAGCAGCTTCCTCAACGTTTCAAAGTCGGCATGAGATTGAAAGAAAAAGGAAAGTGGCCAAATATCAGGAGCCAAAAATAATCCAAGAAAAGAAATTTTATTGTACATAGAGGATGACATGCGGGTCCCATTTTGCGACGATCTCAACGTTTTCAAGGTGGCACTTGGACCAAAAGAAAAATGAAGTAGCCAGAAATCAGGGGTGAAAAAAATCCAAGAAAAGAAAGATTTCAATTGGGCTGCATACGGACATCGGGCCTTCGAACTATCTGCTTTGGGCCTTTTGACTCGTACAATTTCAGCCCACTCCAAAACAGGAAAGTTCGGATTTTTCTAAAAAAACAGGAAAGTCCTATGCTTCGCAAAAACACAAAACAAGGAGATTCAACATATAAGTTTGTTTATGTAAAAATAAAGATTTAATTTATCCATTTGCAATAGCTCAGAGCGAAATACACTGTTTATTGTCTGCAAAATAATCAAGATATCACATGTTTCTTGTACGAGGAGGCTGACATCGGGGACCCATGAGCCAGCAGCGTCGTCAACGTTTTAAAGGCGGCAGGGGATGGAAAGAAAAAATAAACAAAAAATCTGTTGGTAAAAAATCCAAGAAAAGAAACATTTTCGTTCTGAGAGGATGACATGCGGGACCCATGAGGCAGCATCATCCTCAGCGTTTATTGTTCATAGAGGTTGACATGTGGGACCCGTGAGCCAGCAGCGTCCTCAATGTTTTAAAGGCTGCAGGTGATCGAAAGAAAAAATAAGCCAAAAATCGTTTGGTCAACAAAATCCAAGAAAAGAAACATTTACCGTTCTGAGAGGATGACATGCGGGACCCATGAGGCAGCAGCATCCTCAACGATTCCAAGGCGGCAGGGGAAATATCCAGAAATTAATTAGGGGTTCAAAATAAATCCATCAAAGGAAAATTTTATTGTTCATAGAGGATGACATGTGGGACCGACCTGCCAACAGCGTCCTCATCGTTTCAGAGGGGCCAGGAGATCAAAAGAAAAAGGCAAATAGCCAAAAATTAGGGGTCAAAAATAACTCCAAGAAATCAAACTTTTATTGTTCGTAGAGGATGACATGCGGGACCCATGAGCCAGCAGCTTACTCAACATTTCAAAGGCGGCATGAGATCGAAAGAAAAAGGCAAGTGACAAAATATCAAGAGCCAAAGATAATCGAAGAAAAGAAACTTTATTGTACATAGAGGATGGCATGCGGGTCCCATTTAGCAGCAGCGGTCTCAACGTTTCAAATGCGGCTTGAGATCAAAAGAAAAAGAAAGTTGATTGTACATAGAGGATGACATGCGGGTCCCATGAGTCAGCAGCTTACTCAACGTTTCCAAGGCGGCACGGGATCAAAAGAAAAAGGAAATAGCCAAAAATCAGAGGGTGAAAAAAATCCAAGAAAATAAACTTTTATAGCACATAGAGGATGACATGCGGGTCCCATGAGCCAGCAGCGTTTCAAACGTGGCATGAGATCGAAAGAAAAAGGCAAGTGACCAAATATCAGGATCCAAAAATAATTCAAGAAAAGAAACTTGATTGTACATAGAGGCTGACATGTGGGACCTATGAGCCAGCAGAGTCCTCAACGTTACAAAGGCGGCAGGGGATCAAAAGAAAAAGGAAATTGCCAAAAATCAGAGGGTGAAAAAAAACTAAGAAAATGAACTTTTATAGTACATAGAGGATGACATGCGGGTCCCATGACCCTTCAGGTTCCTCAACGTTTCAAACGTGGCATGAGATCGAAAGAAAAAGGCAAGTGACCAAATATCAGGATCCAAAAATAATTCAAGAAAAGAAACTTGATTGGATGACATGCGGGTCCCATTTAGCAGCAGCGGTATCACCGTTTGAGAGGCTGCACGGGATCGAAAGAAAAAGGCAAGTGACCAAATATGAGGAGCCAAAAATAATTCAAGAAAAGAAAGTTTTATAGTACATAGAGGATGACATGCGGGTCCCATTTAGCAGCAGCGGTCTCACCGTTTGAGAGGCTGCACGGGATTGAATGAAAAAGGCAAGTGACCAAATATGAGGATCCAAAAATAATTGAAGAAAAGAAAGTTTTATAGTACATAGAGGATGACATGCGGGTCCCATTTAGCAGCAGCGGTATCACCGTTTGAGAGGCTGCACGGGATCGAAAGAAAAAGGCAAGTGACCAAATATCAGGAGCCAAAAATAATTCAAGAAAAGAAAGTTTTATAGTACATAGAGGATGACATGCGGGTCCCATTTAGCAGCAGCGGTATCACCGTTTGAGAGGCGGCAGGGGATCGAAAGAAAAAGGCAAGTGACCAAATTTGAGGTGCCAAAAAAACTCCAAGAAAAGAAAGTTGATTGTACATAGAGGATGACATGCGGGTTCCATTTAGCAGCAGCGGTCTCAACGTTTCCAAGGTGGCAAGGGATCAAAAGAAAAAGGAAGTAGCCAGAAATCAGGGGGTCAAAAAAATCCAAGAATAGAAAGAATTTTGGTTCATAGAGGATGACATGCGGGACCCATGATCCTGCATCGTAAACGGCTCGATCGGAGAGCGTTGAACGAGATGGCGCGATCGAGAAAAAAAACAATGCCAGAGAGGCTGCCATCTGGACCCTACATCCCTCGGCGGTGCGGATTTGCGTTGACTCGGTCGGCGAACCCGAGATTTCGAGATGCACCACGTCCCGGGCCACCATACGCGACGTTTTGGCCGTTTTCGTCGGGCTAGGTGGCCTCAAAAACGAGAAAAAAAACGTTTTGACATGCACAATGGAGAGACCAAAAATCGTCGGCCATGGTACACCAGCAACCACGGCGCGACTTCAACTTCGTCGGCCATGGAAACTTTTCTTGTAGTGGCACGCAGTGCCTCGAGGTGGACGGAATTCGGACCTCAGGGCAGGGGGTCCACCTCGTCCGGGAACGATCTCCAGCGGGTTAACGAGGACATGCATGGCGGCCAGGGGATTTGGGTTTTTTTGTTTGAGCTTGGGATTTGGGGTTTTTTCGGATAGGGGAGGAGGAACCAAGGAAGAGGAAGGAACAGCCGCGTGCTTGGCGCGTGGCGGTGTGCTTGAATTTCGAATTTTTGTGAAATGTTTCATTTCCCCGCTACAATTCGGGGGTTTCTTGACGCGCCAATGCGTTCCGCCGGGCAGCTTCAAGTGAATTTGGGGTGCCACACTATGGGCCCCAGTTTCAGTGAGACATGTAATGACTAGTCACATCAGTAAGTTCACTGTGTAATAAAATATGTTACCCCTCCCCTTTATGTCGCACCCCTTCTCTCCTGATCGAGTGCCGACTGCCGACGGATGCAAGCCGCTAGCTCGATCCCCTCCTTTCGCCTCCACCGTCCAGGCATCCAGCTTGGAGGGGCAAGCTGCATCTAGACCAAGCGTCTTAGGTAGTACTAGTAATGTTCTTTCCTTTCTCGAGATCGGTTCTTTTTTCCTCACCTCGATATCTTGCGCATCTCTTTCCTATTCTGGGCGAAGGGGTGTCTTTCTGGTCACCCTCGAGCTGGGAATGATTGATGGGGGTGGGGGGCGGGGGCTACCTTTGCTTGGATTGGGGTGTTCTTCCTTTATTTGTCGACATTTGCAACCTTTGTAGTTTCTGCTGATCCTCACTGTATCTTTTGTCAGCTTGTACAGGAAAGGAAAGACCTCGGCGGTGGGGGCAATGGAGCGTAAGGCCACCACGCATGTGGGCAGTTGGCTGAGCCTGAGCTGCGTCCCCAGGCCCGCAAAGCAGGTACTCCGTTTGCTTATCCACTCTTTACCTTTTAAGTGTCTGTCTGCATCCTCAATCTGTTCCTGTTCTGGAATATGCTTAAAGTAGCACATGTCTTCAGCTGTTTGTGCGTAAAGCCTCTGTGACACCATGCTCTATATTCTCTGTATTAGGTTGGTACCTCCAGGTTCCGTGCTGAGGCTATGGGGAACGAGAATAGCGCCTCACCTGCTGCAGGAGCATGGCCCGATCTGCAGCACAAGAAGCGAAATGCCACTGCCGAGCTGGGCAGGGACCGCCCATGGGTAATTTTTTAACCAACTTACCATGATGTAGTCTGAAATGCCACTGCTCTAGATACTACTGCCTCCATCCCAAAGCTTTGGGCTTATATTATTTTTAGAAAGTCAAACTATACCATGTTTGACTAAGCTTTTACCAAAAATCATTAACATGCAAAATCAAAACTAATATCATTAAATAGAGAATAAAATATATTTTCCTACGGTATCTACACAGTATTATATTTTTTGATAGAATGTTCTAAAATTTTGGTCAAACTTTGCTTGTTTTGATTTCTCAAAAATAAATAAGCCTTAAGCTTTGGGATGGAGGTAGTACATTCATATCTAGACAAAGCTGAGTCAACTAGTTTTTTTTGTCTGTCCATAGCTAGTGTTCATGCTGCAAAAGGCTAAGAGCATCCACTATATGCATCAGTCTATCTCATACAGTAATTCAATATCACTGCTGAGGTCTGCCTTTTGTTTTGCTATTCATATGCAGACTGAAACTTTAGGGCATTTACTCAAAAGGAAGATCAAAACTGCGGCTGATCAGGCTGCCAGTATGTTGATGCCGCCCCCATCTTATAAGTGCCTCTACTAGCACAATGCCACGCGCCAGCTGGGTGGTGATCTTTTAATGAATATGGTATATTTTCTTAATCCACAAAACATGCCTTGAATTTTCTCTGTTTATTGTCGGTTCTTTCTATGCTTGCCAAAAGTTTACAACAACAACAACCAAGCCTTTCAGTCCCAAACAAGTTAGGGTAGGCTAGAGTTGAAACCCATAAGATCTCGAAGCCAAAAGTTTAGAAACACCAAATTCGTTTGCTTACAATCATCATACAGTAATGTTCATCTACTCTCCAGTTCCCCTAACCCAACAAAAACTAATGTTAATTACGATTTTTAGATTAAAAGAGCACCATTAGGCGCTGTTAATTACGACTTTGAGATTAAAATATCATTTGCAATTGTTAATTACAATTTTGAGACAAATGGTTAGTTGAACCTCGATCTCTTCTGCTCTCCATTTTTCCCAACCGAACAAAAATGTAACCATTCCATTCCTCTGAAATGGAACCATTCCATTCCATTCCAGGCTGTTTCAGAACCGAACACACCCCTGCATTGTTGTGAACTGTTGTCCATACACAGCCATACCCTTCCACTTACATCCAGCACTATATGCATCAGTCTATCTCAGAGTCATTCAATATCACTGCTGAGATCTGTTCCCATTCTTATGCAGGCTGAAACTGCTGCGCCTTTACTCAAGTGGATGCAAAATGAGGCTAATGAGGCTACTGTGAGGACGATGGTGCCGGCACCATCTTCCGAAAACCTCTACAAGCACGAGGCCATGGGCCAGCTGGGTGGTGACCTTTTAATGAATCTGGTATATTTTCTTAATCCACATACATGATTTTATTATTATCTATTTAATTACTGTTGGCTTTGCCTAATGCTTACCAAAAGTTCAGAAACACTGCGTTTGCTTACAATCATCATACACTAATTTTTCACTTTTCAGTCTGTCTCATCCAGTATATAAACTGTTGAGTTCCATTGGCTTCTTTTGTAATCATTTGCATTGTTGTCAACTGTTGTCTATGCACAACCCTATTCATCCATTTATATCCTGCACTATTTGCATCAGTCTATCTCATAGATTTATTAAATATCAATGATGAGTTCTGTTGCTATTCATATGCAGGATGAAACTTCTGTGCCTCTACTCAAATGGATAAAAATGATCCTGATGAGGCTGCTGTGAAGACGATGGTGCCGCCACCATCTTCTGAAAACCTCCTCAAGCACAAGGCCACGGGCCAGCTGGATGGTACCCTTTTCAGTAAGCAGGTATATTTTCTTAATCCTCATACATGATTTGATTTTTGTCTGTTTATTGCCGGCTTTGTCTAATGCTTACCAATAGTTCAGAAACACACACAACCCTATTCTTCCACTTACATCCAGCACTATATGCTTAAGTGTCTCATAGATTCATTTTATATATCACTGCTGATGTCTGTTGCTCTTCAATTTTCATATGCAGACTGAAACTGCTAAGCCTTCATTGGTCAAAAGGATTGCAACCGCTGCTGATGAGGCATCTGCAGAGGCTGCCACCAAGTTACTGTCAGCCCCACGTTCTGGATGCTTATATAAGCTCAAGTCTAAGGACCAGCCAGGCCGTAACCATCCAAGGGTTCGGGTATATTTTCTTAAGCCACATATACATGCCATGATTTATGTCTGATATTATCACCGGCTCTGTCTAATGCTTTTTGGAATTCAGAAACACCAAATTAGCATGCTTATATTCATCATACACTATTTTTTCACTGTTCAGTTTGTAACATAGTGTTATGCACTCGCTTGTCAACATTTGCATTGCTCTGAACTATGCACTTTACACAACCTAATTCTTCCACCTACATTCAGTGCTACGCACCAGTAGTACCTCCCATGTTTCCTTCACCATCCCGATGCCGAGCTTGCGGGAGTATGGCGGGCCCATGTACATACCCCGCATATAACACCTCCTATGGCTCTATCTACCTTTCTAATAACTCCTTCACAGAGTTACATGTATGTATTCTCAGTGGTTTAGCATGAATTGGCATATAGTAAAGTCTTGTTTTTAGTCTTCCTGCTTCTTACATTAGTATCAATTTTCACCTGCAGACTGTACCTTGTGAACTTCGTCCAATGATTAACCAGATGTGTCCGCATGAAGGGTCTTTCACTATGCATGGCAATGGCAAATTGATGAACACCTACACGGTCTATGAGGTGTATGTCTACAAGACGTAGGCCATCACATATTTGTATGGACATGATTGGAGAAAGTTTGCTTTTGACTACGGTCTGAAGAAGGGCGACAGTGAGGATCGAAACTCAAACGGGCAGATATACGTAGCGCTTCTGAGTTGGAGACACTTCCAAATATATAATATGTAACTTTTTTGTACTCATATCCTTTGATTACTGCATTTTGAGCAGTTGTTCTAAACCATTCCCTCTGTTCTAGCTTGCTGGGTTTAACATGATCAAAGCTGCAGATCCCTTGATGGAACAGGAGTGGATGTCACAAAGGGCACCCACACCAGCACCGGCACCGGCTTCCCACTCTCCTGCATCAGCACCGGTTCCTGTACCAGCTCCGTTTACTGCATCTACCCAGCAGGCCCCTACATCAGCATTGGTTCCTGTAGAGGCTTAATATACTACACCTGCCCAGCAGGCTCCTGCACTAGCACTGGTTCCTCCAGCTGCACTCTTTACTGCACCTGCCCAACAGTCTCCTGCATCAGCACCGGTTCCTCTAGAGGCACCGTTTACTGCACCTGCCCAGCAGTCTCCTGCATCAGCACCAGCTCGTGTACCTGCACCTGCCCCAGTCAGATCACCGAGGTCTCAGCTCATTGCTGTGGCCACCCGTGTCGTGACCAGGACTCATCTGAAGGCTATGTTCGTGAGTATATGACAGCATAACTGCTCTTATCTTGATGACTTCTCTGCTCAAAGTCTCACATGGTTCAGTCTTCAGTGCATTGGTGTCATTGACTAATTTTTGGTGGTATCTATTGCTTTGAATCAGAAATTTCCTAAAAGTATCTCCAAGGATCTCAATGCTGGCCGAAGGGGCAAGATATCCCTCGTCATGGAGAGTGAAGGTCTCACCGTGGAGGGACGGTACTCCGTCAGTCCCACAGATGGCCGCTTGACTATTACTTCCAGGTGGAAAAAGTTCATTGCGGTGCCAAACTTCGCATTGGATCAAAGTTGAAGGTCAAGATCTTTCAATGCCGCTGTGACATGCTGGTCATAAAGTTTGCGGTTGTCTAGTTCTGTTGTCCCATGAGCCCTTAGCAAATGCATTTGTAGTTATACTTATATAAGGTTATCTTATCTGAACTGCTAATTAATTGTATGGGTGGTAAAACTCTGGCAAGCTTTTGCTCTTAGCAAGTATGTATGTATGATCAACTATTATGATAACTAATGTTTGTGTTCATCTTAATTTGCATTTCCGTTTTAGAAATAAACTTAATTTCTATTTTGGCTGACCTGTTAGAGAACTATCAGATTGAATCCACAACATGATTCAAATAGATTCATTACACCGAGCCACATGTCTTGACCTTGCTATACACTACTTCTATTAATCAGTGCAAGAAGGCTTACCTGAGATGCCTGAACCATGGCAGATTCGAATCCACCTTAGCTATCTAGAAATACAACCTTTGCAGAAAGAGGATTTGCAGTACGGGGAGGCTGATATTGGGGACCCATGAGCCAGCAGCGTCGTCAAAGTTTTAAAGGCGGCAGGAGATCGAAAGAAAAAAATAAGCCAAAAATCAGTTGGTAAACAAAATCCAAGAAATGAAACATTTACCTTTCTGAGAGGATGACATGCGGGACCCATGAGGCAGCAGCATCCTCAACTATTCCAAGGCGGCAGGGGATCAAAATAAAAAAGGAAATAGCCAGAAATTAATTAGGGTCAAAAATAAATCTATCAAAGGAAACCTTTATTGTTCATAGAGGATGACATGTGGGACCGACCTGCCAGCTGCGTCGCATCGTTTCAAAGGGGGCAGGGGATCAAAAGAAAAAAGGCAAATAGCCAGAAATTAGGGGTAAAAAATAAATCCAACAAAGGAAACTTTTATTGTTCATACAGGATGACATGCGGGACCCATGAGCCAGCAGGCTCCTCAACGTTTCGAAGTCGGCATGAGATCGAAAGAAAAAGGCAAGTGACCAAATATCAGGAGCCAAAAATAATCCAAGAAAAGAAATTTTATTGTACATAGAGGATGACTTGCGGGTCTCATTTTGCAGCAGCGGTCTCAACGTTTCCAAGGCGGCACAGGACCAAAAGTAAAATGAAGTAGCCAGAAATCAGGGGGTGAAAAAAATCCAAGAAAATAAAGATTTAAATTGGGCTGCATCTGGACATTTGGGCCTTTGAACTATCCTGCTGGGCCTTTTGACTCGTACAATTTCAGCCCACTCCAAAACAGGAAAGTTCAGATTTTTCTAAAAAAACAGGAAAGTCCTATGCTTCGCAAAAACAAAAAACAAGGAGATTCAACATATAAGTTTGTTTATGTAAAAATAAAGATTTAATTTATCCGTTTGCAATAGCTCAGAGCGAAATACACTGTTTATTGTCTGCAAAATAATCAAGATATCACATGTTTCTTGTACGGGGAGGCTGACATCGGGGACCCATGAGCCAGCAGCGTCCAACGTTTTAAAGGCGACAGGGGATGGAAAGAAAAAATAAATCAAAAATCTGTTGGTAAAAAATCCAAGAAAAGAAACATTTTCGTTCTGAGAGGATGACATGCGGGACCCATGAGGCAGCAGCATCCTCAGCGTTTATTGTTCACAGAGGCTGACATGTGGGACCCGTGAGCCAGCAGCATCCTCAACGTTTTAAAGGCGGCAGGAGATCGAAAGAAAAAATAAGCCAAAAATCGTTCGGTAAACAAAATCCAAGAAAAGAAACATTTACCATTCTGAGAGGATGACATGCGGGACCCATGAGGCAGCAGCATCCTCAACGATTCCAAGGCGGTAGGGGATCAAAAGAAAAAAAGGAAATATCCACAAATTAATTAGGGGTTCAAAATAAATCCATCAAAGGAAAATTTTATTGTTCATAGAGGATGACATGTGGGACCGACCTGCCAACAGCGTCCTCATCGTTTCAAAGGGGGCAGGAGATCAAAAGAAAAAGGCAAATAGCTAGAAATTAGGGGTCAAAAATAACTCCAAGAAAGAAAACTTTTATTGTTCGTAGAGGATGACATGCGTGAAGGAGATATGCCCTAGAGGCAATAATAAAGTGGTTATTATTTATATCTTTATGTTTATGATAAATGTTTATATATCATGCTATAATTGTATTAACCGAAACATTAGTACATGTGTGATATGTAGACAAACAAGAAGTCCCTAGTATGCCTCTTAAACTAGCTTGTTGATTAATGGATGATTAGTTTCATAATCATGAACATTTGATGTTATTAATAACAAGGTTATATCATTATATGAATGATGTAATGGACACACCCAATTAAGCGTAGCATAAGATCTCGTCATTAAGTTATTTGCTATAAGCTTTCGATACATAGTTACCTAGTCCTTATGACCATGAGATCATATAAATCACTTATACCGGAAAGGTACTCTGATTACATCAAACACCACTGCGTAAATGGGTGGCTATAAAGGTGGGATTAAGTATCCGGAAAGTATGAGTTGAAGCATATGGATCAACAGTGGGATTTGTCCATCCCGATGACGGATAGATATACTCTGGGCCCTCTCGGTGGAATGTCGTCTAATGTCTTGCAAGCATATGAATAAGTTCATAAGAGACCACATACCACGGTACGAGTAAAGAGTACTTGTCAGAGACGAGGTTGAACAAGGTATAAAGTGATACCGAAGATCAAACCTCGGACAAGTAAAATATCGCGTGACAAAGGGAATTGGTATTATATGTGTATGGTTCATTCGATCACTAATGTCATCGTTGAATATGTGGGAGCCATTATGGATCTCCAGATCCCGCTATTGGTTATTGGTCGGAGTGAGTACTCAACCATGTCCACATAGTTCACGAACCGTAGGGTGACACACTTAAAGTTGGATGTTGAAATGGTAGTACTTGAATATGGAATGAAGTTGGAATATTTGTTCGGAGTCCCGGATGAGATCCCGGACGTCACGAGGAGTTCCGGAATGGTCCGGAGAATAAGATTCATATATAGGATGTCATTTTATGTGAAATAGAATGTCGCGGAAGGTTCTATGGAAGGTTCTAGAAGGTTCTAGAAAAGTCCGGAAGAAACCACCAAGGAAGGTGGAGTCCACATGGGACTCCACCACCATGGCCGGCCAGCCCTAGATGGGGTGGAGTCCCAAGTGGACTCCACCATAGGTGGCCGGCCAAACCCCCTATGGGAGGTGGAAATCCCACCCTTTGGGTGGGAGTCCTAGTTGGGCTAGGTTTCATCTCTTATGGGAAGTTTTTGGTTCGGGTCTTATTCGAAGACTTGGAGACCAACTCTTGGGAATCCACCTATATAATGAGGGGCCAAGGGGAGGGGGCCGGCCACCCCAAGACCATAAGCTGGCCGCCCCCCTTGAGTGGCCGGCCACCCCCTCCCAAACCCTAGCTTTGCTCCTCTCCTCCATATTGCCCGCATAGCTTAGCGAAGCTCCGCCGGACTTCTTCACCGCCACCGACACCACGCCGTCGTGCTGTCGGATTCAAGAGGAGCTACTACTTCCGCTGCCCGCTGGAACGGGGAGGTGGACGTCGTCTTCATCAACAACCGAACGTGTGACCGAGTACGGAGGTGCTGCCCGTTCGTGGCGCCGGAACCGATCGTGATCAAGATCTTCTACGCGCTTTTGCAAGCGGCAAGTGAACGTCTACCGCAGCAACAAGAGCCTCCTCTTGTAGGCTTTGGAATCTCTTCAAGGGTGAGACTCGATAATCCCCTCGTTGCTACCATCTTCTAGATTGCATCTTGGCTTGGATTTCGTGTTCGCGGTAGGAAAATTTTTGTTTTCTATGCAACGTTATCCTACAGTGGTATCAGAGCCGTGTCTATGCATAGATGGTTGCACGAGTAGAACACAATGGTTTGTGGGCGTTGATGCTTTTGTTATCTTTAGTTGAGTACTTTGCATCTTTGTGGCATAGTGGGATGAAGCGGCTCGGACTAACTTTACATGACCGCGTTCATGAGATTTGCTCCACGCTCGACATGCAACTTGTATTGCATAAGTGGCTTTGCGGGTGTCTGTCTCTCCTACTATAGTAAAGATTCAATTTACTCTTCTATCGACAACACTAGTATCACCGTTGTGGTTCATGTTCGTAGGTAGATTAGATCTATATCGAAAACCCTAAACCACGTAAAATATGCAAACCAAATTAGAGACGTCTAACTTGTTTTTGCAGGGTTTGGTGATGTGATATGGCCATTATGTGATGATGAATATGTATGAGATGGTCATTATTGTATTGTGGCAACCGGCAGGAGCCTTATGGTTGTCTTTAAATTTCATGTTGAGTAGTATTTCAAAGTAGTTGTAATAGTTGCTACATGGAGGACAATCATGAAGACGGCGCCATTGACCTTGGTGCTTCGCCGACGATGATGGAGATCATGCCCATTGATGATAGAGATCATGTCCGTGCTTTGGAGATGAAGATCAAAGGCACAAAGACAAAAGGGCCATATCATATCACATATGAACTGCATGTGATGTTAATCCTTTTATGCATCTTATTTTGCTTAGATCGCGACGGTAGCATTATAAGATGATCCCTCTCACTAAAATCTCAAGATAATAAAGTGTTCATCCTTAGTAGCACCGTTGCCAAGACTTGTCGTTTCGAAGCATCTCGTGATGATCGGATGTGATAGAATCAACAAGTGCATACAACGGGTGCAAGACAGTTTTGCACATGCGGATACTAAGGTGGCCTTGACGAGCCTAGCATGTACAGACATGGTCTCGGAACACGTGATACCGAAAGGTAGAGCATGAATCATATGATTGATATGATGAACACTTTGAATGTTCGCCATTGAAATCACACCTTGTCTCGTGATGATCGGACTTAGGTGTGGTGGATTTGGTTCGTGTGATCACTAAGACAATGCGAGGGATATTGTTTTGAGTGGGAGTTCACCTAGTTTTTAATTATATTGAATTAAAAATTGAACTCAATTTGTCATAAACATTAGTCTAAACTATTGCAAATATGTTGTAGATATGGCGTCCCCAATCAATTTTAACCAGTTCCTAGAGAAAGAAAAGCTTAAGAGCAACGGTAGCAACTTCACCGACTGGTTCCGTCATGTGAGGATTTTCCTCAATGGCGGAAATCTGCAATATGTGCTTGATGCACCGCTAGGTGACCCTCCTGCAGAAACTGAAACCGATGAAGTAAAAGCTGTTTACGCAACTCGGAAAACTCGGTACTCTCAAGTTCAGTGTGCCATCTTATGCAGTCTGGAAGCCGATCTTCAAAAACGTTTTGAGCACCACGATCCACATGAGTTGATCAATGAGTTGAAGACTATATTTGAGACTCATGCGGCCGTGGAGTGCTATGAAGCATCGAAACACTTCTTCAGCTGCATGATGGAAGAAGGTAGCTCCGTTAGTGAGCACATGCTCGCCATGACCGGGCATGCGAAGAAACTCAGTGACATGGAAATAGTTATTCCTAACAGACTGGGGATTAATCGTATCCTTCAATCACTGCCACCTAGTTACAAGAACTTTGTGATGAACTACAATATGCAGAACATGAACAAAGAGTTACCTGAACTCTTCTCCATGCTTAAAGCTGCTGAGATTGAGATCAAGAAAGAGCACCAAGTGTTGATGGTCAACAAGACCACCAGCTTCAAGAAACAGGGCAAGTCTAAAGGCAAGAACAGGAAGAGTGGCAAGAAAGCTGCCACGCCTCCTGTGAAACCTAAGACTGGCCCTAAGCCTGATCTTGAGTGCTATTCTTTGCAAGGAGAAGGGACACTGGAAGCGTAATTGCTCCAAGTATTTGGCGGATCTGAAGAGCGGCCTTGTCAAGAAGAAGAAAGAAGGTATATCTGATATACATGTTATAGATGTTTATCTCACTGGTTCTCGTACTAGTACCTGGGTATTTGATACTGGTTCGGTTGCTCATATTTGTAACTCGAAACAGGAACTAAAGAATAAACGAAGACTACTGAAAGATGAAGTAAAGATGCGCGTTGGAAATGGATCCAAAGTCGATGTGATCGCTGTCGGCACACTTCCTCTACATCTACCTTCGGGATTAGTTTTAAGCCTAAATAATTGTTATTTTGTACCCGCGTTGAGCATGAACATTATAACTGGATCTTGTTTAATGCAAGACGGTTATTCATTCAAGTCTGAGAATAATGGTTGTTCTATTTTTATGAATAATATCTTTTATGGTCGAGCACCTGAAAAGAATGGCTTATTTCTGTTAGATCTCGATAGTAGTGATACACATATACATAACATTGATGCTAAGCGAATTAAATTAAATGATAATTCTACTTATATGTGGCACTGTCGTCTTGGTCATATTGGAATAAAACGCATGAAGAAACTCCATATCGATGGATTACTTGAATCACTTGACTTTGAGTCACTTGATAGATGCGAAGCATGTCTAATAGGAAAAATGACTAAGACTCCATTCTCTGGTATTATGGAGCGAGCTACTGACTTATTGGAAATCATACATACCGATGTGTGCGGACCAATGAGTGTAGCATCATGGTGGTTATCGTTATGTTCTAACCTTCACAGATGATCTGAGTAGATATGGGTATATCTATTTCATGAAACATAAATCCGAGACTTTTGAGAAGTTTAAGGAATTCCAAAGTGAAGTAGAAAATCAAGGTAACAAAAAGATTAAATTTCTACGATCTGATCGCGGAGGTGAATATCTGAGTTATGAGTTTGGCATGCATTTAAAGAAATGCGGAATACTTTCACAATTGACACCGCCGGGAACACCACAACGAAATGGTGTGTCCGAACGTCGTAATCGAACTCTCTTAGATATGGTTCGTTCTACGATGTCTCTTACTGATTTGCCGTTATCATTTTGGAGTTATGCATTAGAGACAGCCGCATTCACTTTAAATAGAGCACCATCAAAATCCGTAGAAACGACACCGTATGAATTATGGTTTAATAAGAAACCTAAGCTGTCGTTCCTGAAAGTTTGGGGTTGCGAAGCCTATGTAAAGAAGTTCTGTGGACAAGCTAGAACCCAAAGCGGAGAAATGCGTCTTCATAGGATACCCTAAGGAAACTATAGGGTACACTTTCTATCACAGATCCGAAGGCAAAATCTTTGTTGCTAAGAACGGAACCTTTCTTGAGAAAGAATTTCTCACTAAAGAAGTGACTGGAAGAAAAGTAGAACTCGATGAGATTGATGAATCTATACTCGTTGATCAGAGTAGCGCGATGCAGAAGTTGTACCTGCACCGCCTACACCGGCAACAGAGGAAGCTAATGATAATGATCATGAAACTTGAACGAGGAAACTCACGAACCTCGCAGATCGACAAGGGAACGTGCCACTCCTGATTGGTATGATCCTTGTCTAAATGTCATGATTGTGGATAACAATGATGAGGACCCTGTGACGTATGAAGAAGCGATGATGAGCCCAGATTCCAACAAATGGCAAGAAGCCATGAAATCCGAAATGGGATCCATGTATGACAACAAAGTATGGACTTTGGTAGACTTACCTGATAGCCGAAAGGCTGTTGAGAATAAATGGATCTTCAAGAGAAAAACAGATGCTGATGGTAATATTACTGTCTATAAAGCTCGACTTGTCGCAAAGGGTTTCCGACAAATTCAAGGAGTTGACTACGATGAGACTTTCTCACCTGTAGCGAAGCTAAAATCTGTGAGGATTTTGTTAGCAATAGCTGCATTTTTCGATTATGAGATTTGGCAGATGGATGTCAAAACGGCGTTCCTTAATGGAGACATTGAGGAAGAGTTGTATATGGTACAACCCAAAGGTTTTGTCGATCCTAAAAATGCTGATAAAGTATGCAAACTTCAGCGTTCAATTTATGGACTGAAGCAAGCATCAAGAAGTTGGAACCGACGTTTTGATAAGGTAATCAAAGACTTCGGGTTTATACAGTGTCATGGAGAGGCCTGTATTTACAAGAAAGTGAGTGGGAGCTCTGTAGCATTCCTGATATTATATGTAGATGACATATTATTGATTGGGAATGATATAGAACTATTAAGCAGTGTAAAGGGTTATTTGAATAATAGTTTTTCAATGAAAGACCTTGGTGAAGCATCATATATATTAGGCATCAAGATTTATAGAGATAGATCAAGACGTCTAATAGGGCTATCACAGAGTACATACCTGGACAAGATTCTAAAGAAGTTTAGAATGGACGAAAGTAAGAAAGGATTCTTACCTATGTTACCAGGCAAGGTTTTGAGTAAGACTCAAGGTCCGGCTACGGCAGAAGAAAGAGAAAGGATGAGTCAGATCCCCTATGCCTCGGCAGTAGGCTCTATCATGTATGCCATGCTATGTACAAGACCGGATATAGCACATGCTGTTAGTTTGACTAGCAGATATCAAAGTGATCCAGGAATGGAACACTGGACAGTGGTCAAGAATATCCTGAAGTACTTGAAAAGAACTAAGGATATGTTTCTTTGTTATGGAGGTGACCAAGAGCTCGTTGTAACAAGTTACACCGATGCAAGTTGGAACACTGATCCTGATGACTCTAAGTCACAATCTGGGTACGTGTTTATATTGAATGGTGCTGCAGTAAGCTGGGCAAGCTCGAAGCAGTGCACGGTGGCGAAATCCTCAACAGAGTCGGAGTACATAGCGGCTTCAGAGGCTTCATCAGAAGCGGTATGGATGAAGAGGTTCATTATAGAGCTCGGTGTGGTTCCTAGTGCATTGGACCCACTAGTCATATATTGTGACAACATGGGTGCCATCGCCAATGCACAAGAACCAAGGTCACACAAGAGGCTAAAGCATATCAAGCTGCGTTACCACTCGATTCGCGAGTACATCGAAGATGGAGAAGTAAAGATTTGCAAAGTACACACTGATCTGAATGTAGCAGATCCGTTGACTAAAGCTCTCCCTAGGGCAAAGCATGACCAACACCAGAATGCCATGGGTGTTAGGTATATTACAATGTAATCTAGATTATTGACTCTAGTACAAGTGGGAGACTGAAGGAGATATGCCCTAGAGGCAATAATAAAGTGGTTATTATTTATATCTTTATGTTTATGATAAATGTTTATATATCATGCTATAATTGTATTAACCGAAACATTAGTACATGTGTGATATGTAGACAAACAAGAAGTCCCTAGTATGCCTCTTAAACTAGCTTGTTGATTAATGGATGATTAGTTTCATAATCATGAACATTTGATGTTATTAATAACAAGGTTATATCATTATATGAATGATGTAATGGACACACCCAATTAAGCGTAGCATAAGATCTCGTCATTAAGTTATTTGCTATAAGCTTTCGATACATAGTTACCTAGTCCTTATGACCATGAGATCATATAAATCACTTATACCGGAAAGGTACTTTGATTACATCAAACACCACTGCGTAAATGGGTGGCTATAAAGGTGGGATTAAGTATCCGGAAAGTATGAGTTGAAGCATATGGATCAACAGTGGGATTTGTCCATCCCGATGACGGATAGATATACTATGGGCCCTCTCGGTGGAATGTCGTCTAATGTCTTGCAAGCATATGAATAAGTTCATAAGAGACCACATACCACGGTACGAGTAAAGAGTACTTGTCAGAGACGAGGTTGAACAAGGTATAAAGTGATACCGAAGATCAAACCTCGGACAAGTAAAATATCGCGTGACAAAGGGAATTGGTATTATATGTGTATGGTTCATTCGATCACTAATGTCATCGTTGAATATGTGGGAGCCATTATGGATCTCCAGATCCCGCTATTGGTTATTGGTCGGAGTGAGTACTCAACCATGTCCACATAGTTCACGAACCGTAGGGTGACACACTTAAAGTTGGATGTTGAAATGGTAGTACTTGAATATGGAATGAAGTTGGAATATTTGTTCGGAGTCCCGGATGAGATCCCGGACGTCACGAGGAGTTCCGGAATGGTCCGGAGAATAAGATTCATATATAGGATGTCATTTTATGTGAAATAGAATGTCGCGGAAGGTTCTATAGAAGGTTCTAGAAGGTTCTAGAAAAGTCCGGAAGAAACCACCAAGGAAGGTGGAGTCCACATGGGACTCCACCACCATGGCCGGCCAGCCCTAGATGGGGTGGAGTCCCAAGTGGACTCCACCATAGGTGGCCGGCCAAACCCCCTATGGGAGGTGGAAATCCCACCCTTTGGGTGGGAGTCCTAGTTGGGCTAGGTTTCATCTCTTATGGGAAGTTTTTGGTTCGGGTCTTATTCGAAGACTTGGAGACCAACTCTTGGGAATCCACCTATATAATGAGGGGCCAAGGGGAGGGGGCCGGCCACCCCAAGACCATAAGCTGGCCGCCCCCCTTGAGTGGCCGGCCACCCCCTCCCAAACCCTAGCTTTGCTCCTCTCCTCCATATTGCCCGCATAGCTTAGCGAAGCTCCGCCGGACTTCTTCACCGCCACCGACACCACGCCGTCGTGCTGTCGGATTCAAGAGGAGCTACTACTTCCGCTGCCCGCTGGAACGGGGAGGTGGACGTCGTCTTCATCAACAACCGAACGTGTGACCGAGTACGGAGGTGCTGCCCGTTCGTGGCGCCGGAACCGATCATGATCAAGATCTTCTACGCGCTTTTGCAAGCGGCAAGTGAACGTCTACCGCAGCAACAAGAGCCTCCTCTTGTAGGCTTTGGAATCTCTTCAAGGGTGAGACTCGATAATCCCCTCGTTGCTACCATCTTCTAGATTGCATCTTGGCTTGGATTTCGTGTTCGCGGTAGGAAATTTTTTGTTTTCTATGCAACGTTATCCTACAATGCGGGACCCATGAGCCAGCAGCTTACTCAACGTTTCAAAGGCGGCATGAGATCGAAAGAAAAAGGCAAGTGACAAAATATCAGGAGCCAAAGATAATCCAAGAAAAGAAACTTTATTGTACATAGAGGATGACATGGGGGTCCCATTTAGCAGCAGCGGTCTCAACGTTTCAAATGCGGCTTGAGATCAAAAGAAAAAGAAAGTTGATTGTACATAGAGGATGACATGCGGGTCCCATGAGTCAGCAGCTTACTCAACGTTTCCAAGGCGGCAGGGGATCAAAAGAAAAAGGAAATAGCCAAAAATCAGAGGGTGAAAAAAAATCCAAGAAAAAAACTTTTATAGCACATAGAGGATGACATGCGGGTCCCATGAGCCAGCAGGTTCCTCAACGTTTCAAACGTGGCATGAGATCGAAAGAAAAAGGCAAATGACCAAATATCAGGAGCCAAAAATTATTCAAGAAAAGAAACTTGATTGTACATAGAGGATGACATGCGGGTCCCATTTTGCAGCAGCGGTATCACCGTTTGAGAGGCGGCACGGGATCGAAAGAAAAAGGCAACTGACCAAATATCAGGTGCCAAAAAAATCCAAGAAAAGAAAGTTTTATAGTACATAGAGGATGACATGCGGGTCCCATTTAGCAGCAGCGGTATCACCGTTTGAGAGGCGGCAGGGGATCGAAAGAAAAAGGTAAGTGACCAAATATGAGGTGCCAAAAAAATCCAAGAAAAGAAAGTTTTATAGTACATAGAGGATGACATGCGGGTCCCATGAGCCTGCAGGTTCCTCAACGTTTCAAACGTGGCATGAGATCGGAAGAAAAAGGCAAGTGACCAAATATCAGGAGCCAAAAATAATTCAAGAAAAGAAACTTGATTGTACATAGAGGATGACATGCGGGTCCCATTTAGCAGCAGCGGTATCACCGTTTGAGAGGCTGCACGGGATCGAAAGAAAAAGGCAAGTGACCAAATATCAGGAGCCAAAAATAATTCAAGAAAAGAAAGTTTTATAGTACATAGAGGATGACATGCGGGTCCGATTTAGCAGCAGCGGTCTCACCGTTTGAGAGGCGGCACGGGATCGAAAGAAAAAGGCAAGTGACCAAATATGAGGTGCCAAAAAAAACTCCAAGAAAAGAAAGTTGATTGCACATAGAGGATGACATGCGGGTCCCATTTAGCAGCAGCGGTCTCACCGTTTGAGAGGCAGCACAGGATTGAAAGAAAAAGGCAAGTGACCAAATATGAGGTGCCAAAAAAAACTCCAAGAAAAGAAAGTTGATTGCACATAGAGGATGATATGCGGGTCCCATTTAGCAGCAGCGGTCTCAACGTTTCCAAGGCGGCAAGGGATCAAAAGAAAAAGGAAGTAGCCAGAAATCAGGGGGTCAAAAAATCCAAGAATAGAAAGAATTTTGGTTCATAGAGGATGACATGCGGGACCCATGATCCTGCATCGTAAACGGCTCGATCGGAGAGCGTTGAACAAGATGGCGCGATCGAGAAAAAAAACAATGCCAGAGAGCCCTACATCCCTGGGCGGTGCGGATTTGCGTTGACTTGGCCGGCGAACCCGAGAATTCGAGATGCACCACATCCCGGGCCACCATACGCGACGTTTTGGCCATTTTCGTCGGGCTAGGTGGCCTCAAAAACGAGAAAAAAAAAGTTTTGACATGCACCATGATATGTCTCCGACGTATCGATAATTTCTTATGTTCCGTGCCACATTATTGATGATATCTACATGTTTTATGCATACTTTATGTCATATTTATGCATTTTCCGGCACTAACCTATTAACGAGATGCCGAAGAGCCAGTTGCTGTTTTCTGCTGTTTTTGGTTTCAGAAATCCTACAAAGGAAATATTCTCGGAATTGGACGAAATCAACGCCCAGGGGCCTATTTTTCCACGAAGCTTCCAGAAGACCGGAGGACTTACGAAGTGGGGCCACGAGGTGGCGCCACACTAGGGCGGCGCGGCCCAAGCCTTGGCTGCGCCGGCCTGGTGTGTGGGGCCCTCGTGTGGCCCCCTGACCTGCCCTTCCGCCTACATATAGTCTTCGTCGCGAAACCCCCAGTACCGAGAGCCACGATACGGAAAACCTTACTGAGACGCCGCCGCCGCCAATCCCATCTCGAGGGATTCAGGAGATCGCCTCCGGCACCCTGCCGGAGAGGGGAATCATCTCCCGGAGGACTCTTCACCTCCATGATCGCCTCCGGAGTGATGAGTGAGTAGTTCACCCCTGGACTATGGGTCCATAGCAGTAGCTAGATGGTCGTCTTCTCCTTATGTGCTTCATTGTCGGATCTTGTGAGCTGCCTAACATGATCAAGATCATCTATCTGTAATGCTATATGTTGTGTTTGTCGGGATCCGATGGATAGAGAATATTATGTTATGTTGATTATCAATCTATTACCTATGTGTTGTTTATGATCTTGCATGCTCTCCGTTATTAGTAGAGGCTCTGGCCAAGTTTTTACTCTTAACTCCAAGAGGGAGTATTTATGCTCGATAGTGGGTTCATGCCTCCATTAAATGCAGGACGGATGAGAAAGTTCTAAGGTTGTGGATGTGCTGTTGCCACTAGGGATAAAACATTGATGCTATGTCCGAGGATGTAGTTATTGATTACATTACGCACCATACTTAATGCAATTGTCTGTTGTTTGCAACTTAATACTGGAAGGGGTTCGGATGATAACCTGAAGGTGGACTTTTTAGGCATAGATGCATGCTGGATAGCGGTCTATGTACTTTGTCATAATGCCCAATTAAATCTCCCTATACTCATCATATCATGTATATGTGCATGGTCATGCCCTCTCTATTTGTCAATTGCCCGACTATAATTTGTTCACCCAACATGCTATTTATCTTATGGGAGAGACACCTCTAGTGAACTGTGGACCCCGGTCCATTCTTTTACATTGAATACAATTTACTGCAATACTTGTTCTACTATTTTCTGCAAACAATCATCATCCACACTATACATCTAATCCTTTGTTACAGCAAGCCGGTGAGATTGACAACCTCACTGTTTCGTTGGGGCAAAGTACTTTGGTTGTGTTGTGCAGGTTCCACGTTGGCGCCGGAATCCCTGGTGTTGCGCCGCACAACATCCCGCCGCCATCAACCTTCAACGTGCTTCTTGACTCCTACTGGTTCGATTAAACCTTGGTTTCTTACTGAGGGAAACTTGCTACTGTGCGCATCACACCTTCCTCTTGGGGTTCCCAACGGATGTGTCAACTACACGCATCAAGTAAATTTCTGGCGCCGTTGCCGGGGAGATCAAGACACGCTGCAAGGGGAGTCTCCACAATCCAATCTCTTTACTTTGTTTTTGTCTTGCTTTATTTTATTTACTACTTTGTTTGCTGCACTTAAACAAAACACAAAAAAATTAGTTGCTAGCTTTACTTTATTTACTGTCTTGTTCTCTATATCAAAAACACAAAAAAATTAGTTACTTGCATTTATTTTATCTAGTTTGCTTTATTTACTACTGCTAAAATGTGTACTCCTGAAAATACTAAGTTGTGTGACTTCACAACCACAAATAATAATGATTTCTTATGCACACCTATTGCTCCACCTGCTACTACAGCAGAATTCTTTGAAATTAAACCTGCTTTACTGAATCTTGTTATGCGAGAGCAATTTTCTGGTGTTAGTTCTGATGATGCTGCTGCCCATCTCAATAATTTTGTTGAACTATGTGAAATGCAAAAATATAAGGATGTAGATGGTGACATTATAAAATTAAAATTGTTTCCTTTCTCATTAAGAGGAAGAGCTAAAGATTGGTTGCTATCTCTGCCTAAGAATAGTATTGATTCATGGACTAAATGCAAGGATGCTTTTATTGGTAGATATTATCCCCCTGCTAAAATTATACTACCTCCGTTCCTTTCTATAGTGCCTATAGATTTTTGGCATTTGTTTCAGAATATAAGGTTGTAGCTTAGCTTTTTTTCAATTACACCCTCCCCGTTCAGCTCCCAAATCGTTCAGGTCCCAAATTTGTTATGATAAGTTAGTAAGATATGGATTTCCCCAATTTTACGTTGATCTCAAATCGTTCAACTAGGGGTCTTGTGTAAAAAATACTCTTGCGCTAATTTCCGTGCCAAAAAACTATAGGCACTATAGAATGAAACAGAGGGAGTATCTTTGAGGAGTAGCATAATGAATTTTAAACAATTGGATAATGAGCATGTTGCACAAGCTTGGGAAAGAATGAATCTTTGGTTAAAAATTGCCCTACCCATGGACTGACTACTTGGATGATCATCCAAACCTTTTATGCAGGATTGAATTTTTCTTCGCGGAACCTATTGGATTCAGCTGCTGGAGGTACCTTTATGTCCATCACTCTTGGTGAAGCAACAAAGCTTCTTGATAATATGATGATTAATTACTCTGAATGGCACACGGAAAGAGCTCCACAAGGTAAGAAGGTAAATTCTGTCGAAGAAACCTCTTCCTTGAGTGATAAGATTGATGCTATTATGTCTATGCTTGTGAATGATAGGACTAATGTTGATCCTAATAATGTTCCGTTAGCTTCATTGGTTGCTCAAGAAGAACATGTTGATGTAAACTTCATTAAAAATAATAATTTTCAACAACAATGCTTATCGGAACAATTCTAGTAATAACTATAGGCCATATCCTTCTGCTAATGGTAATAGTTATGGTAATTCCTATGGGAATTCTTACAACAATAATAGGAACACACCCCCTGGACTTGAAGCTATGCTTAAAGAATTTATTAGTACACAAACTACTTTTAACAAATCTGTTGAGGAAAACACTACAAGAAAAGTTCTGATAGACAACGTCTCAAAATCCTCCGCTAAGGGGTATTTTTCGTCGCCTATGGGCCTAACCCGATGATATGGGTTCTGTTGTGGAAACTGCGTCAGGCAAAGTCCTACGACGATTTTTTCGGTCCGTCGCGCTTGGGCGCCCTTCCGCCACGGAAAATCGGACCGTTGCCCAAGTGTTTCCGGGAGCCCGTTGACTGCTGACGTCATGCAAACTGACACGTGGCAGACGCCGTAAACTGGCAGTTAACGGCGTTAACCGGCTGAAACCCCGTGGTAGATGGTAGGCCCACACGAGGCCTACCACGTCTTAAGCGGGCCGGCCCATTAAGTTTGTGGGCCGGGCCAGCTGACTTAGTTTGACCGGTCAACTATATAGCTGGGCTGGTCCATTAGTTACGTGGGCTGGGCCTAACCTCTAAGGTTGACTAGTCAAACCTTTAATGGGCCGGCCCACTAAGCATGTGGGCCGGGCCGAATGCACTCGTTTGACCGGTCAACAGGCAAAAGGGCCGGCCCACAAGACATGTGGGACCCACTTTCCTGTTATCGGGCCAACCCATTTACAAAGTGGGGTCCACATTAAAGCAACTCGGCCGGCCCAAGAAGTTAGTGGGCCGGCCCAATTAGCATGTGGGTCCCACATTCCTGCTATCGGGCCGGCCCATTTAGTACGTGGGGTCCACATTAGATCAAATGGGCTGGCCCAACAAGCCAGTGGGCCGGGCCAAAAGCACCGGTGGGTCCCACTTTCCTGTTAAAGGGCCAGCCCATTTAGTATGTGGGGTCCACCATATAGCAAGTGGGCCGGCCCAACAAGATAGTGGGCCGGGCCATAAACACAGGTGGGTCCCACTTTCCTGCTAAAGGGCCGGCCCATTTAGTATGTGGGGTCCACCATATAGCAAGTGGGCCGGCCCAACACGCTAGTGGGCCGGGCCAAAAACACTGGTAGGTCCCACTTTCGTCTTAAAGGGCCGGCCCATTTAGTATGTGGGGTCCACTATATAGCAAGTGGGCCGGCCCAACAAGATAGTGGGCCGGGCCAAAAACACTGGTGGGTCCCACTTTCGTCTTAAAGGGCCGGCCCATTTAGTATGTGGGGTCCACCACAAAAGCAATTGGGCTGGCCCAACTAGGTAGTGGGCCGGCCCAGTAGTGGGTGGGGTCCACCTTAAAGCAAGTGGGCCGGCCCAATTAGAGTGTGGGGTCCACAGTAAATCAAATGGGCTGGCCCAATAAGTAAGTGGGCCAGCCTGTTTAGTTGCTGTTTATATGCCGGCGTAAAAGGCGCTTTAGGATTTTGCGGGCCGGCACGTATGTGATTTCGCTTAATTGGGCCGTTTAAGGGATGGGAATTCGTGATTTAGATACTGAGAATATTTACGCAGCATTGATTTCTGTCGGATAGCCTCACTTACCACAAGCACCAAAGAAAAAATGCGCGAAAGAACTATAAAAACTAACTAAATATTACATCAGTACATAAGGCTTTGAAAAAATATTACAGAACCCGAGAGAAATTGAATGGTAATTAAACCTATCAATACAATGAAGCGATCCGGCAATCTTTTAAGTTGTCCATGCAGCACCTATATCTGAAACAAAGACATTACAAGTTAAGACAAAGCAACAATGGAAACGCAAAGACAACTTGCAATATTGTTTGCCAAAGAATTTGGAACTCATCATTTCGTCGTTATAACAAGATCATTGTAATGCGCATAATAAGCAAACAAAGAGTGCATGCCGCATACCAACAGCCAATATAACAGAGCATGTTAGAATGAAACAGCAGACTTACTACTGTCGAGTCCCATGCAAACCAACATGTTCAGGGAGTACAAAATTGGCATGAACAACATAGTAGCAGGCTATAAATTTTGTAACAACGACTGAGCAAGATGAAGTTATGATGGCTACATCTACAGAGCAGGGAATGTAAACCAAAAATAGAAGTTACGATGGCAAAAGCTAAAGAGGAGGGAATGTGAACCAACATGTGCCAAGTGCAATTACTTAATTTTGGCCGTGAACTAAATAATACTCCTGAACTTATAGTGAAGGGGATGCAAATCAAGATGTTTCGGGATATAAACTTGTAATGAGCAACACATAGAGGATAGTTAATGCTACGGCTTAGGATGGACCAGATACAGAATATAGTGGGATCACCTGTGAACTTGTATAAGAGGGAATGCAAACCAATATGTTCAGCTTTCCATATGTGAGCGTCATGCCAAGTCAGAGAAACAAGTCAATAATGCAGCTTTTGAAGAACAAGATGGCACGCAAAATTATTATCTAGTAGTATGACAAGTTTATTTGTACTACAGGCTAGATAGCAGAGTGATAGCATGCCAAACTAAGTCCTTACTTTGTTAGCTTACAATGAACTAGATACAAAACAATGGCATCACCTGTAGTACAGGGAATGCAAGCCAACATGTTCATGGAGTAAAAAATTGGCACAAACAACATAGTAGCAGGCCATAATTTTTGTAACAACGGCTGAGCAAGATAAAGTTATGATGGCTAGATCTACAGAGCAGGGAATGTAAACCAAATATAGAAGTTACGATGCCAAAAGCTATAGAGCAGGGAATGCGAACCAACATGTGCAATTACTTAAAATTGGCCATGAACTAAATAATAGCAGGATGTTACTATAATACCTATAATTTTTTTAACAACGACTGAGCAAGATAGAAGTTATGATGGCTACATCTACAGAGCAGGGAATGCAAACCAAAATGTTCAATCTCTTAAAGTTAGCAATGAAGTAGAAAATAGCAATGTGTTACGGTCATAGCTAGGAATGAACTAAAAGAGCTTCAGACAAACAAGCATCTGAACCCAGAACATGGCGCTAAAACAAGGGACTTACATTAGGAGAAGCACTCTGTGGGAGTCACAGCAGATCTTCCTGGGGTTGATAGATCCGGTGATGAAGTACGCTACATGTGCTACTTGGGGTTGGAGAGACGGCCATTACACTTCATGATTACTCATCTCATCTGCAAAAACGTAACGGCGCGTCGTTAGCACAAACAGGTTCCCCCAAGATTAAACAAGAACTTGCAGGCAAGCAATAGAAAAGCGACAGTAGAAGAGTTTAGATCATGCACGGCGCCGGTGAAGCAGATCCGGTTCGTGCACAGCGGTGTCGGTGAGCAAGATCCGATGCGGTGGACGACGGATCCGGCGAAGCGGCTCCGGTGGGGTGGACGATACCGCAGCTGAAGCGATTGCGGTAGACTGCTAGATGAGCATATGGTTTCGAGGTTCGGCGGGGATGATCCGATCCGGTTGATGACGGCGTCGATGAAGCGGCTCCGGCAGGCAGCCGGATGACGAGGATCGCGAGGGCTCGGGTAGGCCAGGGAAGTCCGGCGGGGATGTTCCGGTGCGGTGGTCGTGGAGGTGGGAGAGAGGGACTTGGGAAGTTCCGGTGGGTGGTCTGAGGGAAATGAATTTTTTTTGGGAGGGTTTCCGGGCTAGGGAGGTGGTGATACAAAAAATGACGGGCAGACCCCCCCACCAACCGACTTTGCTGTCATCTCCACAGGGGTAGAATGGGAATTTGGAAGTGTGTGAAATTTTTGTATTTTGTAGGCGGGAAGTTTTGCCGCTATGAGATTTTGAATTTCGCTAAGGTCCAAGTATAATGATAAAAAATTGTGAGACCGTACTAGTACCTCTGTTCAAGGCCGAGTGCAAAATCAAATCATCGTCACCTTGAATATTGGTCACTACCATGGTCATGATCTATCTCTGAAATTAGCGTATCCGCTATATCTTGCAAAGTATAATGATAAAAAAAATTGTGAGACCGTACTAGTACTTCTGTTCAAGTTCGAGTGCAACATCAAATCATCATCACGTTGAAAATTTGTTACCATGATCATGATCTACCTCTGAAAATGGGCGCATCCGCTAAAACTTGCAAAGTATAATGATAGAAAATTGTGAGACCGTACTAGTACTTATGTTCAAGGTCGAGTGCAACATCAAATCATCATTACATTGAAAAGTGTGTTACCATGATCACGATCTATCTCTGAATTTGGCGCATCCGCTAAATCTCGCAAAGTATAATGATAAAAAATTTGTGAGACTGTACTAGTACTTCTGTTCAAGTTCGAGTGCAACATCAAATCATCATCACGTTGAAAATTTGTTACCATGATCATGATCTATCTCTGAATTTGGCGCATCTGCTAAATCTTGCAAAGTATAATGATAAAGAAGTTGTAAGACAGTAGTAGTACTTCTGTTCAAGGTCGAGTGCAACATCAAATCATCATCACGTTGAAAATTTGTTACCATGATCCTCTGAAAATGGGCGCATCCGCTAAAACTTGCAAAGTATAATGATAAAAAATTGTGAGACCGTACTAGTACTTATGTTCAAGGTCTAGTGCAACATCAAATCATCATTACATTGAAAATTGTGTTACCATGATCATGATCTATCTCTGAATTTGGCGCATCCGCTAAATCTCGCAAAGTATAATGATAAAAAAAATTGTCAGACTGTACTAGTACTTATGTTCAAGGCCGAGTGAAGGATCAAATCATCATCATGTTGAAATTTGTTACAAAACGATCATGACATATCTCTAAAATTGGCGCATCCGCTAAATCTTGCACGTGGCGCATCTCGGTGCGGAGCAACAAGCCGGTGCTATCAAGGTTGAGGCGTCGGTAGCGTCATCGGGCTCTCCTCTTTTGATAGATCTTCTACATGGCGTGGCGCACCGCCCACCGAGAAGCGGTCGCGTGTGAGATCGAGGTGGAGACGTCGCCGGCATCCTCGAGGCGCGACCGCCCTTCTACGAGCCAGAGTCGACTCAAGGTATGAATCCATGCGCTGTCGCGTCCCTTCTGCATATGAAGTGGGATGCCTTAGATTTATTGTTCTTCTCTTACGATTATTTCTAGCCGAACATGTGTGCTCTTTCTCTGAATATATTGCTTGAAAAGCTAACCAAGTTACTTAAATTCACTTCGTTCTTAATCTTGCGTGCTAATTTTGTTATTTTTGCTGACAGTGGTGCGCGCAAGGAAATTTATTTACGGGTGTGCTTGAGCTGTTAGGCCTAAGTCGAAATCCTCAGCTAAACAAGGCCTCAGCTTAACACATAAAAAGGTGTTCAATCTCGCCCACAATGTCCTCTTCTTTCCTCTTCCTTTATTGGAACTTGTTTTGCAGACAAGGAAAGTGGCACGTGTAATGTGAGTAAAACCCTCTTAGCCAAAATCAGCTACGAGCAAGATTTTATGTATTGTAGATTCCCCAATTGACTCTCATCCCCAATGTAGTCTTTTTTATGTCAGTATAGACTTCTTTACTGGATGTATACTATCGTACATGGCATGCATTTGCCTAATGAGGAGCATTGTATTGCCATTCTAGCCAACCTGATCGATCTGTCAAGCTTCATGCACGAGATGCCATGTTTAATTTACTCCCTCGCTCCGATCCATATTTCTTCGTGTAAAATGAATGTGAATCGGAGGGAGTACTCTTCTTAGATAGTACTATACCAGTTCAAAAAAAAGTATTGTACTACTACATCACAAATGCATCAAAAGAGTACTACATCACAAGACCACCACGGTTGTACTAGTAGAGTTTAATGCTTAACTTCCAAAGGGAATAAGATTACACATATGAACTTTAAGCAGTATTTGTCCGATGTGCGCTTGTTTGGGAGCACAACACAAATAATACTACCCCCGTCCATACATAAGTGACTAAACTTTGTGCGAAGATGGTTTTCATCTATATATGTTTTTAGTGTGTAGATACATCCGTATCTTGAAGGAAAAAGGTGAGCCGCTAACTTTTTGAATAGAGTGAGTAATACAATTCGGATAAACAATGGTGTAGTAAAACAAATACTCCTGCCCATCATAAAACAAAACACAGACTGACTCAAATATATGTACAGATCACAAAAAAGGTTTCATCAGAACCCGAACATATACATGCAGAGATGACCGTTTGATCACATAAAACAAAGGTTTCGTGGCATATTTATGCCCCCAAAACAAGCAGACGTAGGACAGCGCCAACGTACTAGCAGCTAGCACTATGGAGCTGCAGTACAAACAAATGGTGCAGCGACATTTCCACCAGAACGAAAACTAAAAGACATCGGACCAAACAAAAGCTGGGCTATCACTTCTTGCCCAAACAAGACTTGCTCCTTCATATGCGACTTCCTTTTCTCTTATGGATGTTGAACTTTGAATTAGATGGGTTCTGACAGTAGCGTTCTTTTTCGTGTCCTTGATGTTGCACTACGGATCAGGTCGGTTCTTGTCGGGAAATGAACAAATTGATCAGCAAAAGTCATATGTAAATGAATGCAAAGGTTACATATGAATGACTAACCCGGTCTAACTGAGTAGGGATGTAAAGTGCACCAACGTCTAGCAGAATTGTACTTTCTCCACTGCCAGTTGCTCATATCTAATTGGAATACTCCCTCCTTTGCCCGTACAACCAGCTCATTTTTGTCCTCAAATACGCAGAGTAACCTTACTGCATGTTTCCAATTGTATGGAAATGATGTGTCAAGGCCAAAAAAAGTATCCAATTCAAAATTTATATGACATGTCCATTACTCGTGAGATATTGTTTTTGATCTTGTACTGGCCCATGTTTGTAGGGTGAAGTCTCTTATAACAGCAAGGGCAACATCTCCATTATGTCCCTTGAAGATGTGAATGTTAAGCATGAATATATCATGCGTCTCATGAGGGCACTGAATATATTTCAGAGCCTTCTTTGCATGGTCAAGCTCAATGATATATCTAGACTTCGTTGGCCAGTACAAAATACCCCCTATGAGAGTTGCTGGTCTACGGTCAATCTCTGACGACATCGGAGTTGATCGAGCTAGAAACTCCCATTCTTTTGAATCTGGTGAGTAGATATGAGCACATTGTGCATCGTAACGTTTAGTTGTTATCCAAACAACCGAGAACTTGCCACAATGTGTAAACGGTTCGAGTTGTTTCTCGAGCAGAGAATTGAGCCGCTGCTTTCAATTGTGTGATTGCGCCACAATGGTGGTTACGGTATCGCTGTGAGAACTTGCCTAATTGGATCCCAGGACCGATATATACCCACTTGGATACATTAGAATGGAGTAGCACCATACCATCGCGGCATCCCAGGACATAGATTTTGGGACCGTTCACTTGAGACGGGATTGCCGGCATCTTCAAGATGGCCGGGTGAAGATCATGCTCTGTGATGAATCGATTGTCCTCGGAGTTGTTGCTGAAAAACCCTAGCAACGGGTTTCCTCCGTTGTGTGACACGATTAGCTTTCTGAAATAATTGCTTCCCATACATTGCCTCCATGCTTTCTTGGTGCACGATGCAGCTAGTAAGCAGGTTGGATGGGGAGGAAGCCCGACAAGAATCGAGAGACTACATCTCAGGCAGATCGTTGATTGTTGTGGGTGTCCTTCGAGAATTTGGTAGGATTATGCAAATCGCACGATGCATCGTCAAAATTATGTAAACGACACACTTTGCATCATCTATTTTTAAAACAAAATGCAACATCTAATTTGACTAAGCAGCAAAATGCATCATCTAATTCATCATCAAAGTTTCCTAAACTGCACGGTGCATCGACATCAAAATAGTGTAAACAGACACAATGCACCTGACAAAATCAAAATAATGTAAACAGGACAATGTATCGACAAAATCAAAATAATGTGAACAGCACAATGCATCAGCAAAATCAAAATATTGTAAACAGGACAATGCAATTGTAATCCTGTTGCATAATCAATGAAGCCCTTAATTTGCAAAAAAAAAAAAAAAACACCACAAAAATCGGACGCACCAACGGAAGGCAATCACGCAAATAAAGTAAAAATTGCTAAAGTGTCAACACGCTTGGTGGAAAAAGAGACCTCTACAGGGACCCAAAACGCTGTGGTAACATCAGATGGGGTTAGCTTTGATATAGGTAATAAAATGTAAACAGCACAATACATCATCTAAGTTGACAGCAAAATTCTTCATCGAAATTTCCCACACTGTTCAAGGAATCAGAAAAATTACCTAAAAGGCTAAAAGAGCAAAATGCATCATCAGAGTAAAATATATGTAAACAATACAATGCATCATCCAACTTTTGGCTAAACAGCAGAGAGCATTAGCTAGGTTGTGAAAAAAAAACAAAAAAAACCATGAAAAATTCCTGAAGAGGTGAGTGCATCGAGAAAAATTACTACCTAAAAAGCATAATGAATCACCCAAATTACAAAAGAAGCAGAATGCATCATCAAAAATACAAAAACATCTCAATGCATCATCACGTCTGGTTTGGGCAAAAAAACCCAATCCACCAGATCTAACCTCATTGCAGTTGGGGAAGGTAGAACTTACAAAGGGGTTGACGAGTCACGATCATATGCAACAAGCGCCGCCTTAGATGAAGTCACCATCCAAGCTCTCGACGCGTTCAAAGTAGCCAGCCGAAGCCTCCGACGGTTCTCCGGGCTGCGCCGCCAAAACTCTCGAAGCACGCGCCAAGACTTTCCAACAAAATGCAGCTTCGATACGAGCATTTGCCGGCGCCACGGCGCCGGGCCCGTCCTAGCCACCGCCTTCGCCTTTGCCTCCGCATCCGCATCCGCATCCGCTTTACATGTCTCCGCCAATGCATGCGAGCATCCGTCTCCGCTTTCCATGTATCCGCCGACAGTGTGGGCATCGAGCGACGCCGTTTTCATTTCCTAGAAAACCCAGTAAGTTACTCACATTGCAATCCCCAAATTAAGGTTATATCGAACACAATGACCGATGAACCTCTGTACTCGCCGGGAGGTTGGAGATGTACATACCTGCGAAGATCGGTCCGGTGGTGCTTGACGGTGGTGCGTCGGGGACGGGGAGAACTCGGCGGGGAGAATGGTGGCGCGGCCCAAGACGGCGGCGCGGAGAGGGGAGACGGTGCGGTCATCGAACCTCGTGACAGTATTTTGTATATATATATGAGAAGAAGAATAAAGTCTCGGTCGAATGAGGCAGCGCGACCGGCAGAGTACAACCGAAGGCTACTAGTGCTACCTTGGAGTATTGTAGTAATATAACATAATAAAAATAATGGCCTTGTTTAAACCACTCTTGTCACTGTGGCATCGCGTCCAAATTTAATGCATTATGTGGAAATCGGAATAATGCTGTAAAAACTCTCATACTAGTGTGGTATATAGCATGCACCGACACTTTTCAACAAAATGTCGTCTCCATTTCATAGGAGACTCGCTTGCACACTGGGATACGATCTTGACATGACGAAGGGCGCGAAGTATTTTGGAGTATTTCATTCGAGCAGATCGGGCGACGGTGCGTCTTTGGAGGGAATACCGTGTGGTGTGTCTTTGGAGGGAATACCGTACGTACTTAGGAGTATTTCATTCGAGCAGACTGCTTGCACACTTGGGATACGATCTTCGACATGACGAAGAGGCGCAGAAGTTTGCGAAAATGGTTGTACTACCATCCGACCATTAGTATAATCATTGCGCGATAGCTTACACGAAGGAAAAGAGCCGAACATTTGTGGATAATAAAAGCATTTGGCTCTTCGAGGATCCTTCTTCTACTGCCTTCTCAAAGGAGTACTACTATTGTAATCTTTTTTTGTTTTTCTAGGACCTTCGGGTCCCTTCCCCGTTGAAAAGTGAAGTGTTTCGAATACATTCATATGCCTATGTTTCTATTTTTACAAGCAAATAAATAACAAAGGATGACTCAATGCACAAGTTGATCTCATTTTGAAATTTTTTTAAACTTCTTCTATTGTATTCAAATTTGATTAGAAGGAGTCGATCGATTGTACATGCCAATCGTATAGCTTGGTGGGTGGATTGGCATTTGAAGTTTGGTCATTGTGTTCTTGTTTGTTACCACCCTCGCAAGGCACGTCCAAGTATTTCCTGTCATAATTTATGGCATGTATGTAGTTAAATAACCTACATTATTTCAATTATGAGTTTAATTACTAGGCAAAAGCTTAAAAATCCATATATAGTTGCAGATTAAGATGAACAAATCCTTGAACCTATATCTACAAAATTGATGGCACTAACACATCCTACCAAGCGGAAAGCATGTCTACCCTACTGCTTCCAAAAGGTGGAATTATGACAATAATGTGCAACTGTTAAAATTTGGTAGCCCTCCTTCACAAATAACACACATCTAGCCATTTTTGTACAGTAATAAAAAAGGGAAATCATTCTTTCATGCATGCATATAATTGTTAGAATGTCTTGTTTGTGAAGTTGCTTAAAATACGATCTCTTCCAAACTTGAGGTCATATGATAACTAAAAAGTTTTGTATGGCGGGATTTTGCATCAAAGTACATGCGCACAATACTCACTTGTGGGCAGAAAGCCAAACAAACTCATATTACTAGGTTTGTATTAATTTGTTCTAGAAATTTCACCATCACACATGATTTTGTGCTTGCGTTAATTTTACTTAAAAAACTTCTTCCAAATTCAAATTTTCTTCAAACATGCCAACGGTACATGTCTACCAATTAATAATTAAGGGTACACCACACGTACTGCCTCGTAGGGTACATAAAAAATTACTATATTTTATGGCATGTACTAATTTCACATAATCTACAACTCAATGTTGAGTTTAATGATCAGCCAGAACTAGAAAACAAATATACATATAGTTGCAAATTAACCTAGAAAAGCTCTAGTATCCTTTAAAACCCTAGAAAATGGCCATGCATGCATGCATCCTACCCATAATAATTAATTAAGGTCTCGATCTCTATACTGCTCACGAAGTTTGGAATTTTGGCAAATATGCAACTTGTTTCATTAATTTACCATGGCGAGATAGATGCATGCACATCGATCTCTTAAAAAATATAAGGGCTCCTTTGATTCATATGATTGATATAGGAATTATGTAGGAATTGGATCCTATAGGAAAATTTCTATACAAGTCATTTGATTCATAGGAACATATCCTATAGGAATTATTCCTATAGGAATCTTGTAGTACAAATCCTATAGGAAAAAAGCATTAGCTCATACCTCATGGAAAAATTCCTTTGCTACAATCAAAGACACACCATATTCCTATAGGATTCAACTTGGCATGACATTCCAATCCTACACCTTTCCTATTCCTACACTCTTCATATTCCTATGAATCAAAGGAGCCCTAAGTTTGTAAAGGATTTGGCATCCATATATGCTCACCGGATATATAGATAAGGCCAAGCAAACACATCGAATATTTGTGAAGAAATGTTTTTGCTAGAACCTTCAAATTTTTAGATTTACATCACACACAAAGAACACACCTTTAATTTCGCCAGGTTTGTGCACTAATAAAGTACTCCTACAGTACTAGAAATTGGATTGTTCTACTCCAGAGTGATATGCTCACCGGAGTATTTTTGGATCTTAGCTGGAGCGGCGTTTGGCGGTTGCACGAAGCCGTGCTGGATGTTAAGCCTGTCGAGGCACGCCTGGTGGAAAGTGTGCGCCACCTTAGCCTCATCGGCGCGGCAATGCAATCTTTGCGTCCCTGGGATTTGCAGCCGCCGCATTCTTAGCCTGCACGAAAGCTTGCAGAGCATCCCGACATCTATAGAGTGCCGGGAACATCACGTTATATACGAGCTCCTTGGCGGTGTTGCTCCTGCAAAGGGTGTCGCCGTGATGCGCTTCGAAAGAACGGCCTGGCTCCACGGCCGGCACCGCCTGAAGTGCGGTCGGATTAGGCGGCTGGCCACGGGAGCTCCCTGCCTCCGCATCGTTCGCGCCGGCCGGGAAGGGGATCTCACCTGCTGGCAAAGAAAACCATGCGGCATGCGCGGGCGGAAAAGCCGGCCAGGGCCGAGCGGGCGTCGCATGCGGGGTTGCGTGGGAGATCCCTGCCTCTGCATCCATCGGCCCGCACGGGAAGCGGCTGGCGAGGGGCTCCACGGCCAGCGCCGCCGCCGCGGGCTGAACAACCGGCCAGTGCAGAGCGGGCGGGTTATGCCTTGGTGCGCGATGGACGAAGCGAAGGCGGCACTGATGCTCCGCTTCCTCGTCGGTGGTAGGACTACGCGCGCGGTGACCAGAGCCAAGTCGGAAGGCCATAGCTATGTCGATTGGTCACTTAAGCTGGACAGATCTCTTACGTACCATTTCGGAGAAGCGGAGTAAGAGGAAGTTGTTGCTTATACGGGTTCACTGCCACGTTGGGTTAAGACGGGCAAAGTTGGTCAATGCCTAGGAAGTTGGAATCGTTTTGGCCCCAATTTTTTAATTACCTTGCGGTTCATCTCTCGGTCTCTCCCACCTCTTCACTATCCCTCCCCTTGCCTCCTTTCATGCTTCATCGTAGTGCATCTTGTTTTTCTAGCACCTTCACAAAAATCATACACATTTGGCCGATTTTGTCATTGTGTGCACTAATAAAGTAAAAAAAATCCATTATATGTGAATAAACGTTTAATACACTAGCTCGCAAAGATGTTTCTCAAGGCGATATGCACAATGCCTGCCAAAAATGGGTCATGATAACTAAATTTCGTGTTAATTTTTGCATGACATGTACTCACTTGTGTATGAAGCCAAGCAAACTCATAATCTATACCAAAAAAATGTGAAAGAGTTCTTTTTAGTATCCTTCATACATGGGGTTCCTATTTTTACTTTCTATTTTTACTAGTTACAAGTACTCATGCATGAAAACTTTTGAAAATATGTGCATTTTGGGCTGTGTGGAGACATGGTACAATAATATATTCAAGTTGATATACAAAGTCTAGACATATTCAAACTACACAAATAATGTATCTAACCCCCTAACCCTAAACTCTGTCTTATGAAGTCAAGCATGCATGAAGAGAATTGGTTTTGGGTTTCAAACATGGAAATTTCAAAATCATCCCAAAAGCTTCATTTTAGAGCGACTAAGAAGGATCCAGGCTTACCTTTCCATTTTCATGTTTTAAACTTGTTTAAATCTTGGTCAAATCTAGGATTTGACCACGATTCAAATGGGCATAAAATAAAAAAATGAAAAAATGAAAAACCAAAGCGCACATAGTCTTCTTATATGTCATATAGTAAGCATTACAGTTGGTAAACAAGGTCTAGACATATTCAAACTAGACAAATCATGTATCTACCCCCTAACCCCTAAACTCTGTCTTATGACGAAGTCAAGCATCAAGATTAAGTGGTTTTGGGTTTCAAACATGGAAATTTCAAAAACCTCCCAAAAACTTCATTTTAGGGTGACTAAGAAGGATACAGGCTTCCCTTTTCATTTTCATGTTCTATACTTGTTTAAATCTTGGTCAAACCTAGGATTTGACCAAGATTCAAATGTGCATCAAAATTCCAAAAAAATCAGAAAAATGAAAAACCAAAGCACATAGTTTTCTTATGTCATATAGTAAGCATTAAAGTTGATAAACAAGGGTCTAGACATATTCAAACAAGAAAAATCATGTATCTACCCCCTAACCCTAAACTTTGTCTTATGTAGTCAAGCATGAAGAGAAGTGGTTTTGGGTTTCAAATATGGAAATTTCAAAAACCTATCAAAAGCTTCATTTTAGAGTGACTAAGAAGGATCCATGCTTACCTTTTCATTTTCATATTTGAAACTTGTTTAAATCATTGTCAAACCTAGGATTTGACCAAGATTTAAATGGGCATAAAATTAAAAAAAATCAGAAAAATGAAAAACAAAAGCACATAGTCTTCTTATGTCACATATATATAGTAAGCATTCAAAAGTTGATAAACAAGGTCTAGCTAGACATATTCAAATAAGACAAATCATGTATCTACCCCTCTAACCCTAAACTCTGTCTTATGAAGTCAAGCATGAAGAGAAGTGGTTTTAGGTTTCAAACATGGAAATTTCAAAAACCTCCCAAAAACTTCATTTTAGAGTGACTAAGAAGGATACATATTTCCCTTTTCATTTTCATGTTTTAAACTTGTTTAAATCTTGGTCAAACCTAGGATTTGACCAAGATACAAATGGGCACAAAAAAATGAAAAACAAAAAGCACATAGTGTTCTTATGTCATATCGTAAGCATTCAAGTTGATAAACAAGGTCTAGATATATCCAAACCAGACAAATCATGTATGTACCCCGTGTCGATCTTATGAAGTCTAGCATGAAGAAAAGCCGTTTTGGCCGGGTTTCAAACATGGAAATTTCAAGAACATACCAAAAGCTTCATTTTAGAGCGACTAAGAAGGATCCAGGCTTACCTTTCCATTTTCATGATTTAAACTTGTTTAAATCTTGGTCAAATCTTGCTCAAGCATGAAGATAAGTGGTTTTGGGTTTCAAACATGGAAATTTCAAAAACCTCCCAAAAACTTCATTTTAGGGTGACTAAGAAGGATACAGGCTTCCCTTTTCATTTTCATGTTCTATATATACTTGTTTAAATCTTGGTCAAACCTAGGATTTGACCAAGATTCAAATGTGCATCAAAATTCTAAAAAAATCAGAAAAATGAAAAACCAAAGCACATAGTCTTCTTATGTCATATAGTAAGCATTAAAGTTGATAAACATGGTCTAGACATATTCAAACCATACAAATCATGTATCTACCCCCTAACCCCTAAACTATGTCTTATGAAGTCAAGCATGAAGAGAAGTGGTTTTGGGTTTCAAACATGGAAATTTCAAAAACCGCCCAAAAACTTCATTTTAGAGTGACTAAGAAGGATACATGCTTCCCTTTTCATTTTCATGTTTTAAACTTGTTTAAATCTTGGTCAAACCTAGGATTTGATAAACATGGTCTAGACATATTCAAACCAGACAAATCATGTATCTACCCCCTATCGACCCTAAACTTCGTCTTATGAAGTCAAGCATGAAGAGAAGTGGTTTTGGGTTTCAAACATGGAAATTTCAAAAACCTCCCAAAATTAAAGCTTCATTTTAGAGTGACTAGTTAAGAAGGATCCAGGCTTACCTTTTCATTTTCATGTTTTGAACTTGTTTAAATCTTGGTCAAACCTAGGATTTGACCAATATTCAAATGGGCATAAAATAAAAAAAAATAAAAATAAACCAAAGCACATAGTCTTCTTATGTCATATAGTAAGCATTCAAAAGTTCATAAACAAGGTCTAGACATATTCAAACCAGACAAATCATGTACCCCCTAACCCTAAACTTTGTCTTAATTATATATGAAGTCAAGCATGAAGCAGAGAAGTGTGGTTTTGGGTTTCAAACATGGAAATTTCAATAACCTCCCAAAAAGCTTCATTTTAATTAGACTGGCTGGTTAATTAAGAAGGATCCATGATTAATTACCTTTTCATTGTCATGTTTTAAACTTGTTTAAATCTTGGTCGAACCTAGGATTTGACCAAGATTCAAATGGGCATAAAAATTCAGAAAAAAATCGAAAGAATGAAAAACCAAAGCACATAGCCTTGGTATGTCATATAGTAAGCATTCAAATTGATAAACATGGTCTAGACATATTCAAACCAGAAAAATCATGTATCTACCCCTAACCCTAAACTCTGTCTTATGAAGTCAAGCATGAACAGAAGTACGGTGGTTTTGGGTTTCAAACATGGTAAATTCAAGAACCTCCCAAAAGCTTCATTTTAGAGTTACTAAGAGAAAGATCCAGACTTAATTACCTTATCATTTTCACATGTTAAACTTGTTTAAATCTTGCTCAACAAACCTAGGATTTTACCAAGATTCTCAAATGGGCATAAAAATCAAAAAATGAAATACCAATGCACATAGTCCTCTTATGTCATATAGTAAGCATTTAAGTTGATAAACAAGGTCTAGACATATTCAAACAAGACAAATCATGTATCTACCCCCTATCGACCCTATACTTCGTCTTATGAAGTCAAGCATGAAGAGAAGTGGTTTTGGGTTTCAAACATGGAAATTTCAAAAACCTCCCAAAATTCAGCTTCATTTTAGAGCGACTAAGAAGGATCGATGCTTACCTTTTCATTTCCATGTTTTAAACTTATTTAAATCTTGGTCAAACCTAGGAGTTGACCAAGATTCAAATGGGCATAAAAATTCGGACAAAAAATCTAAAGAATGAAAAACCAAAGCACATAGCCTTCTAATTATGTCATATAGTAAACACTCAAGTTGATAAACAAGGTCTAGACATATTCAAACCAGAAAAATCATGTGTATATCTACCCCTAACCCTAAACTCTGTCTTATGAAGTCAATCATGAAGAGAATTGGTTTTGGGTTTCAAACATGGAAATTTCAAGTACGTCCCAAAAGCTTCATATATTTTAGAGTGACTAATTAAGAAGGATCTTGGCTTACGTTTTCATTTTCATGCTTGAAACTTGTTTAAATCTTGGTCGAACCTAGGATTTGACCAAGATTCAAATGGGCATAAAATTTCAGAAAAAAATCGAAAGAATGAAAAACCAAAGCACATAGCCTTCTTATGTCATATAGTAAGCATTCAAATTGATAAACATGGTCTAGACATATTCAAACCAGAAAAATCATGTATCTACCCCTAACCCTAAACTCTGTCTTATGAAGTCAAGCATGAACAGAAGTACGGTGGTTTTGGGTTTCAAACATGGTAAATTCAAGAACCTCCCAAAAGCTTCATTTTAGAGTTACTAAGAGAAAGATCCAGACTTAATTACCTTATCATTTTCACATGTTAAACTTGTTTAAATCTTGCTCAACAAACCTAGGATTTTACCAAGATTCTCAAATGGGCATAAAAATCAAAAAATGAAATACCAATGCACATAGTCCTCTTATGTCATATAGTAAGCTAGCATTCAAGTTGATAAACAAGGTCTAGACATATTCAAACAAGACAAATCATGTATCTACCCCTATCGACCCTAAACTTCGTCTTATGAAGTCAAGCATGAAGAGAAGTGGTTTTGGGTTTCAAACATGGAAATTTCAAAAACCTCCCAAAATTCAGCTTCATTTTAGAGCAACTAAGAAGGATCGATGCTTACCTTTTCATTTCCATGTTTTAAACTTATTTAAATCTTGGTCAAACCTAGGATTTGACCAAGATTCAAATGGGCATAAAAATTCAGACAAAAAATCTAAAGAATGAAAAACCAAAGCACATAGCCTTCTTAATTATGTCATATAGTAAACACTCAAGTTGATAAACAAGGTCTAGACATATTCAAACCAGAAAAATCATGTGTATATCTACCCCGTAGTTGGATTTTTTGAACCTTGATCTGTAGTACTGGGCAAAACCCTAGTTTAACATATTTAATTATAGATTCGTAGGTCGATTTTTCTACCTTTTTATTATTACTATGCAGCACATGTGTGTTTGCCCGTCGAGTGAAACTCGGAGGAAGAGGGATCACTCGGAAGGAGAGAAGAAGGGAGAGAATTATGGTGTCTCCCCTTTTTCGGGTGATGATGTTGACTTTTGTGCAGGGTTTGTCAGTGAGCAGAAGGTGCGAGCGAGCGAGTCGAGCGAGGCCGAGAATGAGAGAGATTTGTTTTTTTTTTGTGAGAGGGACAACCGAAGGATCCAGAAGGACCCACAGACTTCCAATACGCATCCTGATGCGTCTTCTCTTGACAAAGAAAATGGCTGGGAGTTTGCGTACCTATTGCACGTGACTTGTGCTCACTGAAGTGTGGGACCTCACGCATGGGCACCACACGTAAGTGACAGACCTGCTGGTGTAAAAGCTCGGTTGATTATTATCGTGCATTAGCACAAAGTTTCCTATGGATTCAAGGGTAGGAAATCCAAGTTACCTCATTTACATGACATTATTTTTTTCCATGAAGCAAAGTTAACGCACCTATCAATTGGTACATTTTGGAGTGACTAAGAAGGATCCAGGCTTACTTATTCGTTTTCACGTGTAAAACTTGTCTAAATCTTGGTCAAACAAAATTGGCAGAAAATTCAAAAAAAAACAGAAAAATGAAAAACCAAAGCACATAGTCTTCTTATGTCATATAGTAAGCATTCAAGTTGATAAACAAGGTCTAGACATATTCAAACCATACAAATCATGTATCTACCCGCTAACCCCTAAACTATGTCTTAAGAAGTCAAGCATGAAGATAAGTGGTTTTGGGTTTCAAACATGGAAATTTCAAAAACCTCCCAAAAACTTCATTTTAGGGTGACTAAGAAGGATACAGGCTTCCCTTTTCATTTTCATGTTCTATACTTGTTTAAATCTTGGTCAAACCTAGGATTTGACCAAGATTCAAATGTGCATCAAAATTCCAAAAAAATCAGAAAAATGAAAAACCAAAGCACATAGTTTTCTTATGTCACATACATATATATAGTAAGCATTCAAAAGTTGATAAACAAGGTCTAGCTAGACATATTCAAATAAGACAAATCATGTATCTACCCCTCTAAAACCATAAACTCTGTCTTATGAAGTCAAGCATGAAGAGAAGTGGTTTTTGGTTTCAAACATGGAAATTTCAAAAACCTCCCAAAATTAAAGCTTCATTTTAGAGTGACTAGTTAAGAAGGATCCAGGCTTACCTTTTCATTTTCATGTTTTGAACTTGTTTAAATCTTGGTCAAACCTAGGATTTGACCAATATTCAAATGGGCATAAAATAAAAAAAAATAAAAAAAACCAAAGCACATAGTCTTCTTATGTCATATAGTAAGCATTCAAAAGTTCATAAACAAGGTCTAGACATATTCAAACCAGACAAATCATGTACCCCTAACCCTAAACTTTGTCTTAATTATATATGAAGTCAAGCATGAAGCAGAGAAGTGTGGTTTTGGGTTTCAAACATGGAAATTTCAAAAACCTCCCAAAAAGCTTCATTTTAATTAGACTGGCTGGTTAATTAAGAAGGATCCATGATTAATTACCTTTTCATTGTCATGTTTTAAACTTGTTTAAATCTTGGTCGAACCAAGGATTTGACCAAGATTCAAATGGGCATAAAAATTCAGAAAAAAATCGAAAGAATGAAAAACCAAAGCACATAGCCTTGTTATGTCATATAGTAAGCATTCAAATTGATAAACATGGTCTAGACATATTCAAACCAGAAAAATCATGTATCTACCCCTAACCCTAAACTCTGTCTTATGAAGTCAAGCATGAACAGAAGTACGGTGGTTTTGGGTTTCAAACATGGTAAATTCAAGAACCTCCCAAAAGCTTCATTTTAGAGTTACTAAGAGAAAGATCCAGACTTAATTACCTTATCATTTTCACATGTTAAACTTGTTTAAATCTTGCTCAACAAACCTAGGATTTTACCAAGATTCTCAAATGGGCATAAAAATCAAAAAATGAAATACCAATGCACATAGTCCTCTTATGTCATATAGTAAGCATTCAAGTTGATAAACAAGGTCTAGACATATTCAAACAAGACAAATCATGTATCTACCCCCTATCGACCCTAAACTTCGTCTTATGAAGTCAACCATGAAGAGAAGTGGTTTTGGGAAAAACCTCCCAAAATTCAGCTTCATTTTAGAGCGATGATACGTCTCCAACGTATCTATAATTTCCGATGTTCCATGCTTGTTTTATGACAATACCAACATGTTTTGTTCACACTTTATATCATTTTTATGCGTTTTCCGGAACTAACCTATTGACGAGATGCCGAGAGGCCAGTTGCTGTTTTCTGCTATTTTTGGTTTCAGAAATCCTAGTAACGAAATATTCTCGGAATCGGACGAAATCAACGCCCAGGTTCCTATTTTTCCCGGAACCATCCAGAACACACGAGAAGGGCTAGAGAAGGGGGATAGGGCCACCAGACCACACCCCGGCGCGGCCAGGGGGGGGGGCGCCCCCCTATGGTCTGGGCAGCCCAGGCCCCCTTCGACTCCGACTCTTCGCCTATTTAAGTCGTCGTGACCTAAAACCTCGACACCAATTGACGAAACTCCAGAAAGACTCCAGGGGCGCCGCCGCCATCGCGAAACTCCAATTCGGGGGACAGAACTCTGTTCCGGCACCCTGCCGGACGGGGAATTGCCCCCGGAGCCATCTCCACCGCCGTCTTCACCGCCATCTTCACCGCCATCGCTGCCCCCATGATGAGGAGGGAGTAATTCACCCTTGAGGCTGAGGGCTTCGCTGTAGCTATGTGGTTCATCTCTCTCCCATGTACCTCAATACAATAATCTCATGAGCTGCTTTACATGATTGAGATTCATATGAGTTTTGTATCACTACTATCTATGTGCTACTCTAGCAAAGTTATTAAAGTAGTTCTATTCCTCCTGCACGTGTGTAAAGGTGACAGTGTGTGCACCGTGTTAGTACTTGGTTTATGCTATGATCATGATCTCTTGTAGATTGAGAAGTTAACTATTGCTATGATAATATTGATGTGATCGATTCCTCCTACATATGCATGAAGGTGACAGTGTGCATGCTATGCTAGTACTTGGTTTAGTCTGTTGATCTATCTTACACTAAAGGTTACTAAAATATGAGCATTATTGTGGAGCTTGTTAACTCCGGCATTGAGGGTTCGTGTAATCCTACGCAATGTGTTCATCATCCAACAAAAGTGTAGAGTATGCATTTATCTATTCTGTTATGTGATCAATATTGAGAGTGTCCACTAGTGAAAGTGTAATCCCTAGGCCTTGTTCCTAAATACTGCGTTACTACTGCTTGTTCTGTTTTCTTGTGTTACTACTGCTGCAATACTACCACCATCAACTACACGCCCGCAAGCTATTTTCTGGCACCGTTGCTACTGCTCATATATATTCATACCACCTGTATTTCACTATCTCTTCGCCGAACTAGTGCACCTATTTGGTGTGTTGGGGACACAAGAGACTTCTTGCTTTGTGGTTGCAGGGTTGCATGAGAGGGATATCTTTGACCTCTTCCTCCCTGAGTTCGATAAACCTTGGGTGATCCACTTAAGGGAAAACTTGCTGTTGTTCTACAAACCTCTGCTCTTGGAGGCCCAACACTGTCTACAGGAAAGGAGGGGGAAAGTAGACATCAAGCACTTTTCTGGCGCCGTTGCCGGGGAGGAAAGGTAAAAGGCACTCATACTTCGGTTCAGTAAGATGCTTTTCTGGCGCCATTGTGTTTGTGCTCGAAGCTATTTCCTTTAGATCCTGCAATTGCATCTTTTTGTTTCTTGTTTACACTAGTTAGGCATAATGGAAAACAACAAAAAATTTAGTGAGCTTTTTAATCTTTTTCCTGATTTAGAATTGTTTGGTGCAAACATTAAAAAACCAATGGAACCTCATTTGCATGCTAGTAGCGATGTTATTAGTATGAATGCAATTACTGCTAATGCTATGGAGAAGTCTAAGCTTGGGGAAGCTAGTTTTTGTGATCTTTTTAGCTTCCCATCTTCAGGTGAGAAAATTTGCTCTGATAACACTTTATCTCCCATATGCGATAACTCTAATGATGCTTGTGATATTTTAAATGCACCTACTAAAAGTATCCCATATAAAATACCTATGAAAATTATTGAACGTGTTATGGACAACCACTATAAAGGGGATGGAACTGTCCATCCTAGAGATCATTTACTGTTTTTGCACGAATTATGTGGGTTATTCAAGTGTGCAGGTATCTCTATGGATGAAGTGAGGAAGAAGCTATTCTCTGTTTCGCTGTCTGGTAAAGCAGCGCATTGGTATAAATTGTTAGAGAATAGGCATTCTCTTGGTTGGGAGGAAATTGCATCTCTCTTTTATTCAAAATTTTATCCTCCGCATGAAGTGCACATTGATAGGAATTATATTTATAACTTTTATCCTCGTGATGGAGAGAGTATTTCTCAAGCGTGGGGGAGATTGAAATCACTAATGCTCAAATGTCCCATTCATGAGCTCCCCCGTAATGTTATTGTTAACAATTTTTATGCGAGGCTTTCAGGACAACACAAGGACTATCTGGACGCGTGTTCGGGGGGATCTTTCACAAGCAAGGAGGTTGAAGCTAGGTGGGATCTTCTTGATCGGATTGAGGACAACGCTGAAGGATGGGAGAACAATGAAGGTAAAGAGTCAGGTATAAATTATGATTATGAATGCATTGAAGCTTTTATGGATACCGATAAATTTCGAAATATGAGTGCTACTTATGGTCTTGACTCTCAAGTTGCTGCAAATCTTTATAAAGCCTTTGCTTCTCATTTCGAATTGCCTAAAAATAATTTTGATAAGTATCATGAACCTTTTAAAGAGGCTTGCATGAAGAATGAAATTGTTGTTAATTATTGCAATAAGCATGCTCAAACTCCTAAGAATGCTATTTCCTATAAGCATGTTAATTTTTGTGGAATACATAGACCTTGTGGAATTAATCAAATCAAAGATGAATATTGTATCCATCATGCTAATGAAAAAACTAGAAAGTGGTTTAGGGCTCTAGATGATCTTGGTAAAAAAGTTTGTGCCCTCTATCCTTTTATTTGTGAAGTTTGCCATGAAGTGGGTCATTTTAATTTTCAATGCTCCTCCAATGATAATTTGAACCCAATGAGTGCTGCAAATTTGTATTGTGATGATGAAATTACTCCTAATCAGCATGATGAACTTACTTTATTTTTGGGGTGTGAAGAACTATCGAGAAAAATCTCTTTGGTACATATGAGTGATCTTGATATTGATGATGTCCTGCATGGGTGTTTTTCTTATTGCATTGATAATAGCCATACAAATACTTACATACAAAATATTTTAGAAGATGACACCTTGCCAAAATATGATAGGACCGCTGTGTGTTTTCAACTAATTAATGAAAAGGAGGGATCCTCCCAAGTTTCTTCTATTGTTTCTGAAAGTAAATCAGGTTATGCGGACAAGCCACCCTTCGAGCCTCTCCCTCCTGAAGAAGGGAACGAGGAAAAGGAGGAGGAGAAGAAGAAGAAGGGAACGAAGAAGAAGAAGAAGAATAAGGGGAATAAAAAGAAAGAGGTAACAACATATCCCCGCGTATATGAGATAACGATAGGTAACCGTAAGTATGTTGCTCCTGATGATTATTGTGATAATGAATCTGAGTACGATGATCTTCCTATACCCTTTACCCATATTAGTGATCATGATTTGGAAGAGCACACTAACTTTGATGTTGGAAATCTCTTTGGTACTGATTATGAAAGTAATGATGATAGCATTATTCATGTCCCCTCAAACGATGATATTGAAAGCTCTAAGCTTGGGGATGTTGTGCTCGGAGATCCTATACTTGAGACCTTTACTTTTAGTGAAAATGATGATGTCACATATTCTGGTCTAGATAATCGCTATAGAGATGGATATGACACATGTTACAATTATCCTTATGAAACTTGTCATAGTTATGATAGGCTTACCAAAAACAATTCCCTTAATATGCAACTTGTTTACCATGTTCAAATTCTTGATAATAATCCTGCTCCAATTACTATTAATGAGAATAACTCTTCTAATGCCAAATTTAATGATACTTCTATGCATATGAACCATGATAAGAATGTTTTAAGTGATGGGTATATTGTGGATTTCATCAATGATGCTACTGAAAGTTATTATGAGAGAGGGAAATATGGTTACATGCATCTTAATAATATTAAGTTTCCCCTCTTTATGTTGAGAATCTTGAAGTTACTCGTGTTTTATCCTCTTATGCTTGTCACTTTGTTCTTCATGAATTCATTTGTGTACAAGATTCCTATGCATAGGACGCATGTTAGACTTAAATGTGTTTTGTATTTGCCTCTTGATGCTCTCTTTTTCTCCAAATACTATTTCTTGCGAGTGCATCATTTAAACTGCTGAGCCCATCTTAATGGCTATAAAGAAAAGAACTTCTTGGGAGATAACCCATGTGATATTTTGCTACAGTACTTTGTTTTATATTTGTGTCTTGGAAGTTGTTTACTACTGTAGCAACTTCTCCTTATCTTAGTTTTGTGTTTTGTTGTGCCAAGTAAAGCCGTTGATAGAAAAGTAAGTACTAGATTTGGATTACTGCGCAGTTCCAGATTTCTTTGCTGTCACGAATCTGGGTCCACCTCCCTGTAGGTAACTCAGAAAATTAAGCCAATTTACGTGCATGATCCTCAGATATGTACGCAACTTTCATTCAATTTGAGCATTTTGATTTGAGCAAGTCTGGTGCCATTTTAAAATTCGTCAATACGAACTGTTCTGTTTTGACAGATTCTGCCTTTTATTTCGCATTGCCTCTTTTGCTATGGTGGATGAATTTCTTTGATCCACTAATGTCCAGTAGCATTATGCAATATCCAGAAGTGTTAAGAATGATTGTGTCACCTCTGAATATGTCAATTTATATTGTGCACTAACCCTCTAATGAGTTGTTTCGAGTTTGGTGTGGAGGAAGTTTTCAAGGATCAAAAGAGGAGGATGATATACTATGATCAAGAAGAGTGAAAGCTCTAAGCTTGGGGATGCCCCGGTGGTTCACCCCTGCATATATTAAGAAGACTCAAGCGTCTAAGCTTGGGGATGCCCAAGGCATCCCCTTTTTCATCGACAAATTATCAGGTTCCTTCTCTTGAAACTATATTTTTATTCAGTCACATCTTATGTACTTTACTTGGAGCATCTGTATGTTTCTTGTTTTTGTTTTTGTTTGAATAAATGCTTGTGTGGGAGAGAGACACGCTCCGCTGGTTCGTATGAACACATGTGTTCTTAGATTTTAATTTTCATGGCGAAGGTTGAAATTGCTTCGTTAATTATTATATGGTTGGAATTGGAAAATGCTACATGTATTAATTGGTATGATGTCTTGAATAACTTGATACTTGGCAATTGTTGTGCTCATGTTTAAGCTCTTGCATCATATACCTTACACTTATTAGTGAAGAAATACATAGAGCTTGTTAAAATTTGGTTTGCATGAGTGGTTTCTCTAGAGTCTAGATATTTTCTAGTAAGATGTTTGAACAACAAGGAAGACGATGTAGAGTTTTATAATGCTTGTAATATGTCTTTTATGTGAGTTTTGCTGTACTAGTTCATGCTTGTGTTTGCTTCAAACAACCTTGCTAGCCTAAACCTTGTATCGAGAGGGAATACTTCTCATGCATCCAAAATCCTTGAGCCAACCACTATGCCATTTGTGTCCACCATACCTACCTACTACATGGTATTTCCTGCCATTCCAAAGTAAATTACTTGAGTGCTACCTTTAAACAATTCAAAATTTATCATCTCTGATTTGTGTCAATGTTTTATAGCTCATGAGGAAGTATGTGGTGTTTATCTTGCAATCTTGTTGGGCAACTTTCACCAATGGACTAGTGGCTTCATCCGCTTATCCAATAATTTTGCAAAAAGAGCTGGCAATGGGATTCCCAGTCCCAAATTAATTAACAAAAATAGACACTCCTCCATGGTATGTGATTGTTGGACGGCACCCGAAGGATTCGGTTAGCCATGGCTTGTGTAAGCAAAGGTTGGGAGGAGTGTCATCATAATAAAACTAAAATAAAAAGGCACTCCTTCATGGTATGAGATTGTTGGCAGGCACCCGAGGATTCGGTTAGCCATGGTTTGTGAAAGAAAGGTTGGAAGGGGTGCCACCCAAAAATAAAATAAAATGGGAGCCGCTCTTTGAAGGTTTGTCTGGCAAGGGGGTTAGAGTACCCGCTACCATTCGTTGACAACAACAAACACCTCTCAAAACTTTATTTTTATGCTCTCTTTATGTTTTCAAAATAAAAGCTCTAGCACAAATATAGCAATCGATGCTTTCCTCTTTGAAGGACCATTCTTTTACTTTTATTGTTGAGTCAGTTCACCTATCTCTCTCTACCTCAAGAAGCAAACATTTGTGTGAACTGTGCATTGATTCTTACATACTTGCTTATTGCATTTGTTATATTGCTCTGCATTGACAACTATCCATGAGATATACATGTTACAAGTTGAAAGCAACCGCTGAAACTTAATCTTCCATTGTGTTGCTTCAATGTCTCTACTATGAATTTATTGCTTTATGAGTAACTCTTATGCAAGACTTATTGATGCTTGTCTCGAAAGTACTATTCATGAAAAGTCTTTGCTATATGATTCAATTGTTTACTCATTGCATTTACATTGTTTCGAATCGCTGCATTCATCTCATATGCTTTACAATGGTATGATTAAGATTATGTTGGTAGCATGTCACCTCAGAAATTATCTTTTATCGTTTACCTACTCGAGGACGAGTAGGAACTAAGCTTGGGGATGCTGATACGTCTCCAACGTATCTATAATTTCCGATGTTCCATGCTTGTTTTATGACAATACCAACATGTTTTGTTCACACTTTATATCATTTTTATGCGTTTTCCGGAACTAACCTATTGACGAGATGCCGAGAGGCCAGTTGCTGTTTTCTGCTGTTTTTGGTTTCAGAAATCCTAGTAACGAAATATTCTCGGAATCGGACGAAATCAACGCCCAGGTTTCTATTTTTCCCGGAACCATCCAGAACACACGAGAAGGGCCAGAGAAGGGGGATAGGGCCACCAGACCACACCCCGGCGCGGCCAGGGGGGGGGGGGGCGCGCCCCCCTATGGTCTGGGCAGCCCAGGCCCCCTCCGACTCCGACTCTTCGCCTATTTAAGTCGTCGTGACCTAAAACCTCGACACCAATTGACGAAACTCCAGAAAGACTCCAGGGGCGCCGCCGCCATCGCGAAACTCCAATTCGGGGGACAGAACTCTCTGTTCCGGCACCCTGCCGGACGGGGAATTGCCCCCGGAGCCATCTCCACCGCCGTCTTCACCGCCATCTTCACCGCCATCGCTGCCCCCATGATGAGGAGGGAGTAATTCACCCCTGAGGCTGAGGGCTTCGCTATAGCTATGTGGTTCATCTCTCTCCCATGTACATCAATACAATAATCTCATGAGCTGCTTTACATGATTGAGATTCATATGAGTTTTGTATCACTACTATATATGTGCTACTCTAGCAAAGTTATTAAAGTAGTTCTATTCCTCCTGCACGTGTGTAAAGGTGACAGTGTGTGCACCGTGTTAGTACTTGGTTTATGCTATGATCATGATCTCTTGTAGATTGAGAAGTTAACTATTGCTATGATAATATTGATGTGATCTATTCCTCCTACATATGCATGAAGGTGACAGTGTGCATGCTATGCTAGTACTTGGTTTAGTCTGTTGATCTATCTTACACTAAAGGTTACTAAAATATGAGCATTATTGTGGAGCTTGTTAACTCCGGTATTGAGGGTTCGTGTAATCCTACGCAATGTGTTCATCATCCAACAAAAGTGTAGAGTATGCATTTATCTATTCTGTTATGTGATCAATATTGAGAGTGTCCACTAGTGAAAGTGTAATCCCTAGGCCTTGTTCCTAAATACTGCGTTACTACTGCTTGTTTACTGTTTTACTGTGTTACTACTGCTGCAATACTACCACCATCAACTACACGCCCGCAAGCTATTTTCTGGCACCGTTGCTACTGCTCATATATATTCATACCACCTGTATTTCACTATCTCTTCGCCGAACTAGTGCACCTATTTGGTGTGTTGGGGACACAAGAGACTTCTTGCTTTGTGGTTGCAGGGTTGCATGAGAGGGATATCTTTGACCTCTTCCTCCCTGAGTTCGATAAACCTTGGGTGATCCACTTAAGGGAAAACTTGCTGCTGTTCTACAAACCTCTGCTCTTGGAGGCCCAACACTGTCTACAGGAAAGGAGGGGGAAAGTAGACATCAAGCGACTAAGAAGGATCGATGCTTACCTTTTCATTTCCATGTTTTAAACTTATTTAAATCTTGGTCAAACCTAGGATTTGACCAAGATTCAAATGGGCTTAAAAATTCAGACAAAAAATCTAAAGAATGAAAAACCAAAGCACATAGCCTTCTTAATTATGTCATATAGTAAACACTCAAGTTGATAAACAAGGTCTAGACATATTCAAACCAGAAAAATCATGTGTATATCTACCCCGTAGTTGGATTTTTTGAACCTTGATCTGTAGTACTGGGCAAAACCCTAGTTTAACCTATTTAATTATAGATTCGTAGGTCGATTTTTCTACCTTTTATTATTACTATGCAGCACATGTGTGTTTGCCCGTCGAGTGAAACTCGGAGGAAGAGGGATCACTCGGAAGGAGAGAAGAAGGGAGAGAATTATGGTGTCTCCCCTTTTTCGGGTGATGATGTTGACTTTTGTGCAGGGTTTGTCAGTGAGCAGGAGGTGCGAGCGAGCGAGCGAGTCGAGCGAGGCCGAGAATGAGAGAGATTTGTTTTTTTTGTGAGAGGGACAACCGAAGGATCCAGAAGGACCCACAGACTTCCAATACGCATCCTGATGCGTCTTCTCTTGACAAAGAAAATGGCTGGGAGTTTGCGTACCTATTGCACGTGACTTGTGCTCACTGAAGTGTGGGACCTCACGCATGGGCACCACACGTAAGTGACAGACCTGCTGGTGTAAAAGCTCGGTTGATTATTATAGTGCATTAGAACAAAGTTTCCTATGGATTCAGGGGTAGGAAATCCAAGTTAACTCATTTACATGACATTATTTTTTCCATGAAGCAAAGTTAACGCACCTCTCAATTGGTACATTTTGGAGTGACTAAGAAGGATCCAGGCTTACTTATTCGTTTTCACGTGTAAAACTTGTCTAAATCTTGGTCAAACAAAATTGGCAGAAAATTCAAAAAAAAAACAGAAAAATGAAAAACCAAAGCACATAGTCTTCTTATGTCATATAGTAAGCATTAAAGTTGATAAACAAGGTCTAGACATATTCAAACCATACAAATCATGTATCTACCCGCTAACCCCTAAACTATGTCTTAAGAAGTCAAGCATGAAGAGAAGTGGTTTTGGGTTTCAAACATGGAAATTTCAAAAACCTCCCAAAACTTCATTTTAGGGTGACTAAGAAGGATACAGGCTTCCCTTTTCATTTTCATGTTCTATACTTGTTTAAATCTTGGTCAAACCTAGGATTTGACCACGATTCAAATGGGCACAAAAAAATAAAAATAAAAGCACATAGTGTTCTTATGTCATATCGTAAGCATTCAAGTTGATAAACAAGGTCTAGATATATCCAAACCAGACAAATCATGTATCTACCCCCTATCGACCCTAAACTTCGTCTTATGAAGTCAAGCATGAAGAGAAGTGGTTTTGGGTTTCAAACATGGAAATTTCAAAAAACCTCCCAAAATTCAGCTTCATTTTAGAGCGACTAAGAAGGATCGATGCTTACCTTTTCATTTCCATGTTGTAAACTTATTTAAATCTTGGTCAAACCTAGGATTTGACCAAGATTCAAATGGGCATAAAAATTCAGACAAAAAATCTAAAGAATGAAAAACCAAAGCACACATAGCCTTCTTAATTATGTCATATAGTAAACACTCAAGTTGATAAACAAGGTCTAGACATATTCAAACCAGAAAAATTATGTGTATATCTACCCCTAACCCTAAACTCTGTCTTATGAAGTCAATCTAGGATTTGACCAAGATTCAAATGGGCATAAAATAAAAAAAACAGAAAAATGAAAAACCAAAGCGCACATAGTCTTCTTATATGTCATATAGTAAGCATTAAAGTTGATAAACAAGGTCTGGACATATTCAAACTAGCTACACAAATTATGTATCTACCCCCTAACCCCTAAACTATGTCTTATGACGAAGTCAAGCATGAAGATAAGTGGTTTTGGGTTTCAAACATGGAAATTTCAAAAACCTCCCAAAAACTTCATTTTAGGGTGACTAAGAAGGATACAGGCTTCCCTTTTCATTTTCATGTTCTATACTTGTTTAAATCTTGGTCAAACCTAGGATTTGACCAAGATTCAAATGTGCATCAAAATTCCAAAAAAATCAGAAAAATGAAAAACCAAAGCACATAGTTTTCTTATGTCACATACATATATATAGTAAGCATTCAAAAGTTGATAAACAAGCTCTAGCTAGACATATTCAAATAAGACAAATCATGTATCTACCCCTCTAAAACCATAAACTCTGGCTTATGAAGTCAAGCATGAAGAGAAGTGGTTTTTGGTTTCAAACATGGAAATTTCAAAAACCTCCCAAAATTAAAGCTTCATTTTAGAGTGACTAGTTAAGAAGGATCCAGGCTTACCTTTTCATTTTCATGTTTTGAACTTGTTTAAATCTTGGTCAAACCTAGGATTTGACCAATATTCAAATGGGCATAAAATAAAAAATAAAAAAAAAATAAAAAACCAAAGCACATAGTCTTCTTATGTCATATAGTAAGCATTCAAAAGTTAATAAACAAGGTCTAGACATATTCAAACCAGACAAATCATGTTCCCCCTAACCCTAAACTTTGTCTTAATTATATATGAAGTCAAGCATGAAGCAGAGAATTGTGGTTTTGGGTTTCAAACATGGAAATTTCAAAAACCTCCCAAAAAGCTTCATTTTAATTAGACTGACTGGTTAATTAAGAAGGATCCATGATTAATTACCTTTTCATTGTCATGTTTTAAACTTGTTTAAATCTTGGTCGAACCTAGGATTTGACCAAGATTCAAATGGGCATAAAAATTCAGAAAAAAATCGAAAGAATGAAAAACCAAAGCACATAGCCTTGTTATGTCATATAGTAAGCATTCAAATTGATAAACATGGTCTAGACATATTCAAACCAGAAAAATCATGTATCTACCCCTAACCCTAAACTCTGTCTTATGAAGTCAAGCATGAACAGAAGTACGGTGGTTTTGGGTTTCAAACATGGTAAATTCAAGAACCTCCCAAAAGCTTCATTTTAGAGTTACTAAGAGAAAGATCCAGACTTAATTACCTTATCATTTTCACATGTTACACTTGTTTAAATCTTGCTCAACAAACCTAGGATTTTACCAAGATTCTCAAATGGGCATAAAAATCAAAAAATGAAATACCAATGCACATAGTCCTCTTATGTCATATAGTAAGCATTCAAGTTGATAAACAAGGTCTAGACATATTCAAACAAGACAAATCATGTATCTACCCGCTAACCCCTAAACTATGTCTTAAGAAGTCAAGCATGAAGATAAGTGGTTTTGGGTTTCAAACATGGAAATTTCAAAAACCTCCCAAAAACTTCATTTTAGGGTGACTAAGAAGGATACAGGCTTCCCTTTTCATTTTCATGTTCTATACTTGTTTAAATCTTGGTCAAACCTAGGATTTGACCAAGATTCAAATGTGCATCAAAATTCCAAAAAAAATCAGAAAAATGAAAAACCAAAGCACATAGTTTTCTTATGTCACATACATATATATAGTAAGCATTCAAAAGTTGATAAACAAGGTCTAGCTAGACATATTCAAATAAGACAAATCATGTATCTACCCCTCTAAAACCATAAACTCTGTCTTATGAAGTCAAGCATGAAGAGAAGTGGTTTTTGGTTTCAAACATGGAAATTTCAAAAACCTCCCAAAATTAAAGCTTCATTTTAGAGTGACTAGTTAAGAAGGATCCAGGCTTACCTTTTCATTTTCATGTTTTGAACTTGTTTAAATCTTGGTCAAACCTAGGATTTGACCAATATTCAAATGGGCATAAAATAAAAAAATAAAAAAATAAAAAACCAAAACACATAGTCTTCTTATGTCATATAGTAAGCATTCAAAAGTTCATAAACAAGGTCTAGACATATTCAAACCAGACAAATCATGTACCCCCTAACCCTAAACTTTGTCTTAATTATATATGAAGTCAAGCATGAAGCAGAGAAGTGTGGTTTTGGGTTTCAAACATGGAAATTTCAAAAACCTCCCAAAAAGCTTCAATTTAATTAGACTGGCTGGTTAATTAAGAAGGATCCATGATTAATTACCTTTTCATTGTCATGTTTTAAACTTGTTTAAATCTTGGTCGAACCTAGGATTTGACCAAGATTCAAATGGGCATAAAAATTCAGAAAAAAATCGAAAGAATGAAAAACCAAAGCACATAGCCTTGTTATGTCATATAGTAAGCATTCAAATTGATAAACATGGTCTAGACATATTCAAACCAGAAAAATCATGTATCTACCCCTAACCCTAAACTCTGTCTTATGAAGTCAAGCATGAACAGAAGTACGGTGGTTTTGGGTTTCAAACATGGTAAATTCAAGAACCTCCCAAAAGCTTCATTTTAGAGTTACTAAGAGAAAGATCCAGACTTAATTACCTTATCATTTTCACATGTTAAACTTGTTTAAATTTTGCTCAACAAACCTAGGATTTTACCAAGATTCTCAAATGGGCATAAAAATCAAAAAATGAAATACCAATGCACATAGTCCTCTTATGTCATATAGTAAGCATTCAAGTTGATAAACAAGGTCTAGACATATTCAAACAAGACAAATCATGTATCTGCCCCCTATCGACCCTAAACTTCGTCTTATGAAGTCAAGCATGAAGAGAAGTGGTTTTGGGTTTCAAACATGGAAATTTCAAAAACCTCCCAAAATTCAGCTTCATTTTAGAGCGACTAAGAAGGATCGATGCTTACCTTTTCATTTCCATGTTTTAAACTTATTTAAATCTTGGTCAAACCTAGGATTTGACCAAGATTCAAATGGGCATAAAAATTCAGACAAAAAATCTAAAGAATGAAAAACCAAAGCACATAGCCTTCTATTGCGGTCAGAAACCCACCGGCGGGCAGCGACGGGCAACACCGTAGAGCCGGGAATCTCCCAGGACTGCGGCTGGCCCTGGTCCCTCCGAGCGACGGCCCGCAAAGCCTTCTGCACACACGTCCGATGCTGATGCAAGGGCGTGCCACCTGACCTATACCTGGTCAGGAAGGTGTTGGATGATGCCTCGCTTAGTTTCCTGCATGGCATACACGTAAACATTAAATACGAGCCTCGATCGGCTCTCAGGTTATCCTGTGAATCGGCTCAAAGAGCCGATCCACCCATGATACGTACGAGGTGTACGATCAGATGATGGTCCTGCTTGATCAAGATAAAGCTAAAGCGACCTACTACGATTTGGGGTTTTCACCGCACAATCGGAACATCCTACTCGTGATTGGGCCTCGCGACCGCGCACGGTGATCGTAAGCCGATCCTAGACAGGGCCTAAAAACCAACACGAGGTTGATCCTCGGAACGTCCTGTCTAGGGCTAGCAAACGACACCCTACGCGCCGCTGGATCCTCCAACCCTTTGTAAGGCCTAACGATGCAGATATTAAACTAATCCTTGAAGAACAAGGAGCAATCATAACGGATCGGATCTACTAAACAATGATCAAGCGGGGTGCCGCCCTTACACCCGTGACAGGCGTAAGGGCGGCTAGATGCCTAAGGGTTGCACGACGATAGCATATGACACGAAGAACAATGCTAACCCTAAAACATCTATAATAACTACGTTGCTCGCCATCAAAAAGGCTTCAGTACGAGCAACGCATGAACGACGAATAAACGTGTGCTGCCTAGATCGCAAGATGCGATCTAGGCAGCATGGTGCTTACCCGGAAGAAACCCTCGAGACGGGGGAGTTGGCGATGCGCCGAGATTGGTTTGTGGTGAACGTTGGTTGTTGTTTATTTCATAAACCCTAGATACATATTTATAGTCCGGGGGACTTTCTAATTCAGGCGTGCACCTAACCGTGCACGGGTTAAACTCTAACTTCTAACCGACACGTATCCTACTATGGTACAGATACACGGGCAATTAGCCCAAACTTGGTACACAAGGCCGATTCATGTATTTCTTCTATATATATTCTTCAAACCCATCTTCAATCGCGGCCCATCTCTGATCCGGTCAAATTCTGGTGATAACACATGCCCCCCTGGTTTTGGAAATGACATTTCCAAAATCATTACGCTTTTCCTTCGTCGGGTCATGTCATGGCAGAGCAGAAACCGCCGCAGAATCCTTCATCATGATGCCTTGCCTCCTCCACTTCTCCGCGTGGCCTGACAACTTATTTTTTCCTTCTGTTGGGCACCACTTCCTCGGAAACTGCTGTGGCATTGAACCTCCACTGTATCCTTTATTTAACCGCGTCGAGCAGTTCGCCCTTTCACCCTCCTGCTCCGTACTAGCCATCGGCAAAGAACCCCCATTCCTCCGTAGCCATGTCTTCTTCCTCCTCCTCCTCCTCCTCAAACCTCTCCGATGTATCATCTCCCTTCCGTGAGCCGACGCTAGAGTGGGGCTCGTTGGCGGCGCACGACATCCTCGCCCCAACGACGTGGGACAAGGAGGAACACGATTCCTCCATCTGGTCCGAGGATGACAAATCCTTGACCGACGGAGAGGACGACCTCCTATTCCTCGTCGACGGGGAGGAGGAGGCGGAGAGCGAGGACGACCGCTTCTCCTGGGACGGCTACACCTCCTCCGAGGAAGAGGTGGAGGATGACGACGACGACTCCCTCGAAGGTTACCCACCGGCGAAGCGCCTCCTCGCCTGGTGGGACGACGACAGTGATGACGACGATGAGGAAGACGAGGCTCCCGTAGAAGGCTACGGGAGCAGCGATGAGGAGCCTATCAGCAGCTGCGCCGGCGGCAGTGACGATGGCGACGAGGGCAGCAACGGCCCTTAGATTAGGGACTAGTAGTAGTAGTCGGCTTTTGTTCTTTCTTCCCCGAGCAATCGGCTCTTTCTTTGTAAGAAATCCCACTATTAATGAAGAGAGTATTCCCCAATTAGTCTTACTTTCTTGTCGACTTCGCCGATTGTCAAAACGAGGTCGCTGTACAAAGAGCCGATGACAGGGCATCAGCCTGCACTATAACCGCGATTCGAGGCCAAGCCGTTGCCTATCCACACGGTCCAACAAGTCTAGTTTCCGTCCAAACCATCTCACACGTGCAGATTGGACTCCTCAACAGCCACTAGGATGACTTATCCCAAATATTATGATTGAGCTTGCCCCTCTAGAGTCGATGACAATGCATCGGCTTTTATTATTCTGAAGTCGATGTCTGTACATCGGCTGTGATTTTTTTTTTACTGGCCGATTTTAAAATCGGCCTCCATATCTCACTGCCCATCCTCCCACATGCTTGGGAAATACTTCTTGAGATGTTGGCCATTGACGGCCACTGGGAACTTCACACCATCCAACTGTTCAAGCATGTAGGCATTGCCCTTCAGAACCTGGATGACTTTGTAAGGACCGTGCCAATTAGGGGACCATTTGCCGTATGCTTTATCTCTGGTTCCTAGTGGCAACACGGCTTCCCATACTAGATCACCAACTTGAAACTCCTTTGGTCTTACCTTTTTATTGTATGCCCGAGCTACCCTGGCTTTGTTCTCTTTAATCTTCTCTAACGACCAAAGTCTAAGTTCCGTTGCATCCTCAATAGTGTCACTCATCAGGGTTGCATATTCCTCAGGTGTCAGGTCATTCTGAAACGTGACACGTCTTGACCCAGCCGTAATCTCCCAAGGTAATACGGCCTCCTGCCCATAGACAAGTTGGTACGGCGAAGTCTTTATAGCTCCATGGCATGACATGCGATAAGCCCACAAAGCCTCTGATAACGTCTCGTGCCACACCCTGGGGTTCTCCTCGATCTTCCTCTTAATCAGCTTGATCAGGCTTTGATTGGATGCTTCAGCTTGCCCGTTGGCTTGAGCGTAGTATGGAGACGATCGGATTAGCTTAATCCCCATGTCATCGCAGAACTTTCTGAATTCTTTAGAGACAAAGACCGAACCTTCATCGGTCGTGATGGTTTGGGGAATCCCGAACCTATGAATGACGTGTTCTTTGACAAATTGGATAACATCTTCCGATTTTACTTTCTTCATGGGCACGGCCTCCACCCATTTGGTGAAATAATCTGTAATGGCCAGAATCCACTCGTGGTTTTTGCTTGACGGAGGATGTATCTTGCCGATCATATCCATGCCCCAACCTCGAAATGGCCAAGGTTTGATGATGGGGTTCATTGCTGACGCGGGTACCATCTGGATTTTCCCGAACATTTGACACGCTTGGCATCCCTTGTAGTAGTTGAAGCAGTCTTCCAGCATGGTAGGCCAATAAAACCCTGATCGCCTAATTAACCACTTCATCTTATGGGCCGATTGGTGAGTTCCACAGGCGCCTTCATGCACCTCATGTAAGAGCCGATTAGACTCAGTTGGTCCCAGGCACTTAAGTAGTAACCCTTCCAACGTCCTGTAGAACATGTCATCTCCTATAAGGACATATTTCATAGCCTTATATCTTATCCTTTTGGGTGCCCCCCGAGCCGAATCCTTCAAATAATTGAAGATATCGGTTCTCCAATCATCCTGTTCCAGGAACTGCACCTGAACTTCTGACCCGTCGGGTATGTCCTTGTATCCTGACGCCATCTGTGCGAGATCATTGGCATCGGTATTCTGAGACCTTGGGACCCAATTGAAATTGATGTACCGAAAATGTGTCATCAGCTCATGACACTCCACCCAATATGGAAAAAGTGATTCACTCTCGCACTTGTATTCTTCCGTGAGTTGAGAGATCACCAACTTCGAGTCTCCAAAAAGCTCCACTGCCTCTGCCCCGGCTTCCAAAAGCAACTCCATCCCCTTGCACACTGCCTCATACTCAGCAACATTGTTGGTGCAAGGGGCAGATAGCCTGATGGCGAAAGAATATGTTGCCCCCCGAGGCGACACGAGCAGAATGCCGATGCCACAACCATCGTCACAAGCCGATCCATCGAAGAACATAGCCCACGCACGTACAGATAGTGCCGCTATATTAGTGTTAATCCGCTCAGCTATAAGATCGGCCAACGCTTGTCCCTTGACTGCTTTTGCAGGCTGATACCGAAGGTCGAACTCCGTCAGCACGAACATCCACTTACCAAGCCGGCCTTTCAAAACAGGGGCCGACAGCATGTGCTTGACAACGTCCGACTTGCAGATGACGATGATCTCCGCCGTCAAAAGGATATGGTGGAGCTTGGTGCAGGTGAAGAACAGGCAAAGGCAAAGCTTCTCGACCTCAGGATACCTTGTCTCCGCGTCCAACATCCTTCTGCTGAGGTAGAAGACGACCTTTTCAACACCCTCATGAAGTTGCACCACCACCGAAGCGATGGACGTGTCAGCTACTGACAAGTAGATATAGAACGGCCTGTCTTGTTGGGGTAGGACTAGCACAGGCGGCGTTGTCAGATACCGCTTAATCTCGTCAAACGCCTGCTGCTGTTCTGCCCCCCAGTGAAACTCGTCATCAGATTTAATCTTCACCAGCGCCATGAACGGCTCGATTCGTCCTGACAGGTTAGAGATGAATCGACGGACGAAGTTGATCTTGCCGATAAGAGGTTGGAGCTCTTTCTTCGTGGTGGGCGGCTGCATGGTACGCACTGCCTCCTGACTTTTCAGGCCGATCTCAATTCCTCGTTCATGAACCAGAAATCCTAGGAACTGACCGGCCGTCACACCAAAGGCACACTTCTTTGGATTCATTCTCAGTCCGAACTTCCGAGTTCGGTCTAGGATGCGTCGCAAATCACCCAAGTGTCCCTCCATGGAGACAGACTTGACTACCACGTCATCGATGTAGATTTCCACCAACTTGCCGATCAGATCGTGAAATATATAATTCATGGCTCTTTGATACGTTGCACCAGCATTCTTCAACCCAAAGGTCATGACCACATATTCAAACAAGCCTACTGCCCCTGGCACTCTGAATGCGGTCTTGTGTATATCTTCCGGAGCCATGAAGATTTGATTATAGCCGGCGTTGCCATCCATGAAGCTTAACACCTTGTGGCCAGCAGCTGCATTGATCAATGTTTCTGCCACAGGCATCGGATACTCATCTTTTGGAGTGGCTCTGTTAAGATCTCGGAAATCGATGGCCACGCGCCACCGGCCGTCTTTCTTTTCTACAGGAACGATACTGGAGATCCATTCAGCATACCTGCATGGCCTGATGAACCCAGCGGCCAACATCTTCTCGATCTCTTTCTTGGCCTCTTCCAGGATTTCGGCCTTCATCTGACGTGCTCGTTGTTGGAACGGCCGAAACCCTTTCTTAAGGGGAAGCCGATGTTCAATGATGCTCCTGTCCAACCCAGGCATCTCTGTGTAATCCCATGCAAAGCAATCTGGGTATTCTTTTAGCAGAGCTATCATCTGACCCCTAAGATGTGGATCTAACTTCTTGCTGATAAAGGTTGGTCGCGGCTTATCCCCAGGACCGATGTCGACTTCCTCTAGTTCGTCAGCCGATGTAAACCCATATCCTAGCTTTCCGTCCCCTGTGAGGTCGACACCAAATACAGGGAGAGCGTGTGGTACGGGTAATGCGGCCCGAACGCTGGAGTCGGCCTTCATCTTGATTGTAACCAGGATTTTTTGGAGGTGTCGGGGCCGATCGCGTGGAACAGCTTCCTCCTGGTCTTCGCTGTGAGAGCAGCTGCCCTCGTCTCTGTCCTTACCAGGGTGGTGCCCGAGCCCTATCATGTTGATGTCGAACGAGAATCTTGGCTGGCACCCTCCAGGGTAAGTGCGCTCCACCATGTTAACGGCGGATGCCGGTGAAACCGGCACTTCTGGTGCTGCCAACGCGAACGGCAGCGGCGGACGGGACTAGAGTGGCACCTCTCTTTGGTACGTCCCCAGAGCTGGTCCTGAGGGAGAATACTGATGGCTCATGATTTCCTGGATCACACGCAGAGCGACACGCTCCGAAGTGTTCACCAGGCTCTCAGAATGGCGGTGCAGCGAATGAGCCACCATGAAGTTGATCTCCTGACGCAGCGACCTGGTGCGTTCTTCTGACGGGGAGGACAGGTCCACTCCATCGAGCGCGCCTTCAGGTGAGAACCCCTTCCACCTGATGCCATGTGAGCGGGTTCTGTGAAAAGAGCCGATGAGGTCGGCTTCGAGGACTGCTTTGATCTCGTCATGCTTCTTTTTGAGCTCTTCAGTCAGATCCTCGTACTTGACCGGAGTGCCTTCCGCCATCTCAGATGTAGATGGCGATGCGGTGGATGTCGAAGATAGTCCCACCGGGCGTGCCAGAATGTGTTGCGGTCAGAAACCCACCGGCGGGCAGCAACGGGCAACACCGTAGAACCGGGAATCTCCCAGGACTGCGGCTGGCCCTGGTCCCTCCGAGCGACGGCCCGCAAAGCCTTCTGCACACACGTCCGATGCTGATGCAAGGGCGTGCCACCTGACCTATACCTGGTCAGGAAGGTGTTGGATGATGCCTCGCTTAGTTTCCTGCATGGCATACACGTAAACATTAAATACGAGCCTCGATCGGCTCTCAGGTTATCCTGTGAATCGGCTCAAAGAGCCGATCCACCCATGATACGTACGAGGTGTACGATCAGATGGTGGTCCTGCTTGATCAAGATAAAGCTAAAGCGACCTACTACGATTTGGGGTTTTCACCGCACAATCGGAACATCCTACTCGTGATTGGGCCTCGCGACCGCGCACGGTGATCATAAGCCGATCCTAGACAGGGCCTAAAAACCAACACGAGGTTGATCCTCGGAACGTCCTGTCTAGGGCTAGCAAACGACACCCTACGCGCCGCTGGATCCTCCAACCCTTTGTAAGGCCTAACGATGCAGATATTAAACTAATCCTTGAAGAACAAGGAGCAATCATAACGGATCGGATCTACTAAACAATGATCAAGCGGGGTGCCGCCCTTACACCCGTGACAGGCGTAAGGGCGGCTAGATGCCTAAGGGTTGCACGACGATAGCATATGACACGAAGAACAATGCTAACCCTAAAACATCTATGATAACTACGTTGCTCGCCATCAAAAAGGCTTCAGTATGAGCAACGCATGAACGACGAATAAACGTGTGCTGCCTAGATCGCAAGATGCGATCTAGGCAGCATGGTGCTTACCCGGAAGAAACCCTCGAGACGGGGGAGTTGGCGATGCGCCGAGATTGGTTTGTGGTGAACGTTGGTTGTTGTTTATTTCATAAACCCTAGATACATATTTATAGTCCGGGGGACTTTCTAATTCAGGCATGCACCTAACCGTGCACGGGTTAAACTCTAACTTCTAACCGACACGTATCCTACTATGGTACAGATACACGGGCAATTAGCCCAAACTTGGTACACAAGGCCGATTCATGTATTTCTTCTATATATATTCTTCAAACCCATCTTCAATCGCGGCCCATCTCTGATCCGGTCAAATTCTGGTGATAACACCTTCTTAATTATGTCATATAGTAAACACTCAAGTTGATAAACAAGGTCTAGACATATTCAAACCAGAAAAATCATGTGTATATCTACCCCTAACCCTAAACTCTGTCTTATGAAGTCAATCATGAAGAGAATTGGTTTTGGGTTTCAAACATGGAAATTTCAAGTACGTCCCAAAAGCTTCATATATTTTAGAGTGACTAATTAAGAAGGATCTTGGCTTATGTTTTCATTTTCATGCTTGAAACTTGTTTAAATCTTGGTTGAACCTAGGATTTGACCAGAATCAAATGTGCATAAAATTCTTAAAAAAAATAGAAAAATGAAAAACAAAAGCACATGGTCTTCTTATGTCATATAGTAAGCATTCAAGTTGATAAACAAGGTTTAGACATATTCAAACCAGACAAATCATGTATCTACCCCCTAACCCTAAACTCGGTCTTATGAAGTCTAGCATGAGGAGAAGTCGTTTTGGGTTTCAAACGTTTAAGCCAAAAGCCCCATTTCAAATATTTCAAACTTATTCAAATTTGGTTCAAATTTGAAAGACACACAAGTTATAGCACACATAGTGCATACATTCTCACACATACTGCACTAGATGCTAACCCGGCCTACACTACAAGAAAAGTTCTGATAGACAACGTCTCAAAATCTTCCGCTAAGGGGTATTTTTCGTCGCCTATGGGCCTAACCCGACGATATGGGTTCTGTTGTCGAAACTGCGTCAGGCAAAGTCCTACGACGATTTTTTCGGTCCGTCGCGCTTGGGCGCCCTTCCGCCACGGAAAATCGGACCGTTGCCCAAGTGTTTCCGGGAGCCCGTTGACTGCTGACGTCATGCAAACTGACACGTGGCAGACGCCGTTAACTGGCACTTAACGGCGTTAACCGGCTGAAACCCCGTGGTAGATGGTAGGCCCACACGAGGCCTGCCACGTCTTAAGCGGGCCGGCCCACTAAGTTTGCGGGCCGGGCCAGCTGACTTATTTTGACCGGTCAACTATATAGCTGGGCTGGTCCATTAGTTACGTGGGCCGGGCCTAACCTCTAAGGTTGACTGGTCAAAACTTTAATGGGCCGACCCACTAAACATGTGGGCCGGGCCGAATGCACTCGATTGACCGGTCAACATGCAAAAGGGCCGGCCCACAAGACTTGTGGGACCCACTTTCCTGGTATCGGGCCGGCCCATTTAAAAAGTGGGGTCCACATTAAAGCAACTGGGCCGGCCCAAGAAGTTACTGGGCCGGCCCAATTAGCATGTGGGTCCCACGTTCCTGCTATCGGGCCGGCCCATTTAGTACGTGGGGTCCACATTTTATCAAATGGTATGGCCCAACAAGCCAGTGGGCCGGGCCAAAAGCACCGGTGGGTCCCACTTTCCTGTTAAAGGGCAAGCCCGTTTAGTATGTGGGGTCCACCATATAGCAAGTGGGCCGGCCCAACAAGATAGTGGGTCGGGCCAAAAACACAGGTGGGTCCCACTTTCCAGTTAAAGGGCTGGCCCTTTTAGTATGTGGGGTCCACCATATAGCAAGTGGGCCGCCCCAACAAGATAGTGGGCCGGGCCAAAACACTGGTGGGTCCCACTTTCCTATTAACGGGCCGGCCCATTTAGTATGTGGGGTCCACCGTACAGCAAGTGGGCCGGCCCAACACGCTAGTGGGCCGGGCCAAAACACAGGTGGGTCCCACTTTCCTGTCAAAGGGCCGGCCCATTTAGTATGTGGGGTCCACCATATAGCAAGTGGGCCGGCCCAACACGCTAGTGGGCCGGGCCAAAAACACAGGTGGGTCCCACTTTCGTCTTAAAGGGCCGGCCCGTTTAGTATGTGGGGACCACCACAAAAGCAATTGGGCTGGCCCAACTAGTTAGTGGGCCGGCCCAGTAGTGGGTGGGGTCCACCTTAAAGCAAGTGGGCCGGCCCAATAAAAGTGTGGGGTCCACAGTAAATCAAGTGGGCTGGCCCAATAAGTAAGTGGGCCAGCCCGTTTAGTTGCTGTTTATATACCGGCGTAAAAGGCGCTTTAGGATTTTGCGGGCCGGCACGTATGTGATTTCGCTTAATTGGGCCGTTTAAGGGATGGGAATTCGTGATTTAGATACTGAGAATATTTACGCAGCATTGATTTCTGTCGGATAGCCTCACTTACCACAAGCACCAAAGAAAAAATGCGCGAAAGAACTATAAAAACTAACTAAATATTACATCAGCTGCAAGGCATTGAAAAAATATTACAGAACCCAGAGAAATTGAATGGTAATTAAACCTAGCAATACAATGAAGGGATCCGGCAATCTTTTAAGTTGTCCATGCAGCACCTATATCTGAAACAAAGACATTACAAGTTAAGACAACAACAATGGAAAGGCAAAGACACTACAATATTGTTTGCCAAAGAATTTGGAACTCATCATTTCGTCGTTATAAAAAGATCATTGTAATGCGCACAATAAGCAAACAAAGAGTGCATGCCGCATACCAACAGCCAATATAACAGAGCATGTTAGAATGAAATGAGACTTACTACTGTCGAGTCCCATGCAAACCAACATGTTCAGGCAGTACAAAATTGGCATGAACAACATAGTAGCAGGCTATAAATTTTGTAACAACGACTGAGCAAGATGAAGTTATGATGGCTACATCTACAGAGCAGGGAATGTAAAGCAAAAATAGAAGTTACGATAGCAAAAGCTAAAGAGGAGGGAATGTGAACCAACATGTGCCAAGTGAAATTACTTCATTTTGGCCGTGAACTAAATAATACTCCTGAACTTATAGTGAAGGGGATGCAAATCAAGATGTTTCGGGATATAAACTTGTAATGAGCAACACATAGAGGATAGTTAATGCTGGAGCTTAGGATGGACCAGATCTGAATATAGTGGGATCACCTGTGAACTTGTATAAGAGGGAATGCAAACCAATATGTTCAGCTTTCCATATGTGAGCGTCATGCCAAGTCAGAGAAACAAGTCAATAATGCAGCTTTTGAAGAACAAGATGGCACGCAAAATTATTATCTAGTAGTATGACAAGTTTATTTGTACTACAGGCTAGATAGCAGAGTGATAGCATGCCAAACTAAGTACTTACTTTGTTAGCTTACAATGAACTAGATACAAAACAATGGCATCACCTATAGTACAGGGAATGCAAGCCAACATGTTCATGGAGTAAAAAATTGGCACAAACAACATAGTAGCAGGCCATAATTTTTGTAACAACGACTGAGCAAGATAAAGTTATGATGGCTAGATCTACAGAGCAGGGAATGTAAACCAAATATAGAAGTTACGATGCCAAAAGCTATAGAGCAGGGAATGCGAACCAACATGTGCAATTACTTAAAATTGGCCATGAACTAAATAATAGCAGGATGTTACTATAATACCTATAATTTTTGTAACAACGATCACAAGCAAGATAGAAGTTATGATGGCTACATCTACAGAGCAGGGAATGCAAACCAAAATGTTCAATCGCTTAAAGTTAGCAATGAAGTAGAAAATAGCAACGTGTTACGGTCATAGCTAGGAATGAACTAAAAGAGCTTCAGACAAACAAGCATCTGAACCCAGAACATGGCGCTAAAACAAGGGACTTACATTAGGAGAAGCACTATGTGGGAGTCACAGCAGATCTTCCTGGGGTTGATAGATCCGGTGATGAAGTACGCTACATGTGCTACTTGGGGTTGGAGAGACGGCCATTACACTTCATGGTTACTCATCTCATCTGCAAAAAAGTAACGGCGCGTCGTTAGCACAAACAGGTTCCCCCAAGATTAAACAAGAACTTGCAGGCAAGCAATAGAAAAGCGACAGTAGAAGAGTTTAGATCATGCACGGCGCCGGTGAAGTAGATCCGGTTCATGCACAGCGGTGTCGGTGAGCAAGATACGATGCGGTGGACGACTGATCCGGCGAAGCGGCTCCGGTGGGGTGGACGATACGGCAGCTGAAGCGACTGCGGTAGACTGCTGGATGAGCATATGGTTTCGAGGTTCGGCGGGGATGATCCGGTCCGGTTGATGACAGCGTCGATGAAGCGGCTCCGGCAGGCAGCCGGATGACGAGGATCGCGAGGGCTCGGGTAGGCCAGGGAAGTCCGGCGGGGATGTTCCGGTGCGGTGGTCGTGGAGGTGGGAGAGAGGGACTTGGGAAGTTCCGGTGGGTGGTCTGAAGGAAATGTATTTTTTTTGGGAGGGTTTCCTGGGCTAGGGAGGTGGTGATCCAAAAAATGACGGGCAGACCCCCCCACCAACCGACTTTGCTGGCATCTCCACAGGGGTAGAATAGGAATTTGGAAGCGTGTGAAATTTTTGTATTTTGTGGGCGGCAAGTTTTGCCGCTATGAGATTTTGAATTTGGCCACCGTCCAAGTATAATGATAAAAAATTGTGACACCGTACTAGTACCTCTGTTCAAGGCCGAGTGCAAAATCAAATCATCATCACGTTGAATATAGGTCACTACCATGATCATGATCTATCTTCTGGACAGAGATCCAGTGCCCCCACGTTCACAGGGCACAACGTGACTGAGGCTTCCCATCCACCATTCGTTTCAATCCAACGGCAAGCCACGCAACAGCGGGACCCGCTTAATTGCTGCTGAGCAGAAGCCCTGCTGTCCTCTCTCGAACACGAAGAAATAGAGAAGGGCAGAAGATGATTTCGGTTCCGAGCGCATCTGTCCGGGCCAAAAATGTATCTGGTACAAACTCCAGCGGGACGACGCATAGTGACTGGGCCGTTCGCAGCGACGCAAACATGCCCAAATATGTGTCTCGGATCCGTCGCGCGGACGCTGCGTGGACGCGTAAAGTGTCCGCTCGCGTCTGGCGAACGTTTCGTCGGGCCCGCTTGGCAGTGACCCAGCGTCGATGCGTCTTCTCAGCGGCGCCGCTTCGGCAGTCTGCGGTCGCGTAAAATGGCGATGCCTCGGGTGGCACGCGTCGTCACCTACCTCTGCGAATGGCGATGCCACGCGTGCAGCGGCCGTCGCGTGCCTCCGACCTATATAAACAGGAGCGTACGCATATCATCTCCTCCCACACTAAACCCTAGCCGCTGCCGCTCAACCTCCTACTGGGTTTTGTATAGAACTAGAACGCATAATTTAATCTCAAGTTTGATGTGCCCTGTGAACGTGGGGGCACTGGATCTATGTCCCTATCTTCTTAATCCCAATCAAAAATGTGTTTGAAATATTTCAGGATTGGTGGGAGATTTTGCCGCCCGACTGAGATTAAATTAAACCACGCGTTCGACAATTCAAACTTGAGACCAAGGCTATGATACCATTTAAGTTCGAACTGATTGAAAAAGGCTATGCAATTAATTTATATAACATCCACAGGAACAACTACCAAGTTGATCCCAACCGCAGATAAATGCATCCACCAACAAAAGTAGGAACGGTGCCTTATTCTAAGGAAACATTTCACAAGACCAATGTACTCACTATGTAGTGTTCATCTCCAATTATCTATGGCATTTTCTAAGTCTTTGGGAGATTATAACGAACTTGATTGGCCTCGTGCAATAGGGCATCACATGCTTCTAATCTCGATCTCAACATGTTAACTTTTGTTCTTAGCATAGCTGTTGCAACTCGTTCTACTTGGAGTTGTTCCTCCAAAACTTGAGCAGAGAAAGACTTGGACTTGGGCTTCAAAACCCAGCATTTCGCAGGAAAGAGATATCTTTATCTTTCCCATGTTTTGCCATCTCGAATTTCATATTAGCATGACAAGTTTTGAGTTGTGTAAAAAGAAAAGTTATTACAGAGAAAAATGCAGATGGTAGATTTAATGTGTACGAACTACTTTTAATCATACAAGTTGGCATGCCTGACTATAATAAGGACCGTCTATCTTGCTAGCAGGCATAATTATTAAGGTATTATTAATGGGCTACCATGTTCATAGTCTTCGAAGAAACAACCTTTATTGCATTACGAGCAGAAAACAGTTCACACGTGCGCTCAGATTCAAATTTTCAGCATGCAGCCGATTTATGGTTTAATTGAAGTACACATCATTATATTATTTCACACAAAACACAGCAGCCACATGGAACATATCTAATTTTAGTACAACAACAAAATTTGCAATTATTACAGACCAGGAAATTTTGAACGAAATTTTGAGCAGTAATTAATTACAGCATTGGCATCATGATCCACTTGAACAACAGAATCAAAGTTTATTTAGACACCTTCAATTCCCAGACACATCACAACTGGCTTACCATGACAAGTGCATAGGACATTCTTTAGAACATTTTCTGTCAAAGTTTGCCTATTTTTCAATTCATGTATCTCTTAGCGTGTTTTGGCAATTATTTCATCATCATCTTTGTTTTCCCGCCCAAATATATCAACTGCCTCTTGGAGTGCATCCCCCAAATCTCTTTGTGCCAGATTAAGTTGAGCAATAGATACCATGGGCCTATGCGAGCAATATGCACTCTCACTGCTGCTTTGTGAAACATCAATACTTGAGGCATTGGCCCTTGCTTCTGGCTTTGTAGCTTTATTTGAAGCCTGAAATTTAGATAAAACAAGTTACAACATCATATGATGCAATAAAAGACCTTCAATTTCAAGAGCATCATTGAGCTGATATAACATAGCAAGCAATCCAAAATAGAGCCTCGTACATCTATTTCTTCTGGAACGGTTGGTGTACTGGACTCAGTGGACCAATGAGAGCACGTGCCACTGTCACTGTTGCTCTGTGAAATGACCGCAACACTTGATAAATGGGTTGTCCCTACTGACATTACAGCTTTGTTTGCAGGCTGAAACTAAGACAAAACAAGTTAAAATGCAATACAATACACGGCAAACATGTATCATTTAATCTCAGCCGTTCTTTTGTTTTACTCAAGAAAACATTTTTATTTTGGAGTTTATAGAAGCACAAGCCATCGTCTACATTGGCACTGTGTTATGAAAAATATCATCTTCATCGTACATGGTTATGTGAAGATATTGATATATAATTCTGTGCTAGGAAAACAAATAGCAATTACTATGTTACAAGAACCATCTTCAAGCTCAAAGATACTAAGTTCATTGGTCCACCAACCAAGGCTGATAAAATATTATATATTAATTTAGTACTAATATTTCGTATTTACTCATATTAAGGTCTAACTTTTTTCCCCATGACAACCCAGTTTTGATATAAAATCTAACGGTGGCCATGTGTGGGTCACATAAAAAGTATTGAGGTAGTAAATTTATACATAGATATTGGATAATGTATTTTAAATTTCAAAAAATATGGTAGAAATATATAAATTAGATAGTCTTGCCGTGCAATATGCATGCCGAAAAAGGTAAGATAGATCCTTAAAAATTCTCGACTCTAATCACAAAAATATACATAATCCTAATGGGGTGTCCATGAAAAAGTTTTGTCACTTTCGTATTAGGGTATACTTCTATTTCATACTGACTAAAAAACTTAATTGTAATGAACTCACATATTACTCCTTCCATTACTTCTTTTAGGGTGTATTAGTTTTTCAAAAGCCAAACTTTAGGCTTTGTGACTAATTTTAGCAAAAAATAATAATTATCAACATCAAATAAAATATGGAAATATATTTTAAAATTATATATGTCGACGTGCAAAGCACGTGCTACTTACTAGTAGATTACTAGAAAATGAATGAAGCAATTGAACATGGAGCGTATTATATAAACAGCCAGATCATTTGAATATGGATATACCACATCATGTCAATGGGACTCAGAAAAACAAAGCTAGACATTTAAACAAGTAATATAACTATTTTTTCACAATGTTTCAAGTAGAATAGGAAGCAAGGTTAGGAATAAAGCAATCATGTTTCAAGTAGAATAGGAAGCTAGGTTAGGAATAAAGCAATCATGTTTCAAGTAGAATAGGAAGCTAGGTTAGGAATAAAGCAATAAAAAAACACGAAGTGCATCATTTCAGCTAGGATCATTTCTATCAAACTTCATGCACTAGCCATGGAACAACAGGCAAACTCAATGAAGCAACAGGCAAAAAATTAACATAATAGAATTTTAGGACTTGTTTAACATAGCCAAATCATGCAACTTATACCAGGCATGCCGATGCCGATGGGTCAAAGGCAGTGTGCAATGTTCCATATGGTCATTGTTTATATTTTATTAGATTCCATTAGGCAACTTAGGTAGTGCAACATACAGAAAATGATGCAATTGAACTACGCACAGGAGGTAAATTAACATTCCAAAAAAAACAGGGAACTTACGTGAGCTTTTTTTTGAGTCACACGGACCTCATCAGGTACTTGGGCAGAAGAACCTGGTGCCACACTGTTTCTCCTCTGCATGAAGGAGAGGCCAATTGTAAACAGAAACAGGATCCAAGATATAGAAGTTTGCATTAAGCAATATACAAAAAACAGCAGGTACTTACATGATTATAGGCGAGCTTTACTCTACGTTTCTGAGTGTAAGATGTGCCTGCTGCACGTGTAATAACAACAAACAGTTACGAGTCAAGGATTTTCTATAATTAAATTGACACCAAACAGTAGTAGAAACATTATGACGTGCATAAACATGTAATACAGGATCGCAGAAAGATATCAAACATGATGTAACTAGAGAAGTAGCCTACGGCCAAATAGTGAGAAATTGTAATCGTGTCAATGGTGGACTTGTATAGCCTACCCCAACTTGTTTGGGAATAAAGCTTTGTTGTTGGTGGTGTTGTTGTTGTTGTCAATCGTGGACATGTAGAGCATTCAACGCTCATGATTGGTGGCTCATATTTTGTAGAGTTTCAGCGAATGGGTGGGTTAGGTCACTCAGACCACGACACTCTGTATTTATATCATCTGAGTTAGGGTTACAATACCACTGGACATGGGCCTCTATGGGCCTCACACTGGATACAATATTACTACAGCGCTACTACTAAACTCACTCATGGTCCAACACACCCCCTCAAGATGATCATGGGTAAACAACCATGGCCATCTTGCAACAACATGACACATATGACAACTACGAGTAATGAACTTTCAGCATAACTCCTAGGATACATGACAGCATTGCACTTTTCATCATCTTGTCATCTCGATTCATCTCTTCATCAGCAGCGAAGACATCCAGCTTCAACCATCTGGGATACGAACAACTCCTAACCATACACATCCTCAACAACCCCGGCTGCCTCACCACACAAGTTCCACAGAACCATCCACACTCGCCTCAATGTCCTCAGCCTCTCTTCTCCACTCTGCCCGGCCACTGACCTCTTCCGTCTCTCCCACAAACCCCCAGCCAACTCCTGCCTCAACCATCCACTCCTCAAGCACCCATGCCTATCCCCCGGTCAGGCCTCAACCAGTCTCACCTCAGGCACGCATGCCTTTCCCCTGGACATATCCACAACCATCACCATCACCACTAAACCGCAGCCTCATCAACTCCATCACGACTCAATCGCAGCCTCATCAACTCCATCACAACATATCCTCACAGCCTCACATCTCCATTTTCTCCTCACTTCCACTCGGATGGCGCCTCGTCTGCGCGCCTGTTGCCACGCAAAACTGCAGCGCAACAACACGATAACCGTCGTACTTTCGTGACGACGAACCGGATGATTTTCGAGCAAATCAACAAAGATGCCTCAATTTCGGAGAGGAGGACGACCGCTTTTCAGCGCAAAGCGGCAAAGATTTTGCTAAGCCCTAGGTTGCTAGAGCTCAGCGGAGGAGAACGAACGTAAAACAGTACGTAAGAAAAGTAGATTCGTTTTTGTTGAATATCGATTGTGTTGTTTTTCTCCAATCGGCCGTGGCCTTATAAAGGCACGCAGGACTTGGCGTGTTGAAATAAAACTCCAGCATTGAAACCGATCAGGACTCGTCCTTTGATTCGGTCATCTGGTACAGATCAAAGCCTACCAAATAAACTAGATATCCCGTAACAGCTAACATGTAACAGCTCCGAAGCCTAAACCAGTTCGCGTAAGAATATCCTTGGACGAAAGAACCATGCACGTAAGAATTCTCCATGCACCTCACCTTATACGACTTGTACCTTCAGGTTTGCATCCAATCCAGTCATTGCCATGACTCGTTATGTAGCAAGTAACGAGCAGATACTTCATACTTCAAACTTGCACTTTGCTCCATAAATAATTCTTTTCCTAAGATCGTCCTCGTTGCATCAGTACTAGCCACAGCTAAGCCTGCATTTTGATCTAAATGGCAACACCAAATAAATATGTCAACAAATATTCCAACCACAATTATCCAAACTAATTTGGCCTGCAAAATATCTAGTAGCCAAATTATGTACTCAACACATGCCCCCCTGTTTTTGGTACAATTATATTTGTCAAAAACATTATAACAGCAGTACCTTAGCGCGATGTAAACCACTTCACACCGGCCACATATTTGCTCAGGGCGATGTTCAAAGAACACATCGGCCGAATTCTCTTAGGGCGATACTTCAAGTAACATATCGGCCAATTTTTCTTAGGGCGATACTTATAATAATGTATCGGCCATAATCTCTTCAAGCCTCTTGCCACATGCTAGGGTAATACTTTTTCAAATATCTTCCATTGAGAGCTTTTGGCAATTTCTCTCCCTGCAAAGATTGTACAAAATATGAATTTCCAGGAACAATCTGCACAATTCTATATGGACCTTCCCAACTCGGCGACCATTTGCCGAATTTTCTATCTTTAGTTCCAATAGGTAAAATCGTTTTCCATACCAAGTCTCCTATTTGAAATGATTTTTCTTTCACCTTTTTATTATAAGCCTTAGCTACTCTTAATTTTTCTTTCTCAATTTCTCGTAAGGCTCGTAGTCTTTCTTCAGAAACATCATCTATTCTATCCATCATCAAACTATTATAGTCTACAGCCGACAAATCATTTTGTCTGGCTACTCTAAGAGCTTGTAAATTAACCTCCACAGGCAAAACTGCCTCCTGGCCATATACTAGCTCATACGGTGTCACCTGAGTTGCTCCATGCTTAGATATCCGATGAGCCCATAAAGCTTCCGAAAGCACTTCATGCCATTTTTTGGGATGCTCCTCAATCTTTTTCTTTATAAGTTTAATCAAAGTTTTATTGCTAGATTCGGCCTGTCCATTAGCTTGGGCATAATAAGGCGACGAATTCAACAACTTAATTCTAAATGATTCGGCAAACTCACGGAATTGATGAGACATAAAAGAAGAACCTTGATCAGTAGTTAAAGTTTGGGGAACACCGAATCTATGAATAATATGCTCTAAGACAAAACTTATAACCTCTCTATGAGTCATATTTCTTAAGGGAACCGCTTCTGTCCATTTAGTAAAATAGTCTGTAGCTACTAGGACGAAGCAATGCTTTTTAGAAGAAGCAGGATGTATTTTACCAATAAAATCTAAACCCCATCCTCTAAATGGCCACGGCTTAATAATAGGATTCAGCATAGCTGCAGGCGCTAACTGTATATTCCCAAATTTTTGACATGCTTCGCACCCCTTATAATACCGGAAACAATCTTCTAACAAAGTCGGCCAATAAAAACCCGCTCTTTTTAATAACCATCGCATCTTATGAGCCGACTGATGTGTACCGCATATTCCTTCATGCACTTCACCCATAGCTATTTTAGATTCATCAGAATTCAAACATTTCAAAAACAACCCATCTATTGTTCGGCGATATAATTCATCATTTAACAAAGTATATTTTAAAGCCTGCCGCCGAATTTTTCTGTCTCGTGTGTGACTAGGATCTTTCAAATAACTAACTAGTGGTATCCTCCAATCTTCAAGTTCCAGGCCATTTTCTAACTCGGCTGTTTGCAGCTCATTTACCGAATTAACATCATGCACTACTACTAGCTTCTGGACCGAATCTGGACATGCAGCACCATGTACTGAATCACTAGCTAACAGATCGGTCTTACTTCCAACAACGCCTAGTAGTGGTTTCTCTAGTATGAAAAATTTCCCACTGCTAATAAGATAACCAGAGGCTTGCTGTGCTAAATAATTGGCTCTAGAATTCTCTTCCCTACGTATATGATGAATAGTAAATTTATCTAGAGATTTAATTACGTCTAAACATCGGTCCAAATAACTATTCAATAATCCATCGAAACATTGATATTCACCATTAATTTGCTGTACTACCAAAAGTGAATCTCCGTAAGCATCTATATCTTTTACACCCATATCTACTAGATTTTGCAAACCAAACAACAAAGCCTCATATTCAGTTTGGTTATTAGTACAAAAATATTCTAGACGGACCGATGTTTCATAAATAACATTGTTAGGTGAAACTAATACATTACCGATGCCTTGCCCTTCTCTACAAACCGATCCATCAAAATAAAGTTTCCAAGGGCAAACACTAACATAATTAATATCTTCTTCATCCTTAATCCTATGATCAACAATAAAATCGGCGATAACTTGACCTCTCATGGCACGCAGCGATTCATATGCTAAATCATACTCTATTAGTGCATAAGCCCACTTTCCAATCCTACCACTAAGAATCGGTTTTCCTAACATATATTTAATCACATCAGCTTGGCAAGCTACCACACATGAACTAGAAAGTAGATAAGGCCGAAACTTGGTACATGCATAATATAAAGACAAGCATAACTTTTCAATGAACACGTACCGAGTCTCGGCATCCAGTAAACGGCGACTTAGATATGCAATAATGTACTCCTTCCCGCCATCTTCTTGCGCCAACACCGCGCCGATCACTGTATCTTGTGCAGCAATATACAATCTGAATGGCACACCAGACTTGGGTGCTCGCAAAACTGGAGGACTCGACAAGTATCTCTTTATATTATTAAAAGCCTCCCGCTGTTCTGCTCCCCAAGAAAATTCGGCTTCATGCTTTAGCCGAAGTAATGGAACAAACGATTCAATTTTTCCTGCAAGGTTAGATATGAATCGTCTCAAGTAGTTAATTTTTCCTAACAACTTTTGCACATCCTTTTTACATGTCGGCTCCACCAATTTTTTAATTGACTCTACCTTTGTAGGGTCAATCTCTATGCCTTGTTCATGAATAATAAAACCTAAAAACTTTCCAGCCGACACGCCAAAAGCACATTTGAGTGGGTTCATCTTTAGTCCATACCGGCGCATCCTTTCAAAAGCTAAACGTAAATCGGCTAAATGATGATCAAACCCATCCGATTTAACGACTATATCATCAATATATACTTCTAAAACAATGCCTAAAAGATCATGAAAGATTAAATTCATAGCACGTTGGTATGTAGCGCCGGCATTTTTTAACCCAAATGTCATAACGACCCACTCAAATAAGCCAACAAAACCCGGGCAACGAAAAGCTGTCTTAGACATATCTTGTTCGGCCATAAAGATTTGATTATAACCAGCGTTACCATCTAAAAAGCTAATTACCTTATGTCCCGACGCATCATTAATAAGCATATCAGCAATAGGCATAGGATATTCATCTTTAGGAGTAGCTTTATTCAAATCTCTAAAATCTATGCAAATTCTAATTTTACCGGTATTTTTCTTTTCAACAGGAACAATGTTAGAAATCCAATCTGCATACCTACATGGCCGAATAAACCCAGCTTTTATTAACCGATCAATTTCCTCTTTGATGCGGTCATATATATCAGAATTAAAGTTTCTTCGAGGTTGCTTATGCGGCCTAAAACCAGATTTAATAGGTAATCTATGCTCAACTAAATCCCTACTCAAACCAGGCATCTCGGTATAATTCCAAGCAAAGCAATCAACAAACTCTTTAAGTAATGCACATACCTTGCTTTTCTGATCGGCTTCCATATTAGCATTGATAAATGTCGGCCTTGCAATTCCTCCATCACCAATATCTATTTCTTCAAGTGGATCAGCCGATGAGAATCCTTGTCCAAGCTTCTCCATGTCATCAAAATCTTCAATAGTCTCATGCATATCGCTCTTTCCGGAACGATACTCCTCGGTGCATTTTTGCAGCCACTTAATATTATCATCTTTACTCATCATTTATATAGATAAATCATTAAGCCGAGCTATGCTAGTCGGCTGTGCATTTATAGGTACAAAACCCTCCTTATCAACATTAATATAGTCATAGTCCGATAAATCTCTACCAGTCAAACAACGCATCTCACCGTGTTGCCAATCAACCGGCGCCTCTGTCAAAGCAATGCACGCTGAGTGGTCTGCCTCGATCACCTCCACATCATCATTAACCCACTGAATTAAGCACTGATGTAAAGTAGAGGGGATGCAGCAATTTGCATGAATCCAATCGCGTCCCAAAAGAATATTATACCGGCCTTTGACATCAACAACAAAAAACGCAGTCGGCATTGTTTTGCTTCCGACTGTGAGCTCCATAGAAATAACACCCTTAGCCTCTGATAATTCTCCGGAGAACCCGCTAAGTCCCATGTTGGTCTTCATTAACTCGCTCTCTTTTCGGTCCAGTTTACAAAACACCGAAAAAGGCATAATATTAACACTGGCACCACCATCAACAAGCATACGACCAATTGGTTTACCATCAATATGACCCCTGATGAATAATGGCTTTAGGTGCTGCTCGGGTCTCTCGGGCTTCTCAAATGTAGCATTCTTAGGACCGAGAATAAGTTCTGCAACCTCAGCTTCGGGCGCACGAAATTCAGCGGGCAACGCAAACACCATATTAACCTCCATATCAGTAGGTGTTTCTTCATCATTTTCTGAGCTCTCGCTATCACTTGTGTCGCCTCCGTTTTGCATCATGTCATTTATCATGCGCTCTTGCCATGACGTCTCTGTTACGCCCATATCAGCAACAATGTCACCCACATCAGTAGGTTCCTCATTTGTGCTTTCAGAATTTTTGTCAACAACCATGTCATTTTTACTTTCTGAATTTGTATCATCAACGGTATCATCCGTATTTTTATTTTCCTCCGCCGCGAGGCGCTTCTCCCTCCAAGTCATCTTCGGAAACACCATTGGTCTTTCACGGTTGAACATTTCATCGCGCTTCTTCTCAGCTATCTCTTCTCTGATCTCTAATGTTCGCAGTCGCTGCACCCGTCGTTTTTGTGTATGTGTGAGACCTCCGGGACACCACCGAGGTCCTGGTTTAGTATCCGGTACAACTGACATGATTCGGCTGCCCCTAAAATTTTCCGGCCTATACTGACGTGCTGCTGTTCTTGGAGCAAATGTAGTGCCCTTGGCCGAAAAAATACTGCGCTGCTCGGATGGACCGCCAATCTCAAATTTCCTGCAGCTCCTTGCGTATACATCAGCTGACCTAGTACTAGGACGTACACCATGTCTTTCTGAACGTGCATGCATATCAGGCCCCAAACCAGCACGCACGCTTTTACATTTGGATGCAATAGTATTGAAACGTCCATGCTTAAATCCAGTACGTGCAACAGCTCCAGGTCCATCACGTGAAACCACATCTGCATAACTACTACTCTCTTTGCTGTTTTGCAAGTTAGACTCAATCGTTGCATCTTTCTTGAACTGATCAGATTCTTGACGCTGATGCATACCGGTACCATGGTGAGCCACTTTCGTTTCCCCAAGCTTCAAATCATCACCAGCATCAGACCTTGTTTGCTGCAGCTGTTTCTCATCAACGCTATTTGTCTCTGTATTTTGGACAGTACCTTCGGCACCCTGATGCTCATCAACTTTCAGGGCATTAGCTGCAATCGAACCATCTAAATTTTGCATTGGCTTAGATTCAACACGCTTCACCCACACACGCTTGCCGTCACCATTACAGTTCTTGCCACCTGCACCGCGACTCGGCGATGAATTTCCTTGAACATCAATTGCATCATGTGACCTGACCTCCTGATTGTATCGGGCTCTTTTCTCATGCATATATGGTCTGAATGAAGGCCTCGACGGAATCCATCCCGGTTGAAAATAAGTTGCTGGCCCTGTAGGATATGACGCCCATGGATTAAAGCCCCAAGGAGGATATTGAGGATACACAGGAGGTGGGCAGCCCCAATATGTCGGCACCACTGGAAAATAAGCCTGATGGTTATAATGATTTCCTTGCCAACGCTCATGCCCCCCGGGTCGAGTAGGAGACCTAGGGCGCTTGTTACCTCCGAGCCGATTAAACACATTATCAGCCTTGCGTGAAGTGTATTTCTCCAATAACATGCTGACTGTCGGCTTTGGCCTTGGAGGTTGTCTCTTTGTTCCATTGACTTTCCACACTCCTACTACTGGATTTTTTGGCTTGATCATCCTTGGAGGAGCATTATCATCAACCACGACATTTTTTCCTCTTGCCGACTCGGTCTGATCTGACCGAATAAGCACCTTCTTGTTCTGAAAATCAATGACATTTATAGGAAACGGATCAGTATCGAGCTTCATCTTAGAACTTTCTGTAAATATCAATCGTCCGTCATCAATGGCCGATTGCACCTGTCGCCGAAACACATTACAATCATTAGTAGCATGTGAAAAAGAATTATGCCACTTGCAATATGCCTTTCTACCCAATTTTTCTGCAGATGGTATTACATGACCTTCTCTCACTCTAATTTGATTTCCTTGCAACAACATATCAAATATTTTATCACACTTGCTAACATCAAAAGTATATTTAATTTCCTCCCTTCTAGCAGGTGTAGGTTTCAAAGCAGGACATGCAAAAGGTTTGGACTTAGATGTTTGAACCCATTCGGCTACACATATGTCAACGTCATCCTCACTAGCCGAATCATCATCATAATCTAAGGCATTAACCGTATGGTTTTCCTTCTCCTTACTTCTATTCTCTTTAAATCGGCTAAAATGCTTAATTTCCTTAGCTCGATTTTCCTGTGCCAAAGCCTTTTGCAAAACTTGATTAACATCTGAAAAGTGTTGTCCTTCTAGTTTATCCTTAATATGAGCGAGTAATCCCGAAAAAGCAAGATCAGCTAAATCTTTTTCGGCTATGTTCAAACTGAAACAACGGTTTTTAACATCTCTAAACCTCCTTATATAATCCTGAGCAGGTTCATTATATTTTTGCTTAACCATTGTCAAATCTGAAAGTCTAAGTTCAGTTTCACCACTGTAAAAATACTCATGAAATTTTTGTTCCAATTGTAACCATGTTGAAATAGAATTAGGAGCAAGTGAAGTAAACCAAGTAAATGCAGTACCGGACAAAGATAAAGGGAATAATTTTACCCTAAAAACATCCGATGTACCTACCTCACTACATTGTGCTAAAAACTGTCCTATATGCTCAAAGGTGGATCTACCATCTTCCCCGGTAAATTTAACAAAGTCTGGGATTCTAAAACCACGAGGATATGGTGTCAAGTCGAAATATTCAGGGTATGGTTTTTGATATGCACGTGCTCTACCCTTAGGCTCCAAACCAAATTCTCTAAGTATACTAGCAAGTTGATCTTTAAGATTATCAGTGGTATGCGAGGAACCGATTTGTGGAATAGGTGGAACATATGTGTGTTGTGGTATCTCCGGCAATGGAGCTCTACCATGTGTAGTTTGCTGCGGAGACCCAAAGTATGGTTCTGGTACCGGCCCGTAAGGAATCCCGGTACCAATGGGTGGCAATGGTGATGTATTGTATGCCACTGTCTGATAACTAGGTTGCTGTAAATTTGAATTAAAGCCCACACTTCGGTTATCGCTGCTGCAATTTTGTTGAACCGAAGTTGTAACAATAGGAGTAGCAACACTAGAAACAAAATTATTAGCCGAACTGCTAGCATAATTTCGGCCACCCATATTACTATTTGTAGCACTGAAAGGCTGTAAAACATTAGCCGATGCACTGGTAGTATGAGTATGACTTATTAAATTATTAATACCATTATTTTCCGGAGGCATCGGCTGTTTATTACGTTGTTCATCATTAATTTGCAGCACTATTGAGCGAACATGACGAGGTAAACTAGTTTCAAAATCTCTATTAAACTGATCCTTAAAATCTGCAAGCGAATTAGCTACTGACTGAGCAAGCATACGTTGTGCATCTGCTATATGAGAACCGTATTTGCTAGCTACAGATACGTCAACATGATGGGCAATTTGTTCGTTTACCTTACTGTCGAGCGCAGGTGATGGGCTTGGCGCCGTTACCTTCTTGACGACGACGCCGTTCCTTGTCTTCAAGAATCCACTCAGCCTCAACTTCAACGCCTCAGCCTTCTGTTCCTCGAGCTCCCGCCGAAGCTCCTGTCGCTCAGCTTCGGACAGGTCATCAAGCGTGACGGGGATGATGTTATCCGAGCTGAGATTGCTTGTGTCCCCGTCCATTGTGTGCTTCTTCTTCTTATTCTTCCCCAGCGGAGTCGCCAATTGTGTTGCCACGCAAAACTGCAGCGCAACAACACGATAACCGTCGTACTTTCGTGACGACGAACCGGATGATTTTCGAGCAAATCAACAAAGATGCCTCAATTTCGGAGAGGAGGACGACCGCTTTTCAGCGCAAAGCGGCAAAGATTTTGCTAAGCCCTAGGTTGCTAGAGCTCAGCGGAGGAGAACGAACGTAAAACAGTACGTAAGAAAAGTAGATTCGTTTTTGTTGAATATCGATTGTGTTGTTTTTCTCCAATCGGCCGTGGCCTTATAAAGGCACGCAGGACTTGGCGTGTTGAAATAAAACTCCAGCATTGAAACCGATCAGGACTCGTCCTTTGATTCGGTCATCTGGTACAGATCAAAGCCTACCAAATAAACTAGATATCCCGTAACAGCTAACATGTAACAGCTCCGAAGCCTAAACCAGTTCGCGTAAGAATATCCTTGGACGAAAGAACCATGCACGTAAGAATTCTCCATGCACCTCACCTTATACGACTTGTACCTTCAGGTTTGCATCCAATCCAGTCATTGCCATGACTCGTTATGTAGCAAGTAACGAGCAGATACTTCATACTTCAAACTTGCACTTTGCTCCATAAATAATTCTTTTCCTGAGATCGTCCTCGTTGCATCAGTACTAGCCACAGCTAAGCCTGCATTTTGATCTAAATGGCAACACCAAATAAATATGTCAACAAATATTCCAACCACAATTATCCAAACTAATTTGGCCTGCAAAATATCTAGTAGCCAAATTATGTACTCAACAGCGCCCTGGCCAACCTGGCAGATCGCACCTGGCCACATCGACCGGCTCGCGCTGGTCAACGTCCAGCACCAACCTCCGGCTCCGCCCTGCGCTCAAAGGCTCGGCCCACTCCGCACGCCTCCAACATCTCCCCCTCGCACGGATCCAGATCTCTCTGCCACGGATTCACTTCCTCTTCTCTCCTTTCTAAACCAAAACGATCTTGACCCTCTTCTTTGTCCCCGCGCGAGCAGCCGCCGATCTCACACAACTCGCATCGCTGTGTGTGATAGCCGCAACCCACGCAGAGCACCTGATGCGGCCTCCCGCCGCCTGGATTTCTACATCTCAACGGTGGTTTTTGTGGTCAAAGGAAGAACTTGTATGGTACTGTTTGGGGCGGCTAGCACTAGCAGGAAGGAAACCTAGGCTCTGATACCATGTAGAGTTTCAGCAAATGGGTGGGTTAGGTCACGGAAAAAAAATACTTATGCGTCGTGTTTAAATCTAAAGGATGAGGTGGTTACAAACGAAAGCACTTGTAAGTTAAAAATATACTAGCACGAATTCAGAAATACAGTCAGCTGCAATACTCCTAACAGAACAAAACGCGCAGGGATGTCTGGTTACCTATTTCTGGGCGGCGTTTAGACGTGTTCCGCGTTCTTACGGGTGACGTGGAGGTCGGCGAGGGGACTGCTGTTGCGGTGGGTGCCGGGGAAGCAGATCTTGGGGGGTCGGAGAAGGACATGCTGGGCGGTCGATGAAGTGTTCAGCGCGCCGGCCGAAGTAGAAGGTCGGTGAAGCAGATGATGTGCAGTGCACGGGGACGTCGGTGTCGGCGAAGCTGGTCAGGTGCGGTGGTCGATAGAGTCGGCGAACGAGATACGGTGCGGTGGACGCCGGAGTAGGTGCAGATCAAGCGGATAGGGCAGCCTCGAGGTTTGAAGCCGTGGCAGCTTGAACGGCGAAGTGCGGCGGTGATTTTCCGGTGCGGCGGCCGTGAAGGTGGGAGGTAGGTAAGAGGAGCGGTTTCTCTGAGGGCTTGCGGGCGAAACTAGGGCGAAGCTGGGCGATAGAGGAGAAAAGGGAATTTCGCAGTCCTTCTTTTGAGGGAAAAAAATATTCGCAGATCTGAAACTTTACGGCGCGAGATATTTGGGTGTTGGCGGGGAATTTTACCGCTCGATGAGATTAAATTTTGCCTGCAGTAGGTAATAATAATAAATAGTAGGCCCTACTAGTAGTACACATCGGGGATCCAAGTCTGTTCAGGAATCCAAGGGGGTCGAGGTAGAGGAATCCATTATGTGAATCCGCATTTCAAAGTGTCCAAAAATTCTAAACTGAAATTTTACATGTATATCTAGACATTTTATGTTGGTACATAAGTTTTTTTTATAAAAAAATGTGGCTCCTGTAAAAAAGACAAATTTTGATGCTGTAACACGACTACGTACATTTTTTGCCTTTTTTGTACACACCACACAAAATGTTGTTTTTCCACGAAAACTTATGAACGAACATAGGATGTCACAATGTATACCAAAAAAATTATGTCAGATTTTTTTAACATTTATATAATTGTTTTTTTATTATTTTCAATAATCGGTGCATATGCACGTGTGTGCCAAAACGCCACCTCCAGGGGCTAGGAGTTTCTAAACTTCTTATGGCACATCAAATAAAATGTTGTTCAATCAATAATAATAATGTGCTTATGATTGTTACTCCCTTCCACCATTAATAAAGTCCACATCGGTCTCGTGTCAAACTTTGACTCGAGATTTAGGTACCCACATGATAGTGCTAGTATCATAGCTAGTATCATACACATTGGTCCCACAAAACTGCTGATGTGGCAGCTAATTAAGTAGGAGAGAGGAGATTAGTGTAACATAGGTAGATATTGTATCATAGCGCAAACAACCGAGATACATGCTTAGGGTTAGGGGTAGATACATGATTTTTCTGGTTTGAATATGTCTAGACCTTATTTATCAACTTAATTGAATGCTTACTATATAACATAAGGAGACCTTGTTTTTTTATTTTGTTTTTTAATTTTTATACGGATTTGAATCTTGGTCAAATCCTAGGTTTCACCAAGATTTGAATAAGTTTAAAACATGAATATGAAAAAGTAAGCATGCATGTATGCTTCATAATTAATCACTTCAAAATGAAGCTCTTGGGAGGGTTTTTGAAATTTCCATGTTCGAAACCAAAAACCACATATCTTCATGCTTGACTTCATGAAACAGAGTTTAGGGTTAGGGGTAGATACATGCATGATTTTTCTTGTTTGAATATGTCTAGACCTTGTTTATCAACTTAATTGAATGCCTACTATATAACATAAGAAGACCTTTTTTGTTTTTTTTTTTTTGAATTTTTATACCCATTTGAATCTTGGTCAAATCCTAGGTTTCACCAAGATTTGAATAAGTTTAAAACATGACTATAAAAAAGTAACCATGCATGTATGCTTCTTAATTAATCACTTCGAAATGAAGCTCTTGGGAGGGTTTTTGAAATTTCCATGTTTGAAACCAAAAACCACATATCTTCATGCATGCGCTTGACTTCATGAGACAGAGTTTAGGGTTAGGGGTAGATACATGATTTCTCTCGTTTGAATATATCTAGACCTTGTTTATCAACTTAATTGAATGCTTACTATATGACATAAGAAGACTATGTGCCTTGATTTTTTTTAAAATTTTGCCCATTTGAATCTTGGCCAAATCCTAGGTTTGACCATGATTTAAACAAGTTTAAAACATGAATATGAAAAATTAAGCATGTATCCTTCGTAGTCACTCCAAAATGGAAGCTCTTGAGAGGGTTTTTGAAATTTCCATGTTTGAAACCAAAAAACCGCATACTTCTCTTCATGCTTGACTTCATAAGAGAGAGTTTGGGATAGGGGTAGCTTGATACATGAATTTTCTGGTTTGGATATGTCTAGACCTTGTTTATGAACTTAATTGAATGCTTACTAGATGACATAAGATGACTATGTGCATTGGTTTTTCATTTTATTGTTTTTTTCTTTTGATTTTTTATGCCCATTTGAATCTTGGTCAAATACTAGGTTTGACCATGATTTAAACAAGTTTAAAACATGAATATGAAAAATTAAGCATCTATCCTTCTATTAGTCACTCCAATATGTAGCTCTTGGGAGGGTTTTTGAAATTTCCATGCTTGAAACCAAAAACCACTTCTCTTCATGCATGCTTGACTTCATAAGACAGAGTTTAGGGTTAGGGGGTAGATACATGATTTGTCTGGTTTGAATACGTCTAGACCTTGTTTATCAACTTTAATGCTTACTATATGACATAAGAAGACTATGTGCTTTGGTTTTTCATTTTTCTGATTTTTTTTATTTTTGATGCCCATTTGAATCTTGGTCAGATCCTAGGTTTTACCAAGATTTAAACAAGTTTAAAACATGAAAATGAAAAGGGAAGCATTTATCCTTCTTAGTCACTCTAAATGAAGTTTTTGGGAGGTTTTTGAAATTTCCATGTTTGAAACCCAAAACCACTTCTCTTCATGCTTGACTTCATAAGACATAGTTTAGGGTTAGGGGTACATACATGATTTGTATGTTTTGAATATGTCTAGACCTTGTTTATCAACTTGAATGCTTACTATATGACATAAGAAAACTACGTATGTGCTTTGGTTTTTCATTTTTCTGTTTTTTTTTTGAATTTTCCGCCCATTTGAATCTCTGTCAAATCCTAGGTTTGACCAAGATTTAAACAAGTTTAACACGTGAAAACGAAAAGGTAAGCATGGATCCTTCTCAGTCACTCCAAAATGCACCAATTGATAGATGTGTTAACTTTGCTTCATGGAAAAAATAATGTCATGTAAATGAGTTAACTTGGATTTCCTACCCTTGAATCCATAGGAAACTTTGTTCTAATGCACTATAATAATCAACCGAGTTTTTACACCAACAGGTCTGTCACTTACGTGTGGTGCCCATGCGTGAGGTCCCACACTTCAGTGAGCACAAGTCACGTGCAATAGGTACGCAAACTCCCAGCCATTTTCTTTGTCAAGAGAAGACGCATCAGGATGCGTATTGGAAGTCTCTGGGTCCTTCAGGATCCTTCGGTTGTCCCTCTCACAAAAAAAAACAAATCTCTCTCATTCTCGGCCTCGCTCGACTCGCTCGCTCGCTCGCTCGCACCTCCTGCTCACTGACAAACCCTGCACAACAGTCAACATCATCCCCCGAAAAAGGGAAGACACCATAATGCTCTCCCTCCTTCTTCTCTCCTTCCGAGTGATCCCTCTTCCTCCGAGTTTCACTCGACGGGCAAACACATATGTGCTGCATAGTAGAGTAATAATAAAAAAGGTACGTAAAAAAATGGACCTACGAATCTATAATTAAATAGGTTAAACTAGGGTTTTGCCCAGTACTACAGATCAAGGTTCAAAAAAATCCAACTACGGGGTTCGAACAACCCCATTTCTAATCAAAGAATTTTTTCGACATCATCCAAATGGCCTCAAACTATAGCATGGGCGGATCCAGACTATAGCCAAGGGGGCAGCCGCCCCCACTCAATTTTCTGAAACCTTGTATTTAGAAATATGTTAAGCCAAAGGCTGGTTTGCCCGCACTTAGAAATGATATTTGCATCACTTATCATATGTTTGCCCATTTGAATCTTGTCAAATCCTAGATTTGACCAAGATAATTTAAGCAAGTTTAAAACATGAAAATGAAAAGGGAAGCTTGTATCCTTCTTAGTCACTCTAAAATGAAGTTTGGGGAGGTTTTTGAAATTTCCATGCTTGAAACCAAAAACCACTTCTCTTCATGCTTGACTTCATAAGACAAAGTTTAGGGTTAGGGGTAGATACATGATTTTTCTGGTTTGAATATGTCTAGACCTTATTGATCAACTTAATTGAATGCTTACTATATAACATAAGAAGACCTTGTTTTTTTTATTTAGTTTTTTAATTTTTATACGGATTTGAATCTTGGTCAAATCCTAGGTTTCACCAAGATTTGAATAAGTTTAAAACATGAATATGAAAAAGTAAGCATGCATGTATGCTTCATACTTAATCACTTCAAAATGAAGCTCTTGGGAGGGTTTTTGAAATTTCCATGTTTGAAACCAAAAACCACATATCATCATGCTTGACTTCATGAGACAGAGTTTAGGTTAGGGCGTAGATACATGATTTCTCTGGTTTGAATATGTCTAGACCTTGTTTATCAACTTAATTGAATGCTTACAATATAACATAAGAAGACTATGTGCCTTGGTTTTTCATTTTTTGTTTTTTTTTAAATTATGCCCATTTGAATCTTTGTCAAATCCTAGGTTTGACCATGATTTAAACAAGTTTAAAACATGAATATGAAAAAGTAAGCATGTATGTATCTTTCGTAGTCACTCCAAAATGAACTCGATCTTGAGAGGGTTTTTGAAATTTCCATGTTTGAAACCAAAAAACCACATACTTATCTTCATGCTTGACTTCATAAGACAGAGTTAATTAGGGGTTAGGGGTAGCTTGATACATGATTTTTCTGGTTTGAATATGTCTAGACCTTATTTATCAACTTAATTGAATGCTTGCTATATGACATAAGAAGACCTTGGTTTTCATTTTTTATACCCATTTGAATCTTGGTCAAATCATAGGTTTAACCAAGATTTGAACAAGTTTAAAACATGAATATGAAAAAGTAAGCATGTACGTATGCTTCTTAGTCACTCCAAAATGAAGCTCTTGGGAGGGTTTTTGAAATTTCCATGCTTGAAACCAAAAACCACTTCTCTTCATGCATGCTTGACTTCATAAGACAGAGTTTAGGGTTAGGGGGTAGATACATAATTTCCTGGTTTGAATATGTGTAGACCTTGTTTATCTAAATAATTGAATGCTTACTATATAACATAAGAAGACTTTGTGTTTTTTTGAATTTTTATACCCATTTGAATCTTGGTCAAATCCTTGGTTCCACCAAGATTTGAATAAGTTAAAAACATGAATATGAAAAAGTAAGCATGTATGCTTCTTAGTCACTTCAAAATGAAGCTCTTGGGAGGGTTTTTGAATTTCCATGTTCGAAACCAAAAACCACATATCTTCATGCTTGACTTCATGAAACAGAGTTTAGGGTTAGGGGTAGATACATGCATGATTTTTCTTGTTTGAATATGTCTAGACCTTGTTTATCAACTTAATTGAATGCCTACTATATAACATAAGAAGACCTTTTTTGTTTTTTTTTTGAATTTTTATACCCATTTGAATCTTGGTCAAATCCTAGGTTTCACCAAGATTTGAATAAGTTTAAAACATGACTATGAAAAAGTAACCATGCATGTATGCTTCTTAATTAATCACTTCGAAATGAAGCTCTTGGGAGGGTTTTTGAAATTTCCATGTTTGAAACCAAAAACCACATATCTTCATGCATGCGCTTGACTTCATGAGACAGAGTTTAGGGTTAGGGGGTAGATACATGATTTCTCTCGTTTGAATATGTCTAGACCTTGTTATCAACTTAATTGAATGCTTACTATATATATGACATAAGAAGATCGACTATGTGCATTGGTTTTTCATTTTATTGTTTTTTTTAATTTTATGCCCATTTGAATCTTGGTCAAATCCTAAGTTTGACCATGATTTAAACAAGTTGAAAAAATGAATATGAAAAATTAAGCATATGTCCTTCTTAGTCACTCCAAAATGAAGCTCTTGGGAGAGTTTTTGAAATTTCCATGTTTGAAACCAAAAACCACATATCATCATGCTTGACTTCATGAGACAGAGTTTAGGTTAGGGGGTAGATACATGATTTCTCTGGTTTGAATATGTCTAGACCTTGTTTATCAACTTAATTGAATGCTTACAATATAACATAAGAAGACTATGTGCCTTGGTTTTTCATTTTTTTTTATTTAAATTATGCCCATTTGAATCTTTGTCAAATCCTAGGTTTGACCATGATTTAAACAAGTTTAAAACATGAATATGAAAAAGTAAGCATGTATCCTTCGTAGTCACTCCAAAATGAAGCTCGATCTTGAGAGGGTTTTTGAAATTTCCATGTTTGAAACCAAAAAACCACATACTTATCTTCATGCTTGACTTCATAAGACAGAGTTAATTAGGGGTTAGGGGTAGCTTGATACATGATTTTTCTGGTTTGAATATGTCTAGACCTTATTTATCAACTTAATTGAATGCTTGCTATATGACATAAGAAGACCTTGGTTTTCATTTTTTATACCCATTTGAATCTTGGTCAAATCATAGGTTTGACCAAGATTTGAACAAGTTTAAAACATGAATATGAAAAAGTAAGCACGTACGTATGCTTCTTAGTCACTCCAAAATGAAGCTCTTGGGAGGGTTTTTGAAATTTCCATGCTTGAAACCAAAAACCACTTCTCTTCATGCATGCTCGACTTCATAAGACAGAGTTTAGGGTTAGGGGGTAGATACATAATTTCCTGGTTTGAATATGTGTAGACCTTGTTTATCAAAATAATTGAATGCTTACTATATAACATAAGAAGACCTTGTGTTTTTTTGAATTTTTATACCCATTTGAATCTTGGTCAAATCCTTGGTTCCACCAAGATTTGAATAAGTTAAAAACATGAATATGAAAAAGTAAGCATGTATGCTTCTTAGTCACTTCAAAATGAAGCTCTTGGGAGGGTTTTTGAATTTCCATGTTCGAAACCAAAAACCACATATCTTCATGCTTGACTTCATAAAACAGAGTTTAGGGTTAGGGGTAGATACATGCATGATTTTTCTTGTTTGAATATGTCTAGACCTTGTTTATCAACTTAATTGAATGCCTACTATATAACATAAGAAGACCTTTTTTGTTTTTTTTGAATTTTTATACCCATTTGAATCTTGGTCAAATCCTAGGTTTCACCAAGATTTGAATAAGTTTAAAACATGACTATGAAAAAGTAACCATGCATGTATGCTTCTTAATTAATCACTTCGAAATGAAGCTCTTGGGAGGGTTTTTGAAATTTCCATGTTTGAAACCAAAAACCACATATCTTCATGCATGCGCTTGACTTCATGAGACAGAGTTTAGGGTTAGGGGGTAGATACATGATTTCTCTCGTTTGAATATGTCTAGACCTTGTTTATCAACTTAATTGAATGCTTACTATATGACATAAGAAGACTATGTGCCTTGATTTTTTTTAAAATTTTGCCCATTTGAATCTTGGCCAAATCCTAGGTTTGACCATGATTTAAACAAGTTTAAAACATGAATATGAAAAATTAAGCATGTATCCTTCGTAGTCACTCCAAAATGGAAGCTCTTGAGAGGGTTTTTGAAATTTCCATGTTTGAAACCAAAAAACCGCGTACTTCTCTTCATGCTTGACTTCATACGAGAGAGTTTGGGGATAGGGGTAGCTTGATACATGAATTTTCTGGTTTGGATATGTCTAGACCTTGTTTATCAACTTAATTGAATGCTTACTAGATGACATAAGATGACTATGTGCATTGGTTTTTCATTTTATTGTTTTTTTCTTTTGAATTTTATGCCCATTTGAATCTTGGTCAAATACTAGGTTTGACCATGATTTAAACAAGTTTAAAACATGAATATGAAAAATTAAGCATCTATCCTTCTATTAGTCACTCCAATATGTAGCTCTTGGGAGGGTTTTGAAATTTCCATGCTTGAAACCAAAAACCACTTCTCTTCATGCATGCTTGACTTCATAAGACAGAGTTTAGGGTTAGGGGTAGATACATGATTTGTCTGGTTTGAATACGTCTAGACCTTGTTTATCAACTTTAATGCTTACTATATGACATAAGAAGACTATGTGCTTTGGTTTTTCATTTTTCTGATTTTTTTTATTTTTGATGCCCATTTGAATCTTGGTCAGATCCTAGGTTTTACCAAGATTTAAACAAGTTTAAAACATGAAAATGAAAAGGGAAGCATTTATCCTTCTTAGTCACTCTAAATGAAGTTTTTGGGAGGTTTTTGAAATTTCCATGTTTGAAACCCAAAACCACTTCTCTTCATGCTTGACTTCATAAGACATAGTTTAGGGTTAGGGGTACATACATGATTTGTATGTTTTGAATATGTCTAGACCTTGTTTATCAACTTGAATGCTTACTATATGACATAAGAAAACTACGTATGTGCTTTGGTTTTTCATTTTTCTGTTTTTTTTTTTGAATTTTCCGCCCATTTGAATCTCTGTCAAATCCTAGGTTTGACCAAGATTTAAACAAGTTTAACACGTGAAAACGAAAAGGTAAGCATGGATCCTTCTTAGTCACTCCAAAATGTACCAATTGATAGATGTGTTAACTTTGCTTCATGGAAAAAATAATGTCATGTAAATGAGTTAACTTGGATTTCCTACCCTTGAATCCATAGGAAACTTTGTTCTAATGCACTATAATAATCAACCGTGTTTTTACATCAACAGGTCTGTCACTTACGTGTGGTGCCCATGCGTGAGGTCCCACACTTCAGTGAGCAAAAGTCACGTGCAATAGGTACGCAAACTCCCAGCCATTTTCTTTGTCAAGAGAAGACGCATCAGGATGCGTATTGGAAGTCTCTGGGTCCTTCAGGATCCTTCGGTTGTCCCTCTCACAAAAAAAAACAAATCTCTCTCATTCTCGGCCTCGCTCGACTCGCTCGCTCGCTCGCACCTCCTGCTCACTGACAAACCCTGCACAACAGTCAACATCATCACCCGAAAAAGGGAAGACACCATACTGCTCTCCCTCCTTCTTCTCTCCTTCCGAGTGATCCCTCTTCCTCAGAGTTTCACTCGACGGGCAAACACATATGTGCTGCATAGTAGAGTAATAATAAAAAAGGTACGTAAAAAAATCGACCTACGAATCTATAATTAAATAGGTTAAACTAGGGTTTTGCCCAGTACTACAGATCAAGGTTCAAAAAAATCCAACTACGGGGTTCGAACAACCCCATTTCTAATCAAAGAATTTTTTCGACGTCATCCAAATGGCCTCAAACTATAGCATGGGCGGATCCAGACTATAGCCAAGGGGGGCAGCCGCCCCCACTCAATTTTCTGAAACCTTGTACTTAGAAATATGTTAAGCTAAAGGCTGGTTTGCCCGCACTTAGAAATGATATTTGCATCACTTATCATATGTTTGCCCATTTGAATCTTGTCAAATCCTAGATTTCACCAAGATAATTTAAACAAGTTTAAAACATGAAAATGAAAAGGGAAGCTTGTATCCTTCTTAGTCACTCTAAAATGAAGTTCGGGGAGGTTTTTGAAATTTCCATGCTTGAAACCAAAAACCACTTCTCTTCATGCTTGACTTCATAAGACAAAGTTTAGGGTTAGGGGTAGATACATGATTTTTCTGGTTTGAATATGTCTAGACCTTATTGATCAACTTAATTGAATGCTTACTATATAACATAAGAAGACCTTGTTTTTTTTATTTAGTTTTTTAATTTTTATACGGATTTGAATCTTGGTCAAATCCTAGGTTTCACCAAGATTTGAATAAGTTTAAAACATGAATATGAAAAAGTAAGCATGCATGTATGCTTCATAATTAATCACTTCAAAATGAAGCTCTTGGGAGGGTTTTTGAAATTTCCATGTTTGAAACCAAAAACCACATATCATCATGCTTGACTTCATGAGACAGAGTTTAGGTTAGGGGGTAGATACATGATTTCTCTGGTTTGAATATGTCTAGACCTTGTTTATCAACTTAATTGAATGCTTACAATATAACATAAGAAGACTATGTGCCTTGGTTTTTCATTTTTTGTTTTTTTTTAAATTATGCCCATTTGAATCTTTGTCAAATCCTAGGTTTGACCATGATTTAAACAAGTTTAAAACATGAATATGAAAAAGTAAGCATGTATATATCCTTCGTAGTCACTCCAAAATGAAGCTCGATCTTGAGAGGGTTTTTGAAATTTCCATGTTTGAAACCAAAAACCACTTCTCTTCATGCTTGACTTCATAAGACAGAGTTAATTAGGGGTTAGGGGTAGCTTGATACATGATTTTTCTGGTTTGAATATGTCTAGACCTTATTTATCAACTTAATTGAATGCTTGCTATATGACATAAGAAGACCTTGGTTTTCATTTTTTATACCCATTTGAATCTTGGTCAAATCATAGGTTTGACCAAGATTTGAACAAGTTTAAAACATGAATATGAAAAAGTAAGCACGTACGTATGCTTCTTAGTCACTCCAAAATGAAGCTCTTGGGAGGGTTTTTGAAATTTCCATGCTTGAAACCAAAAACCACTTCTCTTCATGCATGCTTGACTTCATAAGACAGAGTTTAGGGTTAGGGGGTAGATACATAATTTCCTGGTTTGAATATGTGTAGACCTTGTTTATCAAAACAATTGAATGCTTACTATATAACATAAGAAGAACTTGTTTTTTTTTTGAATTTTTATACCCACTTGAATCTTGGTCAAATCCTTGGTTCCACCAAGATTTGAATAAGTTAAAAACATGAATATGAAAAAGTAAGCATGTATGCTTCTTAGTCACTTCAAAATGAAGCTCTTGGGAGGGTTTTTGAATTTCCATGTTCGAAACCAAAAACCACATATCTTCATGCTTGACTTCATGAAACAGAGTTTAGGGTTAGGGGTAGATACATGCATGATTTTTCTTGTTTGAATATGTCTATACCTTGTTTATCAACTTAATTGAATGCCTACTATATAACATAAGAATACCTTTTTTGTTTTTTTTTGAATTTTTATACCCATTTGAATCTTGGTCAAAACCTAGGTTTCACCAAGATTTGAATAAGTTTAAAACATGACTATGAAAAAGTAACCATGCATGTATGCTTCTTAATTAATCACTTCGAAATGAAGCTCTTGGGATGGTTTTTGAAATTTATATGTTTGAAACCAAAAACCACATATCTTCATGCATGCGCTTGACTTCATGAGACAGAGTTTAGGGTTAGGGGGTAGATACATGATTTCTCTCGTTTGAATATGTCTAGACCTTGTTTATCAACTTAATTGAATGCTTACTATATGACATAAGAAGACTATGTGCCATGATTTTTTTTAAAATTTTGCCCATTTGAATCTTGGCCAAATCCTAGGTTTGACCATGATTTAAACAAGTTTAAAACATGAATATGAAAAATTAAGCATCTATCCTTCGTAGTCACTCCAAAATGGAAGATCTTGAGAGGGTTTTTGAAATTTCCATGTTTGAAACCAAAAAACCGCGTACTTCTCTTCATGCTTGACTTCATAAGACAGAGTTTGGGGTTAGGGGTAGCTTGATACATGAATTTTTTGGTTTGAATATGTCTAGACCTTGTTTATCAACTTAATTGAATGCTTACTAGATGACATAAGATGACTATGTGCATTGGTTTTTCATTTTATTGTTTTTTTTAATTTTTATGCCCATTTGAATCTTGGTCAAATCCTATGTTTGACCATGATTTAAACAAGTTTAAAACATGAATATGAAAAATTAAGCATGTATCCTTCGTAGTCACTCCAAAATGAAGCTCGATCTTGAGAGGGTTTTTGAAATTTCCATGTTTGAAACCAAAAAACCACGTACTTCTCTTCATGCTTGACTTCATAAGACAGAGTTTAGGGTTAGGGGTAGATACATGATTTGTCTGGTTTGAATACGTCTAGACCTTGTTTATCAACTTTAATGCTTACTATATGACATAAGAAGACTATGTGCATTGGTTTTTCATTTTTCTGATTTTTTTTATTTTTGATGCCCATTTGAATCTTGGTCAGATCCTAGGTTTTACCAAGATTTAAACAAGTTTAAAACATGAAAATGAAAAGGGAAGCATTTATCCTTCTTAGTCACTCTAAATGAAGTTTTTGGGAGGTTTTTGAAATTTCCATGTTTGAAACCCAAAACCACTTCTCTTCATGCTTGACTTCATAAGACATAGTTTAGGGTTAGGGGTATGATTTGTATGTTTTGAATATGTCCAGACCTTGTTTATCAACTTGAATGCTTACTATATGACATAAGAAAACTACGTATGTGCTTTGGTTTTTCATTTTTCTGTTTTTTTTTGAATTTTCCGCCCATTTGAATCTCTGTCAAATCCTAGGTTTGACCAAGATTTAAACAAGTTTAACACGTGAAAACGAAAAGGTAAGCATGGATCCTTCTTAGTCACTCCAAAATGTACCAATTGATAGATGTGTTAACTTTGCTTCATGGAAAAAATAATGTCATGTAAATGAGTTAACTTGGATTTCCTACCCTTGAATCCATAGGAAACTTTGTTCTAATGCACTATAATAATCAACCGAATTTTTACACCAACAGGTCTGTCACTTACGTGTGGTGCCCATGCGTGAGGTCCCACACTTCAGTGAGCACAAGTCACGTGCAATAGGTACGCAAACTCCCAGCCATTTTCTTTGTCAAGAGAAGACGCATCAGGATGCGTATTGGAAGTCTCTGGGTCCTTCAGGATCCTTCGGTTGTCCCTCTCACAAAAAAAAAACAAATCTCTCTCATTCTCGGCCTCGCTCGACTCACTCGCTCGCTCGCTCGCTCGCACCTCCTGCTCACTGACAAACCCTGCACAACAGTCAACATCATCACCCGAAAAAGGGAAGACACAATAATGCTCTCCCTCCTTCTTCTCTCCTTCCGAGTGATCCCTCTTCCTCCGAGTTTCACTCGACGGGCAAACACATATGTGCTGCATAGTAGAGTAATAATAAAAAAGGTACGTAAAAAAATCGACCTACGAATCTATAATTAAATAGGTTAAACTAGGGTTTTGCCCAGTACTACAGATCAAGGTTCAAAAAAATCCAACTACGGGGTTCGAACAACCCCATTTCTAATCAAAGAATTTTTTCGACGTCATCCAAATGGCCTCAAACTATAGCATGGGCGGATCCAGGACTATAGCCAAGGGGGCAGCCGCCCCCACTCAATTTTCTGAAACCTTGTACTTAGAAATATGTTAAGCTAAAGGCTGGTTTGCCCGCACTTAGAAATGATATTTGCATCACTTATCATATGTTTGCCCATTTGAATCTTGTCAAATCCTAGATTTGACCAAGATAATTTAAACAAGTTTAAAACATGAAAATGAAAAGGGAAGCTTGTATCCTTCTTAGTCACTCTAAAATGAAGTTTGGGGAGGTTTTTGAAATTTCCATGCTTGAAACCAAAAACCACTTCTCTTCATGCTTGACTTCATAAGACAAAGTTTAGGGTTAGGGGGTAGATACATGATTTTTCTGGTTTGAATATGTCTAGACCTTGTTATCAACTTAATTGAATGCTTACTATATATATGACATAAGAAGATCGACTATGTGCATTGGTTTTTCATTTTATTGTTTTTTTTAATTTTATGCCCATTTGAATCTTGGTCAAATCCTAAGTTTGACCATGATTTAAACAAGTTGAAAACATGAATATGAAAAATTAAGCATATGTCCTTCTTAGTCACTCCAAAATGAAGCTCTTGGGAGGGTTTTTGAAATTTCCATGTTTGAAACCAAAAACCACATATCTTCATGCTTGACTTCAAGAGACAGAGTTTAGGGTTAGGGGGTAGATACATGATTTCTTTGGTTTGAATATGTCTAGACCTTGTTTATCAACTTAATTGAATGCTTACTATGTGACATAAGAAGACTATGTGCCTTGATTTTCCATTTTTTTTAATTATGCCCATTTGAATCTTGGCCAAATCCTAGGTTTGACCATGATTTAAACAAGTTGAAAACATGAATATAAAAAATTAAGCATATATCCTTCTTAGTCACTCCAAAATGAAGCTCTTGGGAGGGTTTTTGAAATTTCCATGTTTGAAACCAAAAACCACATATCTTCATGCTTGACTTCATGAGATAGAGTTTAGGGTTAGGGGGTAGATACATGATTTCTCTGGTTTGAATATATCTCTAGACCTTGTTTATCAACTTAATTGAATGCTTACTATGTGACATAAGAAGACTATGTGCCTTGATTTTCCATTTTTTGTTTTTTCTGAATTTTTATGTCCATTTGAATCTTGGTCAAATCCTAGGTTTGACCATGATTTAAACAAGTTTAATAAAACATGAATATGAAAAATTAAGCATATATCCTTCTTAGTCACTCCAAAATGTAGATCTTGGTAGGGTTTTTGAAATTTCCATGTTTGAAACCAAAAACCATGACTTCTCTTCATGCATGCTTTACTTAATTGAATGCTTACACTATATGACATAAGAAGACTATGTGCCTTGATTTTTTTTAAAATTTTGCCCATTTGAATCTTGGCCAAATCCTAGGTTTGACCATGATTTAAACAAGTTTAAAACATGAATATGAAAAATTAAGCATGTCTCCTTCGTAGTCACTCCAAAATGGAAGCTCTTGAGAGGGTTTTTGAAATTTCCATGTTTGAAACCAAAAAACCGTGTACTTCTCTTCATGCTTCACTTCATAAGACAGAGTTTGGGGTTAGGGGTAGCTTGATACATGAATTTTTTGGTTTGAATATGTCTAGACCTTGTTTATCAACTTAATTGAATGCTTACTAGATGACATAAGATGACTATGTGCATTGGTTTTTCATTTTATTGTTTTTTTTTGAATTTTTATGCCCATTTGAATCTTGGTCAAATCCTATGTTTGACCATGATTTAAACAAGTTTAAAACATGAATATGAAAAATTAAGCATGTATCCTTCGTAGTCACTCCAAAATGAAGCTCGATCTTGAGAGGGTTTTTGAAATTTCCATGTTTGAAACCAAAAAACCACGTACTTCTCTTCATGCTTGACTTCATAAGACAGAGTTTGGGGTTAGGGGTAGCTTGATACATAAATTTTCTGGTTTGAATATGTCTAGACATTGTTTATCAACTTAATTGAATCCTTACTAGATGACATAAGAGTTTTTGAAATTTCCATGCTTGAAAACCAAAAACCACTTCTCTTCATGCATGCTTGACTTCATAAGGTAGAGTTTAGGGTTTGGGGGTAGATACATGATTTTCCTGCTAGTTTGAATATGTCTAGACCTTGTTTATCAATTTAATTGAATGCTCACTATATGACATGAGCAGACCTTGGTTTTAATTTTTTTATACCCATTTGATTCGTCGTTCCTAGGTTTGTTGACCAAGATTTGAACAAGTTTAAAACATTAATATGAAAAGGTAAGCATGTATGCTTCTTAATTAGTCACTCCAAAAAGAAGCTCTTGGGAGGGTTTTTGAAATTTCCATGATTGAAACCAAAAACCACTTCTCTTCATGCTTGAATTCATAAGTCAGGGTTTAGGGATATATCGGGGGTAGATACATGATTTTTCTGGTTTGAATATGTCTAGAGCTTGTTTTTCAACTTGAATGCTTACTATATGACATACGAAGACTATTTGTCGCTATGAAAAGTACCAAACGATGCATACCAAAATGATTTTTTAGAGGAATACTAGTTCGGATTATATAATTTTATATTAGCAGGCCAAAATCGAACCCCGTAGTTGGATTTTCAGAAATTGATCCGTAGTACTGGGCAAAACCCTAGTTTAGCTGTAGGTCGATTTTTTTACGTTATTATTATTATTACTAGGCAGCACATGTGTTTGCCCGTCCAGTGAAACTCTTTCATTTCATTTTTCTTTTCCGCAAGGTCGGGAGTCGGAGGAAGAGGGATCACACGGGAGGAGACGAAGGGAGAGCAGTCACGGGGCCCTACTTATTTATGGTGTCTATCCTTTTTCTGGTGATGTTGACTGTTGTGCAGGGTTGTCAGTGCGCAGTTTACAGCAGGACACAAAATAAACAGGAAATTACGTCTAAATCCCTAAGATTTACATGGTAGACCCCATGCTGAAAGCAAGAAATGCGATCGGGTCCTTAATAGGCACCGTCCGGATTGATCCTCGTCGCAGCCGGGGACGAACCACTTGGCGCGACCAAATCGCCATGGCTACAGAGCCTGCACACCATGGCCTACGAGCTAAGCTAGAAACGACCTGCCAAAACCGGCAGCCAACGGAGGTGGATAATTGGAGAGAGAGAGAGAGAGAGTGTGTGTGTGTTGATGCCTCTCTCTTGACAAAGAAGATGGCTGGGAGTTTGCCTACCTAGCGTACGTGACTTGTGCTCACTGAAGTGTGGGACCTCACGCATGGGAACCACACGTAAGTGATAGACTTGTTGCTCTAATAACTCGGGTGATCATTATACTGTATTAGTACATAGTTTCCTATGGATCCTTCTTAGTCACTCCAAAATGAAGCTCTTTGGGAGGGTTTTTGAAATTTCCATGTTTGAAACCAAAAATAAGAAGACTATGTGCCTTGATTTTTCATTTTTTTAAAATTTTGCCCATTTGAATCTTGGTCAAATCCTAGGTTTGACCATGATTTAAACAAGTATAAAACATGCATATGAAAAATTAAGCATGTATCCTTCATAGTCACTCCAAAATGAAGCTCTTGAGAGGGTTTTTGAAATTTCCATGTTTGAAACCAAAAAACCGCGTACTTCTCTTCATGCTTGACTTCATAAGAGAGAGTTTGGGGATAGGGGTAGCTTGATACATGAATTTTCTGGTTTGAATATGTCTAGACCTTGTTTATCAACTTAATTGAATGCTTACTAGATGACATAAGATGACTATGTGCATTGGTTTTTCATTTTATTGTTTTTTTTCTTTTGAATTTTTATGCCCATTTGAATCTTGGTCAAATCCTAGGTTTGACCATGATTTAAACAAGTTTAAAACATGAATATGAAAAATTAAGCATCTATCCTTCTATTAGTCACTCCAATATGTAGCTCTTGGGAGGGTTTTCGAAATTTCCATGCTTGAAACCAAAAACTACTTCTCTTCATGCATGCTTGACTTCATAAGACAGAGTTTAGGGTTAGGGGTAGATACATGATTTTCCTGGTTTGAATATGTGTAGACCTTGTTTATCAAATCAATTGAATGCTTACTATATAACATATAAGAAGACCTTGTTTTTTTTGAACTTTTATACCCATTTGAATCTTGGTCAAATCCTTGGTTCCACCAAGATTTGAATAAGTTAAAAACATGAATATGAAAAAGTAAGCATGTATGCTTCTTAGTCACTTCAAAATGAAGCTCTTGGGAGGGTTTTTGAATTTCCATGTTCGAAACCAAAAACCACATATCTTCATGCTTGACTTCTTGAAACAGAGTTTAGGGTTGTTAGGGGTAGATACATGCTTGATTTTTCTTGTTTGAATATGTCTAGACCTTGTTTATCAACTTAATTGAATGCCTACTATATAACATAAGAAGACCTTTTTTTTAATTTTTATACCCATTTGAATCTTGGTCAAATCCTAGGTTTCACCAAGATTTGAATAAGTTTAAAACATGAATATGAAAAAGTAAGCATGCATGTATGCTTCTTAATTAATCACTTCGAAATGAAGCTCTTGGGATGGTTTTTGAAATTTCAATGTTTGAAACCAAAAACCACATATCTTCATGCATGCGCTTGACTTCATGAGACAGAGTTTAGTGTTAGGGGGTAGATACATGATTTCTCTCGTTTGAATATGTCTAGACCTTGTTTATCAACTTAATTGAATGCTTAGTATATGACATAAGAAGACTATGTGCCTTGATTTTTTTTTTTAAATTTTGCCCATTTGAATCTTGGCCAAATCCTAGGTTTGACCATGATTTAAACAAGTTTAAAACATGAATATGAAAAATTAAGCATGTATCATTCGTAGTCACTCCAAAATGAAGCTCTTGAGAGGGTTTTTGAAATTTCCATGTTTGAAACCAAAAAACCACGTACTTCTCTTCATGCTTGACTTCATAAGACAGAGTTTGGGGTTAGGGTTAGCTTGATACATGAATTTTCTGGTTTAAATATGTCTAGACATTGTTTATCAACTTAATTGAATGCTTACTACATGACATAAGATGACTATGTGCATTGGTTTTTTTTTTGAATTTTTATGCCCATTTGAATCTTGGTCAAATTCTAGGTTTGACCATGATTTAATCAAGTTTAAAACATGAATATGAAAAATTAAGCATCTATCCTTCTTAGTCACTCCAATATGTAGCTCTTGGGAGGGTTTTTGAAATTTCCATGCTTGAAAACCAAAAACCACTTTTCTTCATGCATGCTTGACTTCATAAGACATAGTTTAGGGTTAGGGGGTAGATACATGATTTTCCTACTAGTTTGAATATGTCTAGACCTTGTTTATCAATTTAATTGAATGCTTACTATATGACATGAGCAGACCTTGGTTTTAATTTTTTTATACCCATTTGAATCTTCGTCAAATCGTAGGTTTGTTGACCAAGATTTGAACAAGTTTAAAACATGAATATGAAAAAGTAAGCATGTATGCGTCTTAACTATAGTCACTCCAAAATGAAGCTCTTGGGAGAGGGTTTTTGAAATTTCCATGTTTGAAACCAAAAACCACTTCTTCTCTTCATGCTTGACTTCATAAGTCAGGGTTTAGGGATATATAGGGGTAGATACATGATTTTTCTGGTTTGATATGTCTCTTGACCTTGTTTATCAACTTAATTGAATGCTTACTATATGACATAAGAAGACTACGTGACTTGTGCTCACTGAAGTGTGGGACCTCACGCATGGGAACCACACGTAAGTGACAGACTTGTTGCTCTAATAACTCGGGTGATCATTATACTGTATTAGTACATAGTTTCCTATGGATCCTTCTTAGTCACTCCAAAATGAAGCTCTTTGAGAGGGTTTTTGAAAGTTCCATGTTTGAAACCCAAAACAACTTCTCTTCATGCTTGACTTCATAAGACAGAGTTTAGGGTTAGGGGTAGATACATGATTTGTCTGGTTTGAATACGTCTAGACCTTGTTTATCAATCTAGGGCGTTGGTTGTGATCGAACCGGTGAACAAAAAAGAGATAGCCCAAAAGAGGAACACACCAAGGTACAAAAACTAGCATATATGCATGTTTCTATGTACATATATATGACCCTGGGTTTGTAGATAAAAAACATTCATATATGCGCTTACTATTAATATACATAAGTTTATGATGATTCTCTTGGTTTAGGTATATATATGGTTAGGCATCACTACTAATTCAGAAAAAAACAAAAATGTAACCCTTCAAGTGAAGTCATTTTAAGTGACCTAACAACTAAAATTCATATATAGGATTTGTATAGGAATTATGTAGGATTTAGATCACATGTGAATTTTCCCCACACTAGTTGTTTGATTCATAGGAACATATCCTATAGGAATCTTGCAGTGCAAATCCTATACGAATAAAACATTAGGTCATACCTCATGGAAAATTTCCTTTGGCACAATCAAACACAACTCATCTTCCTATATGATTCAACTAGCCATTAAATCTCAATCCTATGTTTTTCATATTTCTATGGTTTTCCCATCCTATGAATCAAAGGAGCCTTAGGGCTTATATCTTTTTTTAGAAAGGCAAACTATGTTAAGATTGGCCAAGTTTTACGAAAAACCTTTAACATGCAAAATACAAAGTTGAGTCATTTCGTTTGAATCGGAGGGGGTACATTTGACGTTATGGTACTATTTGACAGCTGCTTGGCACTGTATTTTTTTTCGAACCAAACTTCCCCCTTCATGAAGCTTTTATTTTAGCTTCAGTGACTTGATATATCCATATATCTAGACAAAGTTGAGTCAATTCATTTGAATCAGAGGGAGTACATTTGACTATATGGGTATTGTTTGACAACTGCTTGGCACTGTCTTCTTTTTTGAACCAAACTGCCCCCTTCACGAAGCTTTTATTTTGGGATAGAGCTTCACTGACTTGATACACTTCCAAGTCTCACAGTGACTTGGTGCCACCATCCACCATCCATCTCAGATCCAATGTATGCGATCGACTTAGAATTTAAACTAAATAATTATTATAATTGCTCAGAAAAATTTCAAGAACTTCCAGTTAATCGTGCATATTTCGATTTATATTTTGGTGAAGTTTCATTCGATTTGAATCAAAGGTTTGTGAGCAAATATGTACTCCCTCCGGTTCATATTAATTGACTCTAATATGGATGTACTAGACACATTTAGTTCTAGATACATCCATATTGAAGTCAATTAATATGAATCAGAGGGAGTATTTAGTTTAAACTAGTGCTCGTATACGTAAAAAGCTCTTTAATCACAAGCTAATCGTCCGAGTGGGATGAAATATTCACAGATTTTAGAACAAGGCATCTACATTTTACTGGATTTTTTTCATAATTTGTGTTTTTAGGTTCGAAATAAGAGATAGTTTGGAACGTTGGATCTCAAATGGTTGGTAGATGGTGGCACCAAGTCACAATGAGATTTGGAGACTTCAAGTCACTAGCTTTGTCCTTTTATTTTGACAAACTGCAGAGCCGCTGGTGCATCTATGGTTGCGTACGGCCGACGCCGATTCTTAGCAAGGAAGTTCTTCCTATAAGTAGTAGTATCCATACTCCACTCCAAGGCATGTATAAAAAAAAGAACCCATCCCGTTCTCGTTTTCCCGATCACTCTTCTCTGAAGATGGAGGAGTCCCTCTTCTTGTGCCCCCTCTTCCTGCTGCCCTTCAAACCCCCCTTATCCAAGGTCGCTCCCTTCCGATTTCATTCTTAGGTTCACCTGTGAGAAATGTCAATGACAACTGATGCCACGTACGTTGTTCCGTGCAGTGCAAGGGCGGTCATATGGGCTGTCGGCGCTGCGTCGGCGAGCTTGCGCCGAACCCGTGCAAGAAGTGCGAGCAGCCGGCGAGGTTGCCGCCGTCGAATCGATCTGGGGCAAGATTGCCGCCGTCGAATCGATCTGGGGCAATGGTCAAGTGCGTCGGCTGCCAGAGCTTGGTCGCCTCCACGGAGTCCTACAAGCACTATATCGCGTGCCCGCATGGTCCGTGCGGCTGCACAGAGGCCATCAATACCGGCTGCAGCTTCACCGGCCCACCGCGGGAGCTCCTGGTACACCTCCAAGCATCCCACTTCATCCCAGTGTTTACGTTCCAGTATGGCATACCCGCCTGGTGCATAGTTCGTGTTCCGGTACAACCGCGGGGACACCTGTTCATCGGCAGTGGGGAAGAAGACGGTAGCGTGTTCGCCATCACCGTTGGCGCGCTCGGCCCGACCACCATTGTGTCATGTGTGTGCATCAGGTCGGCCGCGTGCTTGTTTCTGATGTACAAGGCGCATCTGCTGGTGATTGGTCCGCCGGCGCCGGCGACGGCTGGGACCAGTGACCTCTCGACGGACACCTTGATGGCGGTAATCGAGCCGACGAGCTCCCCGACGCCTAGCTCGATCATGTTGCAGCAGCTCACTTCTTTCCTGGCGGTGCCGCCCCGTTACGCGAAGCAGAATGGAGGGCAGCGTGTGTTGCCTATCTGCGTTTGCATCAACAAGAAGGTTATACAATAATCTTCGTTTAGTCATACTGCAATGTAGTTACTCGAAGATCGGAGGGAGTAGTTTAGTTCAAAGTAGGGTTCGTTCGGATGTATTTTGGACTTGTATAGTAGTACTACTACTCCAGAACTATTAGCTAGCTAGTTGGAGTGCTAGAATTCAGCTCGGAGTATTATAGTATTTTGGCAGTACTACTAGTATATGTATGTGACTGCAAATTCAAACTAAAATGGAGTATTTCTTGCTAATGTTGTTCTTTTGGAGTCATCATTTTTTTCTGAACGTGTTAACTATGCTATTGTCTAAGGATTCGTTTAGATTTCTTTGGTTGAATTCATATTTCGTCTCTTCCTAATTTGGCAAAACTGCACGGTAATGGGAATTCTTACAAGGTCGCTGATGTTTCAAATTTACTTAATGTATTTTGCGTAGGGTGTACCCCCTTAACATGGATCTGTTGCATTTTTGGGTTGTATTTTTTTTTGGCAATTTTCAGGACCATAAAATAGCACGCCTTCAGTTGAAATTTGAATTAGTGGCCGATACTAGCATGGAGTAGTAAAGTTTTTTTGTACTCCCTCGGTCCCACCAAAAGTGTCTCACCTTTGTTAAAATTTAGATGGATAGATGTATTTTTTTGGGTGTGCCTATGTCTCGATTGACTGAGATTTTCTTAAGTCTCGATCACCTCGAGAAAAGTGCAACTGCAGTTCAAAGAAAAGTGCAACTCGGTCCAGTTGCACATTTCTGGTAGAAAAGTGCAATTGCACTTTTTTGACAGAAAAGTGCAACTCAAAGCACTTTTTTGTAAGTGACTTAGACTTAAGAAAATCTCAGTTGACTGAGACATAGCAAAACCTTTTTTTTTACAAAGTTGAGACAACTTTGGTGGGACGGAGCCACGGAGTCGTAGTTGATGGCGAGAAGGTTGATGCCTTGCTAGGTTGGTGTACGTTGCAAAAAAGAACAAGGTTGGTGTGTATTTGTTTTATTTGTTCACCATAATACTGACCTGGCCATCGATTTGATTAGACAACACAAGCCTGGGATGTTTCACTTATTTATTGTAGGAAGCACGATTAATGTTCTGTAATGATGGGGCTACTCCTATAGTCCGTCTGCTCCTACTCGGGTGTCGGGTCACAGTCACACTCTCCTCTTTTTTTGAACACATTCACACTCTCCTCTTTTTTTGAACACATTCACACTCTCCTCGAAACTACAGTAGGCAGTATATGCATCAGAGGAGGAGCGTCTCGGTTCACCTCCGTCGTCTATCCCCACTCCGCCCAGCTTCCATAGCACGCGCCTGCGTCTCCGCCATGGCGCTTTCGCATCCTATCCAGCAGTGCCCAGTTTGAGAGCCTCTGTTCTCCAACTCAAACCCCCACCTGCCGCCATTGATCGCCATCTCTCTCCCAAAGTTTGAATCAGTAGATCTCCCAAGAAAATACCAACCCCATTGTACCACCTGCCTCATTGCGATGGCGAAATCGAGCAGGGTCTGTGGATCTGGGCTGTTTCACAAGGTGTTTACGGAAGGCCCCCTTGAAGTGCTCATCAGCCAGTGCGACGCCATCACCGCCGCGTCCCTAGTCGGTTCCTCCAAAAGTATTCTTCAGTCAGCCAAATACAGTGCCACTCTGCCTGCTTCTCAGCCGTTTGGCCTTCCGTGTGTTCTCTGTTGTGACCCGGCGGATAAACCATGGGTGTTCAAGGAGGATTTGCCGGTGCACAGCAAGTGCAAACTAGTGCCGCTGGACAGGTTCTCCTATGATGGCCTAGTGCCACACGGTAAGGATGAGGAGCGGGCAGGTGCCAATGGAGATTGGATCGCCATGGTTGGCCCCGAAGGCAAGTGGAACCTCCTCAATGTCTACACTCATCGCAAGATCAAACTTCCATCTTTGAGGAAGAAGTTTGAAACCACACGCAATCCTCTTATATTCGGGTATAAGGGTTCTGCTATTCAACTCCAGAAGATAGCTATTTGCCAAGTTCCTACAGCTGCTCGGCGGTATGAAGATTTCTCCCTTGTCGCAATCTTCGACTTTGCAATTGCCTACCTCCATGCCGAATATCCTGGTACATGGATAATTCTTGAAAACCAGTTTCAGTACGGCGCCATATACTGCGATGCAATTATACATAACGAACTTGTGTTCGCCGTTACTGAGCTTGGAAATGTTTATGCATGGGATCCTAATGAATTTGGTAACATTTCCTCCCTATCTTTTTTATATACGTAACTTATATAGTATTTCACCTCTTATTTGTTGAACTGTTTTGGCATCTTTTGGCTTAAAGGAATTCCATAGGTGCACACCATAACCCTCTTGTGGTATGGACATATTTAGAATTTAACATCTATAGGAATTTTAGTATGGTCTAATGTGCATGTTGTTCCTTAGGAAAAAGGCCCCCTAGTAATTAAGTTTCTTTATTATTACTCCCTAGAAAATTTAAGGTAGAGTAGAAATAGAATCAATAAAGCTGCCATGCAATATTGATAAAGACTTTCATTTGTTTATATTCCCCGGTTCTAGAGAATAAGGAGTACTATATTCAAACCATCTAAAATTTGGACCAATATTTTGGGGAACATGTTTTTAATCCATATGAAGTTTTACCAAGATGTTCGAAATATATTTCAAACCATCTTATGTTCGACCATGATTTTATAAAGTACTAGTATTGGCATCTACAATATCTAATCAATATCACTAGTAGATAAATCATGCAATATATTTTCATGTGACGTGTTCTTTCCTTTTTCAAGGTCCTATAGTGCTCCGTGCTCCATTCATTCCGCGGACGGCTGGATTTTATGGCTATGACTATTTTGACTCTAATAGTCGTACGTGGTGGCTGGCAAGATCTCAAGATCGTTCTAGACTTCTCCTGGTCTATGCACGTGGCGTAATGGATTTTGACGCTGACGGTGCTCCAACTTATTTTGATAGTACCCGTTCTGTCCATTGCGGTCGCGCTGTTCACAGCTATTCGGGGTATACCTGCATTGTATTCTCGAATGACACTAGTCGGTTACTTCCAGCCAACCCGTGGGAAAGGGTTACTAATCTTGGAGACTATTCTATGTTCCTTGGGTTGAACTATCCGATTTTCATGCCAGTGGGTGGTGCAACATTTCCCCCAGGATATTTGACAAGAAGAAACTGCATCTACACCACGCCTCAGGCCATTGGCTCTCAGTTTGACACATCACATCAAGAAATTTTCCGCTTCGGTCCTAAATGGCGAAGACCACCAAAGCATCTCTTTCTCAAGCAGCGGTCCAGTGGCCAACTGGCAGACGGGGTTTTGGTTCATCCCAAGCTACACCAACGCGCTGGACTGGAACAAAGACAATCAGAGTTAGGGATATTTATGTAATAGTAGGATCATACTACTAGCTAGCTCAGTTGGTCTTGACTCCTATTTAACTATTTATTGCTAATGGACTTAGGTGATTAACTGATGCTATTTGCATGAACCGAGGTGCTTCTTTTAATTTGATCAAATACGGTCTATGCACATGCATGGTTGTTTGGCTGTTTCAGTGTCCCTAGAGGCATACATATATACTGTTATTTAGCAATCTTTATTACAGTACAAAGGTCTTAACCTCATGGTTCACAGAAAGTATAAACGTAGATCAACCATCTAAACATAGAAGACATTCTAGTGTATGATTCTTACATATACACATCAACATCCTATCAGAAAATCTTAATGTGAATTGTACTGGCTGTACAAACCCGTGCATCATTCTCTAGCCGGTTGCACCCAAAAACCAAATCGTGGTACTTCATAGTTGACTGTATGTAGGACAACATACGGATCCAATGCGAAGCCATGGGTATCACCTGCATGACAACCATATTTCACATGGTTGGAGGTACTCCATATGGCATTTAAAATCATTCCTTGTCCTTCATATGGCCCTAAAAATAGTACAGTTGGATTTGTGGGTTTTAATTTTTTATTAACACACTCAATTGATTGCCCAAACATTGATTAATAATATTATTAAGGGGTGTGATGTTGAAAGCCATAAGAACAATGTGCCAAACAATCTTTGCTAGCGGACGGTAAATGTATACCCATCAGAAATAATCAGCAGACGTGCATGTTTCTTTGGTCAGAATAACTGTTGCACCATCTTAAAACTAAATGGCATGACCATTTATTTGATTTGATAGCGTGCAGCTAGATGGCGTACATTACTATCTCTACTTCCTTGGGTCGCCCAAATCTGGAGTACTAAAAGCAAATCCTGGTGATTCATTTGACAAGACAACACAGATGCGTCCAAATTTCTCCGCCCATATTATTATAGTAATATACGAAATCTGGAGTGCGTTGCCTCGTTGCCTTCCAAGAGAAGCTGCATTCCTTGCCAAAAAATTAAGAGAGAGAGGCTGTATTTATAACTACCTCACCGGCCGCCACTAGTACAAACCATCACTCCCTCTCCACCTCCACCTCCATCTCTTCCCTAGTAGCTCCACCTCCATATCGGCGACGGACCACAATCGCGCGGCTTCGACTTCCTCTTCGACGGCGGCGGCGACAGAGGCATGAGGCACCTTCTCCGCGGCGCATCACTCATCCTCGTTCCGCGGCAACAATGGCTGTATGTGAAATCACCATACCCTTGTGTATGGTAGAGATGATGATGTGCGGATAAATTTTTATTGGCGGTTGCTCATCCTTGTTTGAATATTTGGTGTAGATTCACATCTAGGGCAGGGTGTCAAGCGGGGTGGGTAGCGGGCTAGCTAGTTTCAGTGCGAGTGCTTTAAATCTGCTCTAATCTCAACCATTATTTGCTCTAATTTTCTGCTTTGCGGGACGATTCGCGGACGCCGCTTGCAACCCTAATCTAGGGTATTGATCCTAGTTTAGTAGACTACTAGGATTTACATGCCAATTTGTTTTTAGACTAGATCCGGATATTTGTCAATACTACTACGTACTTCTTCCGTTCGTATTTAATTGACTCTAGTTGAAAGCATCGACAGTTCATTTTCTTCTCTCCCTCGCGTCGACTAATTAAAACCGAACAGAGTTAGGAATCCATGTGCATCCGTACTACCAGTAAGGTATTGCGTTGTTGCAGAGGCTCAGTGTAATCAATATCTTTCGATATTAATATACTCACTTTATCAGAAAATAAATTAGTAATCCATGTTCAAACTTGCTAGTTTGATCGACGTTTGATGATGATTTGTGAGGCCATGTATGGGCCTAGTTTGTTTTGCCTGGTGGTCAGTAGGCTGATGATTTATTTTTTTGCTTGGTCGATCTGTGGTCGTTCCATGGCCACTGCTGATTAAGCATTACTAGAATCAACAATTTTTTGCTTGTCTGGTGATTGGAAGTGTATGCGCTAGCACCATCGCACGATGATTAGTCTTAATGGAGATGCAGATGTCGATCAAGAGGAAGAAACATATCTTGATCATGCATTTCTCACGAGATTACTTGGTGATTGGAAGTAGAATCCACAATTTGTTGTGCAAACTTCTCAACATATGCATATATTCAATGAATTGGCTTTATGTGATCAATAGTACTTATTGCAGATGGATGGAGGGGAAAGAGCGAAAAAACCGATACTTAGTGAGATGACTTCTCATTATGTGACTTCTGATATCCCAGATAACAAGGTAAATATATAGAACGACGATTCGTAGGTGATAAAAGCAGAATCCACAATTTGCCGTGCAAACTTCTCAACATATGCATATATTTGATTAATTAGTTTTATGTGATCAATAGTATTACTTATTCCAGATGGACGTAGGGGAAGGAACGAAAAAGCGGATGTTATGTGAAATGACTTCTAAATCTGTGTGTTCTGATATCCCAGTTGACAAGGTAAACATATGGACCGACGCTTGTTTTGCCGCTGCCCCTGTTAGATGGCTAGATGCTCTGGTCTAATTTCTGTTCATGTGCTTATTATTGCAGAAACATAGAGTTGAAGAAAACTCTATATTGTCTGATGACAAAGGTGAAATGGCATGCCAGTCTTTTAAACCTCCGATGCCACCTTGTTTACTGTCTATGGAGACTGATGCAGCTGGACCTGGTAATGATGAGCCTATACCTGGCATCATCGTGCCACATGAAGAAGGTTGTGGATTGGGTTTACCCCCTGCTGTAGAAACTGGTGGTGCAGTTGGAGCTGCTAGTGTAGAGCCTCTAGTGAACGGTGTCGTGCCACGGGAATTCTCTGAACTGGAGCAAAACGGTTTACCTATTGTCAAGACCGATTTAACTGGTGCTGATGCTGGAGTTGCTACTGATGATCCTGCACCCGAAGGAGGTTTTGTATTGGTAGAACCCGTCATGACTATGCCCGGTACTGACTGGTGGTGGACCTGGAGCTGGTAGTGTTGTGGGTATACTTCATGGGTGTACCATCGACAGTGCCTAGATCCGGCAAGCCCGGGTGGCCCACAGACGGTGATGAGGCATGTGGCCCATCGGGCGGCCCAGTTGCTGTTGATCATGCAGGAAGAAGTCCAGCCCAGGATCAGTAGGCCGGATCCGTACCGACCTAGGAGTGACCCGGATCCAGGGAGGCCCATGAGGAACCCGGATCCAGTACGACGTGTATGGAAGGCGGATCCGTGACGTGCACGGCAAGACATTGTACCGTAGCTAGGCTATCTGTAATCAGGCTAGGACTCTCCATGTAAACCCTAGATCCGTGCGCCTTTATAAGCCGGATCCCGGGAGCCCTAGAGGCACAACCACAACTCATTGTAACAACGCGAAAGCGCCCAGATAATTCCAGACAAGCAGCAGTAGGCCCTGTCATCGTGCAGGTGTTCCGAAGCTGGGTAACTCGCGTACCACCGTCCCGTGTGCACTCCGCCCTATGGCCCCTACTTCTTCTCCCCCTCGTGAGGATCCCTCCTCCGGGGTATCGTCGATTAGGCAACGACAGTTGGCGCCCACCGTGGGGCCTGTGGCGTCTGGAGGCCGGAACCGGGAGGGTTCCGCCATAGGAAGCTACGACGACACCATCGCTGTGGGGCGCGTCCTTTACGCCGGGAATCTGCCGATCGTCCCTCCGGATGAGTGCTGGATTCCGGCTAGGACAAACCCCGTCAAGCTCTCCATCGTCCCAATTGGCGGCATTCACATCTTCATCGGGGAAACCGTCGATTCCGACGGAAACCCACTGGTAAGTAACGCAGACGCGACCGCCGCAGAGCTGGACGCTGTCGCGAAGATCCGATCTGAGATGCAGGAGCTTCCCAAAGAAGATTCCGCCTTGGATCTGGAAATTTCAAAGCCCACCCAATCCGCCCCTGAGCAGGAAACAAAGGTGGAAGACCAATGCAGATCCGCCTGGGTTTCCCAGGTGTTAGAAAAGCAGAGGTGCCACTTCGTACACTTCTTGGCCCATACCGCCGGAACCGCCCCTCAAGAAGACGGGGCTGGTCCTGAGCAGGTAGAGGCACCGGAAAACGGCGCAGATCCGGATCAGGCTCAGCTTGTCGGAGAAAGCGAAGCTCCGGTTGAAGAGTCGATTTTGGGCAATCTGAGCCCAATTTCCGGCGACACCCCGTCCATGGAATCTGATGACTTCGTTCACAAGATAAGGGAGTACGGATACGGCGATCAGCCGGAAGTCGACTCCGCCCAGCCCAAGCAGGTTCTCGCAACGGTAGCAGCGCTGGGACAAACTGGATCCGGAGACCAAGTCAGCCAATCTGACCCTCAACCATCCCATCAAGGATCTCCAATGTCTCGGGTGCGACCCCAAAGGGATTCTCCCTCGGGGGAAATCTTGTCAGCAGAGGAGGTGGCCGCGCGAGCAGTTCTTAACACACCTATAACCCCGGGCGACGCCGCAGATCTGGAGGCCCTAGAGACCGCCAGAAAGGAAATGCTGGCCACAGCCAAGAGGCTCGCCGATACCGAAGCTGCGTTAAGGATAGGAAGGGCAGATCATGCAGCCTGGACGGAAAACTTCGAGAGACAGGACCGCGAGATTGCTGCCACACTCGAGCAGGTCAAGAACATGAGGGCTGAGTGGGAGGTAAAGATGACCTATGCGCAGGCGGAGGCCGATCGAATTGTTAGAGAAGCAATTCCGCCTCGCAGAATACCCTTCAACACGCCCGCAGATCACCAGCCGCTGGAAACTCCAAAGGACAACATGCAGAAAGCTGCGGAATTGCTGAAGAAGAAGGACGAAGAAGTTGACATCAACTATCTCCGCACACTTGTCGCTTCAGCAATGCAGCAGCAGAACAAGGCAGATACTTCGCGCAGGTTGGAATCCAATCCGGATAACTGTGTATCTACCGCGCAGAAGGACGATGAATCGCACACCGGATCCTCGGAGCGCAGAAGAAGGGCCAGGGAGCACCCAAATCCGATCCCCGTTCCATCACAGACGCCTCCGTCGGATCCAAGGAAGGGAAAGGACGCGATGTACTCCGGAAGAGACAAGTACCGCAACCCCTCACCTCCACCCAATGGTTACCCGCGACCCCCTCGCCGCCGTAGTCCAGCCGGAAACACCAGGCCCATAGGGCATGGTGCGCTTGTTATCCGCGACAACGTGCTGCCAAGAAACAGAAACAGGGAGCGCTCGCCGGAACCTCGCCGGAGTCAGAACAATGTTCACGAGCCCGAGCCCAGGAGGAGTCGGAATGAAGACCGCGGTCCAGAGCCTCGCCGGAACCGCGATCCAGAACCTCGTCGGAGCCGGGACCCGGAGCCTCGTCGGAGCCGTGACCCGGAGCCTCGCCGGAACGACCAGGGCAGCCAGCGCCAAGGCGAAGGCAGCCACAGGAGCCGGAATCAGCACCAGGAAGGCAGAGGAGATTCAGATGGCGGAAGCAAGAAGTCAGACCGCCCACCTCGCAGGTCTCCCTCACCACCACCTAGCGGTGGCGGCGGAGGTGGAGGCGGAGGCAATGGCCGGAGATCTCGCTCTCGCTCCAAGTCTCCTCGCCACGGCTCGCGCGACGCGCGGGACCGCCTTAACGAGTACAGAACCGACTACATTGGTCCGAAGTGCTTTGGCAGGATGATTCGAGAGGAACCAAAGCCAAGGATGAACCTCAAGCTACCCGGAAATCTGAAGCATTATGATGGCACCGAAAGGCCGGATACCTGGATTGAGGATTACTACAATGCTGTAACCTTCACCGGAGGAACCCCTAACATCGCCTGCCGCATGCTCCAGTTGTACCTTGTAGGTCCAGCCCGGATCTGGCTCAGCGACCTCGAGAAGAACTCCATCTTTTGCTGGTTCGACCTGAAGAACGCTTTTGAGAAACACTTCAGGGGCACCTACAAGAGACCTGCCACAACAAGCGACCTACAGGCTTGCATCCAGAAGAAGGGCGAAACATCAAGGAATTTCCTCACCCGATGGTTGGCATGCAGAAACGAGTGCGAGAACGTTGACAACCGCACAGCAATGCACGCCTTCATTGGGGGCTTGCAGCGAGGAGGATTGCTGCGACACAAGCTAACCTGCATGGTCAATGCAAATCAACTGACGTTGGATGACATGATCACCATCGCTAGCGATCACACTGCCGCCGATGACGACGCAGGCGGTGATCTCGCAGCCACAGCAATTCCCCTGCACCAACAAAAGAAGAACCGTGACAACGGCGGCAGCAGCAGCCATAAGCGCAAGAACCCTGATGACCAGAAGAGTGGCGGATCCGAGATGGTCGCCATGGCGTTTCAACGCGGAGGTCCAGGAGGCGGAAGAGGACGCGGACGCGGAGGCGGAGCCGGCAGGGGTCAGCAGCATACCTCCGAGGTCACTGCTGCCGGATCCCGCGCACCGCAAACCTATGAGGAGTACAGAGACATGCCCTGCCTGGCCCATCTGGATCCGGTTACAGGGAAGTCCACTCATACCAACCGCAACTGCAAGTGGGTCAATGATCTAAAGAACGACCCGGAGGCCGGATACAAGCGCGCCCGGAAGCACCGCCCTCGCGGAAAAGGTGGCAAGGGCAAGAACAAGGACAAGGAGGACGATAGTTCCGAGGCGATGGATGAGGATGATAACTCGCCGGATCCCAAGGCAGGATCCGCAGGAAAATCCAACCCATTCGACAAAAAGAGCGTGGGGGCTTACCACACTTTCCTCGGAACCCCAACAGTACGCG